>NC_044041.1:69682693-69982693 GCF_901765095.1 Microcaecilia unicolor
TATTCTCTTGGGAAAGGCGGTATAGCAAGTGAATTAATAAACATAACCTTGCTAGCAGTCATCATTGACAGATTATTCACTATATGGATTTATCTCCAAAATTGTATTAGGGCAGAGGCTTTGCTACAACCCCCCTGCCCCCAATCCACAAATACATACTTACTCCTATGCTGATACCATCCTGCACTCGGACACACTCACACCCAGACACAGGCTGATAACACTTGCACTGGTACTTACCCCTTCCCAGCTTGCAGACATGTACACACACTCACCCCCTCAGTGCTCAGACAGAGACACTCACGCTTCCCCTCCCCTACCAACACCTGGACATAGACATGTTAGTCACACTCATGATATAGCACCTAGAGACTGACAAGTACAGTCACCATCACAATTTAGCACCCAGACGCAGGCAGATATGTGCTAGCAAACTTATAGTCTGGCACAGTTTTTCCCCACCAGTGTGCCATCAGATCTGATCAGATGTGCCTGATGCTCAGATCAGACCAGCACTTGGATTTTGTTCTCAGCATGTCACAGCAGCAAGAGGTACCAGCAGCAGCTCTCAAAATGCTAGAGCTCCTTTCTGAACACATTGCAGTCACATATACCTTGCTTCCCCAGATGTAGCATGAGTCTCAGACTGTGAGACTTGAGAGGCAGCATACAGAGTGTGACAGATGAGCCCCACGGTGCTTCTCCCACTTAGTATGGAGAGCAGCAGCAGAAATGGAGCCTTCCATTACATAGCTTCCCACTGTTCCAGAGCCTGTGGGATAGTTGTGTCCATCAACCAGCAGGTGGGGATAGAGAACTGAAAACTGAGTTGAGACAATCTCTCTTGGCATCTAGTCCAGCTCCTCAGTATTTTCTGTCTCCAGCAGGTGGATGGGCACACTTTTCAGCCTCTGGTTCTGAGTGATTTGCTCCTGGTACAGTTGATCAGCTGGTCTCCAGTTGACCTTTGCGGGTGGCTTGAGTCTGCAGAGTCATATCTGGAGGTCTTCAGATCCCTGTTTCTGGTGCCCTGTGTATTTACTTCTTTCCTTCCTGGAGCTCTCCTTCTTCAGAACAACAACCTTAAAAAAAAAATTTTTTTTAAAAGGAGAAGGAAAGAAGCTTGCTGGAGAGCATGGAACAGAGTATCAGTCGTGAGCCATTCTTATCTGTGGTAAAACTTGTGGAGACTCCGAGCTTGGGGAGAGCAGCTGGCAGTGGTTAGTCCATCTAAAGTTTTGACTCAGAACCACTTGGAGAGCTGCAAGTTCTACATGGTGCAGGGGAAGGATCCTGACTCACCGCTTGGGACGTGTTGTGCTGCGCTTGTGACAGGGTGAATGGCGACTCCTGCAGAGGCAGTTTAGCAGTTTTCTTGCTGTGGGACCCTCTGGCTGGCATCAGGACATAAAACAGGGAAATCCTGTATGCCAGAAAAGACCAAACAGGAAAATATACAAGCAAAGGATGAATCCAACGTTGGAGATGGCATCAGGGCATTACAGTGCATGCAAGCTGGGAATACCGCAGGACATGAAGAAAACAGTCGGCGACAGCACATCTTCGGATTTGGCGCAGCATCCGAATAAGCCAGAGCCTCCGGGCTTCCAGCAGGGCTGGTGTACAGTTTGATGCAGGAGAGCATAGGAGCAGGCACCATTTTGTCAGGGCCGATTGACAGTGAGGAGCAGCCTCTGTCTGATCATGCGTGGAGCACAGCCATCATTTTAGAGCCTCCTGGCTGGACAGAGCAGTCAGCCACATCAGGATCTTTGTTTTTTCCAGAATTTATATTGCTCTTACAAAAGACCTATTTACTGAAGCAGAGACAGTCAAGAGTTGCTGCAAGGTGCTTCAGTTTCTCACCCCACCACCCCTCTAGCTCCTAACAGATATCATTTAGACCTCCAGGAGTTGGCAGATGAGGATATCTCTGCTTCTCCCTCTTTATCTGATGTGGCTCCAGTCTATCCAGAGGAGCCATCGTTGAAGGAAAGAGGAGGGAGAGCTCCCTCTGATGAGGAGGATGACTCAAAAGCACTGAGGTTGTTTCATAAAGAGGAATTCAGTACTCTTATTTCTGAGGCACTGGCAGTGCTTTCCATTGAGGAGCCTTCTGCTTCAACATCAGGAGTTCCATCTTCGTCAGTCATGAGGGGACTTAGAGGTCCTTCTGAAACCTTCTCAATGCATCCAGACATTCAGGACCTGATTACAGCAGAATAGGTTTCACTGGACATGGGGTTAAGAGTGGGAAGAGCCATAGCTCGCCTCTACCCATTAGCTCCAGAGGAGAAAGATAAATTGCAGCTTCCCAGGGTGGATTCCTTTGTTACAGCGGTGACTAAGAAGACCACCTTGCCGATGGAAGAGGGCATTGTCCTAAATGACCTACAGCTAGAAGACTCACTGAAACAAGCCTTTGAAGTGGTCTCTTTGGGCCTTCAAGCGACAGTGTGCAGCTCATTTGTGGCAAGAGCATGCCTGAAGTGGCATCAGCAGTCAGCAACACTGACTGGAAATGGGGTTGACCTATTTGTTGGATGCTATTTATGATATCTTAAGGGTTACGGCCTTTGTTATCTTTGGCTGTCACGGCACAACAGCAACTCTGGTTGCAGCATTGGGTAGCGGATGCAGCATCAAAGTCATATATAGTTAAACTGCCCTTTTGGAGCAAGTGGCTATTTGGAGAAGATCTCAGTAACGTGGTGAAAGAACTGGGGGAAAGTGAGCCACAGCAGTTGCCAGAGGATAAGCTGAAAGCCTCTGGACAGCTGTCTTTAGGGGGCTCTCAATCTCTATTTCAAGACAGCAGACAGTACTGACCTGGTCGTCAACAGTATGGTTGGAAGTCCCGCTTTTAGGCATGCCAATCTTCCTTTCATGCGGACAGGAAGTCCTTCTCTCAGTCTAGCTAGGACGACCAATGCCTTCAGAGCTTCGCAATGATGTGAGGTTGATCCACTCTTCTCTTCTTCCAGTAGGAGGACTTCTTCAGGAGTTTCGGGAGGAGTGGGTCCAAAATCACAGAGTAGTGGGTTCTGGATATTCTTACAGAAGGTTACAAGTTGGAGTTCTCCCACCCGGTCACTTCTCTCTTCTTGAAGTCTCATTGTCGAAAGACAACCAAGGCGGTCGAGGTTCAGGTGGTTTGTAGATTCTTTGCTGGCACTCCGGGATATTGTTCCGGATCACCAGGCTGAATAGGGACACGGCAGATGCTCTGTGTATATCATTTTCCAAAAGAAGGAAGACACCTTTCGTCCAGTCTTAGATCTCAAAGGTCTAAACTGCTGCCTCTGAGTGCCTCGCTTTCGAGTGGAGACAATAAGAGCACTCATAGCTTCGGTTCACGTGAGAGAATTTCTCACCGTCCTTAATCTCAAGGAGGTGTACTTGCATATACCCATAAGGCTGCTGCATCAGAGATTTCAATGTTTTGTAGTGCTATGTCATCACTTCAGTTCAGGGCTTTGCCTTTCAGTCTCTCCACAGCTCCAAGAATGTTTACCAAGGTTATGGTGGTGGTGGTGTTCTTCCTTCATTCCCAGGAAATCAGAGTTTATCTGTGTCTCTGACTGGCTCATTCATGTGTCCTACATAAGTACATAAGTATTGCCATACTGGGAAAGACCAAAGGTCCATCAAGCCCAGCATCCTGTTTCCAACAGTGGCCAATCCAGGTCACAAATACCTGGCAAGATCCCAAAAAAGTACAAAATATTCTATACTGCTTATCCCAGAAATAGTGGATTTTCCCCAAGTCCATTTAATAATGATCTATGGACTTTTTCTTTAGGAAGCAGTCCAAACCTTTTTTAAACTCTGCTAAGCTAACCGCCTTTACCACAGTCTTTGGCAACAAATTCCAGAGTTTAATTACACGTTCAGTGAAGAAACATTTTCTCCGATTCGTTTTAAATTTACTACATTGTAGCTTCATCGCATGCCCCCTAGTCCTAGTATTTTTGGAAAGCGTAAACAGACGCTTCACATCTACCCGTTCCACTCCACGCATTATTTTATAGACCTCTATCATATCTCCCCTCAAACGCTTTTTCTCCAAGCTGAAGAGCCGTAGCCACTTTAGCCTTTCCTCATAGGGAAGTTGTCCCATCCCCTTTATCATTTTCGTCGCCCTTCTCTGCACCTTTTCTGATTCCACTATATCTTTTTTGAGATGCGGCGACCAGAATTGAACACAATATTCGAGGTGCGGTTGCACCATGGTGTGATACAAAGGCATTATAACATCCTCATTTTTGTTTTCCATTCCTTTCCTAACATTTTATTTGCTTTTTTTAGCTGCAGCAGCACACTGAGCAGAAGGTTTCAACGTATCATCAACAACGACACCTAGATCCCTTTCTTGGTCTGTGACTCCTAACGCGGAACCTTGCATGACGTAGCTATAATTCGGGTTCCTCTTTCCCACATGCATCACTTTGCACTTGCTCACATTAAAACGTCATCTGCCATTTAGATGCCCAGTCCATCTTCTGCAGTCAGGTTGGGTGATCAGTTTCAAGAAGAGCAGACTAACTCCATTGCAGACAATGGTGTATTGGGCTCTGTTTGATGTTGCAAGGGAGAGGATCTTCCTCACGAAGTGCAGAAGGTTGAAACTGGTTGAACTGATTTGTGTTCTCCACAGTCAAGGCAGGTCCAGGGTCTGGGACGACTTCCAAGTTCTGGGGTTAGTGATGGTGGTGATGGAAGCGGTGCCATGGGCAGTGGCTCATATGCAGCCATTACAGGAGTCTCAGCCACTGGTCTCCAGTGTCACGGAAGTTCAACCATCTTACTTGGATGCTGGTTGCCAGATGGAGTATGCAGTGGTGATTGTCACCCAGGAATTTGACCATTGGAGCTCCCTGTCCAAAAACACAGTGGGGAGGTGGTGACAACAGATGCCAGCAAGTTGGGTTGGGGAGCTCATTACAAGTTCCATCAGGCACAGGGCACCTGGACAGAACAGGAGTCTCAGTGGTTGATAAATGGCTTGGAGCTCAGGGCAGTGCAGAATGCCCTTCGCAACGTCACTCCTGTTCGGGCAGGTGGCCCTGGTCCAAGTTTTCTCTGACAGTGTGATGTTGGTGGCTTATATCAACAAGCAAGGCGGGACCCACAGTTATCCAGTGGTGAGGTGGCTTTCCTCGTGAGTTGGGCAGAGAAAAAGTTTCTGTGCTTGTCGGCAGCTCGCATCGCGAGGGTCCTTGAGTGTGGATAGGGACTATCAGCAGGCACTCGGACCTGGGAGAAGGGAACTATCCAGCCAGGGGTTACAGCTGATAAGTCGACTGATGAGGTTCTCCACTTCTAGACTTGATGGCAATGAAAAGGAATTGTGCACAATCGCTCCAAATGGGGTAACAGTTTATAATAACTGTACAGACTAGATACTAAATCATACAAAGTACTCCAAGTTCATAGCTATATAAACATCATTTATTAAACATCATGTGTCCATAGAAAAACAAAACTAATACTTCGAAACTAAACTAATAGCATACCGACGCAAGCCTAACCTGGGTGAATTGTTGAAGTGACCCTCTTTAAACAGTTATGAGGGCCGTCATTGTGTTTATTGTAAGTTCTCTATGGACACAACATGGGTGCCCATCCCTGGCTCTGGCAAGCCTTTCTATTTAAAAGCTAAGATGACCTGTAATAGCAAAAGGGTGGTATATTGCATTATATGTCCATGCATGCTGTACTATATCGGACATACGAAAAGGAAATTTAAAAGCAGATTAGCAGAACATATAAGCAATATTAGGAATCGTAAACAAGAAAATCCTTTAGTGAGCCATTGGCTCACTAGAGGGCATACCATCAATGATTTAAAATGTGTTGTTGTGGTACAGATGGAGGGCTTTGCCAGAGGGGGGGGATGCTAACACCATGCTGTTCAATATTGAACAACGATATATTTATCAATGGAATACAGTTTTCCCTGGGGGCCTCAATTTGGAGATTGAATGGCTGTGAGGTGTGTACGTCACACTTTATGGGCGGGGTTAGTAGATATAAAAAGGTTCTGTTACATTGACTAAAGCATAACATTTTTGGGCGGCACTCCGCAACTTATGCCTGGAGTTGAGTCTCAATGGTAAGCAGCCTATCTATGTTGATATTAATGTTAAATTGAGTATGGGTTTATAAGAGCTATGAGAGCCTTCCCGGGGCAGAACAGAGTTTCTACTAGGAGATAGACCAATTTTTCGTGAAAATACTGTGCTGATTGATGCATTTTTTGAATGCTGGAACATTGGACTATGAACAACAGCAGTTTTTCTACGAAGCAGTAGTCAACAAGGTTTGCTTTATAACGTGATGGGACATACCACGTTTATATTGGACAACTGAGAACAAATAGTGCTTTTTTTTTTGTTTAGATTGATGATAACATGACTATCAATATGAATTCACATTATGGGTATACCAGGTATGAATGCTGTTGTGTGAGTGGTTGAGAGTTTCGAAGTATTAGTTTAGTTTTTCTATGGACACATGATGTTCAATAAATGATGTTTATATAGCTATGAACTTGGAGTACTTTTTATGATTTAATGAAAAGGAATGCCAAAGTGCCCAAGTTATTCAGCTGTTGGAAAGAACCAGGCTCAATGGGGATCGATGCCCTACTGCAGTCCTGGCTGGAGACGTTTTCCCTCCTAGCCCCAGATTGGCCACGGAGGTCTTGGCACGCAGACCTGATTTGACTGCTGGATGGGGGTCCTTTCCGTCTTCCACATGTACATGGCCTATGGAAGCAGGATCCGGTGCTCATGGAGGATCCATGCCCCTTTGGTCTTACAGCTTGGCCATTGAAAGGGCAAGGTTGAGATGAAAAGGTTATTCTGATTTGGTCATTGCTACCTTGCTTCAGGCTCGGAAATGCACTACATTCATGGCATATGTGAGAGTGTGGAGGACATTCGAGGGCTGGTGTGTTCTGAGCGCACAGAGAGACAAAGCGGGGTTCACACTCTCCACAGCAATCGAACACAACAGAAATAGGGTGGAGAGGGCCCAATGTCAAGAGATCAGTCACCACACACAAGGGTAAGATGCTCCAAAAAAACCTTTAATCAGGACCCAACACGGTCCGTGTTTCGGCTATATCAGCCTTCCTCAGGGGTCAATCAATTAGGATTCAGCAATACATCAACTGAAGGAGCACTTAATAATTAGTAATGATTACAAAAACCTGCACGTAGCACAGCATGATCGTTTCCCAAATCCCTGCACCACCTTCATCTGCAACAGCGAAGCCACACGACCTCCCCCTCGCAGGGATCCCTTGTGTGTGGTGACTGATCTCTTGACATTAGGCCCTCTCCACCCTATTTCTGTTGTGTTCTGAGCGCACACCATCTACCTTCTCTGCTCAGATCACAAACATCCTAGCGTTTCTCCAGGCAGGTCTTCAGAAAGGATTGGCATTTGGTTTTTCTAAAATTCAGGTTATGGCTTTGACTACAGAAAATGTCTTTTGCAACTCACCTGGCTATTATTGATTCTTGTGGGGAGTGGACTGCTTTCAGCATCCCTTTCGTGTTCTGTGTCCAGAGTGGAACCTTAATTTAGTCCTTCGGGCTCTTCAGAAGCCTCCCTTTGAGCCACTCCGGGAGGCCTCCTTGAAAGTTTTTACACTAAAGACAGTGTTCTTAGTGGCTGTTATGTTGGTACATAGGGTTTTGGAACTTCAGGGTCTCTCTTGTCAAGATACATTTCTTCGCTTTTTGGAGATGGGGGTCTCTCCCTACACATGGTTCCTTCCTTTCTTCTTGAGTAAAGTGATGTGGTAGCCGTGTTAGTCCACTTTTAAAGGTAATAAATAGAAATAAAACAAAACATAGAAAAATAATAAGATGATACCTTTTTTATTGGACTAAATACATTTTTTGATTAGCTTTCAAAGGTAACCCTTCTTCTTCAGATCAGAAATAAGCAAATGTTGATAAATAACAGTATATATAAGTGAAACACCAATGCATTCCAATGACAGTCTCGCAGGAAGAAGGTGGGGATTTCTTTTAAACATACCACAGGTTCTGGAATAGTGGGAAGCTACTTACCTCTATTACAGAGGCCTGCCCAAGGTTTCTGAGATGTTTAGTCAGTGCAAAGTAATAGCTCAAATAACAACTGTCAACTTGCATGATGCTTCCTGCATATCTCTTGTTCTCTACAAGTTGTCCAGTTGCTCGTCTGGTTAGTGTTAGGTTAGCGAGTTCTTAAAGGTTGTTGTAATTCTGAGTTTCACCTTTCTGCTTGTTTGTGTAAATCTGAGGAGCTAGACTGGATGCTAAGAGAGAGATGTCTCAGCTCAGTTCTCCATCTCCACTTGCTGGTTGATGGACACAACTATCCCACAGGTTCTGGAATAATGGGAAGGATTAACAGGTAAGATCTAATTTCTCCTTGGCAGCCACACACATCACCACCAGCAGCAGCCAAGGTAACTGATAGGTAGACTGAGGAATTGGTGTACAGGAAGGAGTCCGTTCGTTGTGAGAAGCTGAATCTAGGGAAGCAGCAGGAGTTTGTAGGTAGCAAGGAACTAGGAGAAGGGTCAAAAAACAACGTGATGAGCTGGGGTAGGTGGACAATATGTCCTGGTTAAAAGACAATTGAGAGTGGGAAGAATGAAGCAGAGAGCAGGAAAGCCTTGAGGTCAGAGCTCTCACTGAATGACAGCAGGGCTAAAATGTGATTGAACCTCAAAGAAATGTTGCTGAAAAACTTGCTGAAATTGTGGATAAACCACCAAGGCAAATGTGTACTTTTCTCCTCCAGTACCAGAGGAGCAATGGAGACAGCTGGGGAGATTCACAGGTAACAACTGGAAAAAAAATCAGCAGAAAACATCTGCACGCTATATATATGCATGCCTACTTTCTACAAACATACCCCTCTATGTATTCACAGTCACTTAAAGCTGGTAGTTTGAGGGAGCTGCTGGATCCTCCTGCCCTGACCCAGGCACATCAGTTAATTTATAAAGCCCCTGGAAGGCTACTCCATTGCTACAAGTTGATGTGGGTCTCTGTCCTTTTTCTCCCTTTTGTTTTAAAATTTGAAAGACTGGTGGCGCTTTTAGTGCGTCCCTGGCTTTTCTTTTGGCCACATCAACCCTTTCCATGTCCACTTGAAAAAGTTGAGAAATTCTGATCTAGCACCCACACACAGACATGTATAGCAACACTAAATTCCCCCTCCCCTGCCTGTCTCAGCATCCAGACACAGACATGTACACTTGCACCTCGCAACCCAGCACCTAAACACAGACATATGCACTAGCAATTATGTACTCATTCTCACCCCAGCACAAACATGTGCTTGTACACTCACTTTCACTGCCCCTGTCTCCAGAACACCTGTGCATGTTGTTTGTTCAGACATACGCATGTATTACATATACTCATAGTCCCTTTAGTAGCCGTTTCTGTGCTTGAAGAAAGAAGTCTGACTCTTCTGTTCTCCACTTAGGGGTGTTGGTGCCATGGAGATCGTAGCGATGGATATGAAAGTGAGCGGGATGTACATCGCTCGGCAGCTCAGTTTCACAGGAGTCACCTTCCACATAGAGGAGATACCCTTGGATGAGCAGTACAAGCTGGTCTACAATAAGGCAGCACAATTGGTGAGGATAGGCATAGGACCAAGGGGACGGTACGATACCTAAATGCCTGCAGGATATTCATAGTGGGTCTTTCTATATCAATCACATTCTCACTGTTGCTCAGAGATTTTACAGATACGAAAAGGCCAAAGAAGGTACCAGGTATCTAGTAAAACTGTTGTGCGAGACCATATTTGTGTCTTCTGCATGTGAAGGAAGAACCTCAGCACTATACCTTTAGGCCACCCTGCACACAGACTGAGCGACTTTCAGGCTAAGCCTTACTAAATCCAGTTTTACTTCACTGTGAGATTATTCTCCCTTCAAAACTTTAAAGACAAAAGTCTGGGTACTGGATGCCTTGCAAGATGCAGTCTTGTATACAGGATTGCTGAGCACAGCAGAGAATCAGTGTTCTGGGTCTCTGTAACTGCCAGTCACTTCTTTGCCCTCTAGGATACTGCTGCATGCCTGTGACTCGGGTAGCTCAGGTTGTCACATCCTTCCTGCTCATGGCATAGTCCAGGCAGTGACTTGTACTATCTAATGTCATTGACGGGAATAAGATAGAGAGGTGTATTCCTTATTGAGAAAATGGGCTTATGGAGGAGAGCTTCTGAGCACTGATACAGATATACTGTTTCCAATTTGTGAACATTTTGAGACCACTGAACTCTGGATGTATATGTGGCATCTTGTAGAGGACAGCTCTAGGGCACATGGTGCCTTCTCTCAACTGATCCACCCCCACCCTTGCTGTGGATAAATGGAGATGAGGTTGGGAATGTGTGCAAGCTTTTTGTACAAGTGAGAGATGGGATTCCCCAACCGTAGCATCCTCTCTGCCCCCCCCCCCATCTCATATCATCCCTATCCCCCATGTCTAGCAGCCTTTTTCCTGTATCTTAAGGTCCTTCATCATCTGTCTCCTGCCTTTCCCTTCTCCAGCATCTCCTTCTTTTGACCCACCCACCCCACCGCTTCCCCTATCTTTCAAGGCAAAATATCTGTTTAGTGATGGAGCCACTACCACTTCCACTTTTCATAGTCCATGTTAGCTCCATGATAAAGTTTAAAACTTGTGGGACAGCACTTCCTTTATGCATCACAAGATCAGCATTCAGGAAATGCTGGCCTGAGACCTGAGAGTGTGAACTTGTTATTGTAAACTACTAAGAGAAGATTGTATCTGGATGTCAGACTTTTCATAAATAAATGGTGTCTGGCACATACCGCATCACATGCTCCCATTGCTCATCTCAGCCTCCTACTGAGGCCAAGTCTAGGTCTCTGCATGACTTGAGGTGAGACCTGCATAACCACTTAAGGAACCCTGTTCAGTTGTACACATGCACACCACAGAGAAAGGGGCTGGTGCTGACCTTTTCCAGTGGTGCCCCTTATTGCACAGCACCTGAGTAGATGCCCCTAGACTCAGAACTGAGTGCTTGCACTGTTCCTGTGCAGTGGTCTGCTATGTACTTATGACTGCATTCTCACTTACAGTGGGCAGAGGCACTAACGGTATTCCAGCAGGCAGCAGACTTTATAGGTCTTGAATCCCGTAAGGCCTTATGGAGTCAGTTCTGGTCCGCTCACCAGCGCTTCTTCAAGTATCTCTGCATTGCTGCTAAAGTCCGGCGTCTGGTGGAGCTTGCCAAGCAGGAACTGGCCAAGAACAAGGTGAGAGGTGGTGGGTGGAAGTTCACTAAAAGCATAAGCTTGCAACATAGTGGGAAGCTGTGAAATATGTCCAAGGAATGGCCCGGAGACTCCTCCAGAAATGATAACACAGCTGCCAGCTTTGTGAAAAAACTTTCAAGGTAATATGCCAGACGCTGCAGGGCCACTGGTAGCCTTATAGCATGCTGACACTGGAGATCAGATAGGGAGGTTTTAACTATGACTCTCACTAAAGTCTCTCTGGGGCAATGTATGATGGCTGTTGTGACCCGGTGTGCAGGATTATGTGATCTCTGTTGGGTTCAGCATTGATTTGTTCTGCCCTATTCTACTGTTATCTTCTCAGTGCATTGTCATTGGGCTGCAGTCTACAGGAGAGGCTCGCACTCGGGAGGTCTTGGATGAGAATGATGGCCATCTGAACTGCTTTGTTTCTGCTGCAGAGTAAGTAGGAGGAAGAGCATTGGCACTTGGTGGGCAAGTCTGCAGCATGCACAGAGGGTGGGATCTCTCTCTCATCAGTAAAGGATTGCTGAATATGGTCAGTTATTCCTCCTAGACAGTGAAGCAAAAAATGACAATTTGCACCCCCCCCCCCCCCCCCCATAGAGGGAACAGGGGACTATGGCCTCTTTTTTACTAGGGCTGTCCAGTTAATGTGTTTTTAACACAATTAACGCAAAACTTTTAACTCGCGCTAATTTTAACGTGTTAATCACATTACATTCCTTCTTTCCCCACTACCTGTGTCTCTGTCTCTCCCTTTGTTCTCTTGTTTCAGCTTTCTCCTGCTTCTGCTGCTTCCACGTTGCCGCTATCTTGCCTCCTCCCACACGCACATTCTCTGGTATCTCCCTCCCCCTCCCAGCTTGCCTTTACTGTCTGAAAAACCAAGTAGATGTGCAGCACTAAACGCACACTGCTTCTTTCGAGCTGGGAGCCCTCCTTCTGTAGCTCCCACCTCTTCTGACAGAACTCCTGTTTCCTGTCAGCGGGACGCTACTTGCAACAAAGAAGACGGGCTCCTGGCTTGAGGCAAGTGACAGTAAAGGCAAGCAGGAGAGTTGGGAAGAGTCAGATGCCTGTGTGCAGGGGAAGAAGAGAGGCAGAGAAAGACGTTAGGACCTGTGGGAGAAAATTGAGAGACTGTGGGGTGGCTGGTGGGGGGAACGAAAGTGTGAGATGCCAGAGTGCAGGCAAAGAGGAGAGGGGAGGTGCAGCCAGGCCAGACAAAGATGCCAGGATCTAAAAAAAACAAACAAGGGAGATTGTGCTGATGCAGGGGAGGGGATTGGAAGGCTAAGGGAAGGGAGAAGGGAAGAGATAATGCCAGTTGGAGGGGGGCGGAAGGATGGCCATAGAGGGGAGGGGAGTGGAAGGGAAGAGAAGATGGTGCCCATGGAGGGAGGGAAGGGGAGCAGAAGGGAAGAGAGAATATTGTGCTCATAGAGGGAGGGGAGTTGAGAGGAAAGGAGAGTAGATGGTGCCCATGGAAAGGAGGAGAGGAGAGAAAATTGTGTCCATGGACGGGAAGAAAGAAGAGAGAAGATGGTGCCCATGGAGGGGAGGTGAAGGAAAGAAAATAGATTAAATTTAGACAGGAGGAAGAAAAATGGAAGAAAGTTGAACTTGAAGGATGTATATAGAGCAGGAAGTGAAGAAGAGAGAAAATAAATAATGAATGGATAGGATGCCCTGGAAACAGAGTTCAGAGCACAGACAGATGAAAGCAGAACCAGAAGTAGTGAACAAGTGACTAGAAACACCAGCCAGCAAAGGCAAGAAAATGTATGTTATTTTCAGTTTAGTAATTGAAATACGTCAGTTTTAAGAATTTACAACTGCTGTGTATATTTCACAGGAGGAAATGTGAGGGGGACCCTTCATGCGATTAATCGTGCGATTAAAAATTGTGGCCACAATAAGTCATGCAGTTAAAACTTTTCATCGATGAACAGCCCTATTTATTACCCAATCTCTCACCATCTGTACAGGCAAATTCAGTTAGATTCTCAGCCTTTCATTTACCATCTTTAATAGATTTCCACCTGATTTGACCTACAACCCTGTTTGAAATGTTTTGTTTCTGCTTTGCATTTGATCAGTTCCTTCCAGCTTCAAAATCCTCACTACCACACAAAGCCAAATGCTTCCCTGTGTCCACTGTGCTACACATATACATAATAAACACTGCTGTCTGCTCACACAGCGTAGCCCTTTCCTGTCTATATACTACTGTGTGCATATACACATGGGTCATGACTTCTCTGTGTACATCCAGAATATAGTACCCACATCAATGTTTTACATACAGGTTATATCTGAACTCAAAGAATAGTTCATGTACAATTAATTTACATATATATGTATCTTGAGGTTTACCTTTTTTTTTTGGGGGGGGAGGGGGGTTCTGATTTATTTTCTATATATATATATATATATACATATCACTATATGGGCATACAATTTGGTGTCTCCTTTCACATGTAATAATACTGAGCTCTGCATGTACATTCAATTTCTCTTAAATATTCCATTATGCATGCAAACCTTTCCCTGTCCTGCATCCCCACTGTGTGTGCACACATCATGGTGCTTTCCCATTACATTATATATATACATGCAGCTAGAAAGGTGGGGATGGGGGCGGGACAGTAAGGATGATGGTGAGCTATAACTACAAGTGTGAAATCTCTCTTTACAGTAGGTTGTATGAATATGACAGATGGGGGGGGGGGGAGGAAATCATAAGAGCCCAGACCTCACAGTCAAGAATATTGTGATTTTTGGGAGGTCACAGCTACTGGAGGAAGGGGGGATAAGGATTTAGTCAATAATGTTGATAAGACCAAAACAAGTATGACAACAGTATTGTTTTCAATGGTTGCTTGTTCTTTGTTCAGTCACCAATAAAAGGTGTTTGAAATACATGCAGCTCAGCGCACCCTGTATACATATCACTGTGTATGCATACATAGATCGCATCGCTTCTCTGTCTATATGTGAAAGTACGCGCAGCTTGGTGCTTCCCCATATTACAGTCTGCCCAACAAGATAAACTAATATGTGCTACTTTATGTGTATACCTGATTTGTATCTGCCATTTTCAGAGCACAGACCGTAGAAGTCTGCCCAGCACTAGCCCCACCTCCCACCACCGGCTCTGCCACCCAATCTCCGCTAAGCTTCTGGGGATCCACACAGATCAACACTTCCCTGTGTACATACTGCTGTACATCAACACCCAGATCTCCTTGCTTCTCTGTCTATATTGTGAATGTGCACACACATTAACAGTTCAGCACTCCCTGTATATTCCTCTAAGAAATGCTTCCAGGTGTCTCATAGCTGTAAAAAATTTTTGCATCTTTCTTTCAGAGGTGTCTTTCTGTCACTTATTCAGAAGCACTTTCCGTGCACCAGAAGAAGGAGAGAAAGAGGAATGGGTGTTAAACGGAAACGTAAGCGCCTGTTCTACATGTAATCCCTGTGTTTCCTCCCCCACCCCTTCTTTCTGCTCCCCTCCACCTCTTTCTCCTCCTCAAACCCCTTTCCTTCCCCCACATTCCCTCCTCCTGTCTGCCTCTGTATTCCCTCCATCCCATAGATTTCCTGCTTTCTAACCCCACCTTCCCTCATCTCAGTCTTCTGCATCTGTCTTCCTCTTCTCCCATCTCCTTACACCCCCACCTCACCCTCTTGTCTGCCTCTCCTCCTTCCCTTCATCTTATCCCTTTTCTCTCTCTCTTCCCCCCCCCCCCCCCCCCCATCTTGCTGCCATTCTCTCCTCCTCCTCCTTCTATCCACTCCCGCCTCCTTCCTTCTGCCTCCTATCCACCCCTCACCCATCTGCCTATCCTTCTTCTCAGAACTTGAATACTCTATATTGTGATTACTTTCTCTCCTTGGTAATTCTGTACTATATTGTCTACTTTGGCCTAAAGGAAAGATTGGGGAATATGTTAACAGAGACGTTCAAATGCCTCAAATGTATAAACAATTCACAAGAAGAAAACATTAGGGAAATTTTGGCACAAGGGACCACAATAGGAAGCTCAATGGGGATAGACTTAGGAGTAATATGAGCAAATATTTGGAACTGGTAGTAGTGTCTGCTCAGTACAATACATGAAATGTAATGCAATGCAGCAGCCTCCCAGTGGAGCTGCTCAAGGCAAAAAGAGTGAAAGAATTCAGGAAAGCCTGGCATAAACTGCAAGACATGATAGGCAGAGTGGGGCTGGGGCCTGTGGCATTCTAAGAGGAAGGAAGTTTGGGGAGATTGGATTGAGCCTCACAGTTCTTATCTGCTTTTATGTGCTGGCTTTTGTTCTAATTTTTTCTCCAGAGACAAGGCTTTTGTTCTAATTTATAAATGCATACTGTTGTTCTTTGAAAAACATTCTGATCCAAAGTGGTTTATAAAATGAAACAGTACACAATGTTCCCCAGCAGATTTGCTCCTTGAGGGGGAAAGACAGGATTGAGATAAATAAGTAACCTGAAGAAAATATACTCCCTGTTACAACTGAAAACTAAACATACAGCATATCCACCATGAAATAAAACAGAACACATCCTAACAATCTAACATCCTGTCCAGATACCCTCACACTCGCCAACCCCCCCCCCCCCCCAAGAGAATAATTCATATACCATCACTCCTGATGATTCCAGTTATCTCCCAGATGGGTGCACCCCGTTGGCGATGATCTGCTGTCCCCAGTTGCCATCAGTCTCATGGCTGGTAGCTAATCACATCATTACCCAGTTAATATCGGGGTAATTGAAATCACCCATTATTATTGTGTTGCCCAGTTTGTTTGCGTCCCTAATTTCCTTTAACATTTCTGCATCTGTCTGTTCATGTTGGCCAGGTGGACGGTAGTACACTCCTATCACTATCCTTTTCCCTTTATTATTAGCATTTGTATAGCGCTACCAGACGCACGCAGCGCTGAACACCTGATACAAAGAGACAGTCCCTTCTCAAAAGAGCTTACAATCTAAATAATACAGACAGACAGGATAGTTACGGGTGAGGGAAGTAATGGGAGCTAAAAAGCAGCAGTGAAAAGGTGGGTTTTCAGCATAGATTTGAAAACAGGTAGAGATGAAGCTAGACGTATAGGTCCAGGAAGTCTATTCCAGGCATAAGGTGCCACGAGAGAAAAGGAGCGAAGCCTGGCGTTAGCAGTGGAGGAGAAGGGGGACGACAAGAGAGATTTGTCCAGTGAGCGGAGTTCACGGGGAGGAATGTAGGGAGAGATGAGAGTGGAGAGGTAATGGGGAGCTGCAGAGTGGATGCATTTTAAAGGTCAGTACGAGAAGTTTAAACTGAATGCGGAAGCGAACAGGGCGCCAGTGAAGTGACTTGAGTGGGCTAGTGTGGGTATAACGATTCTGGCGGAAAATAAGTCATGCCGCAGAATTTTGGATAGATTGGAGAGGAGAGAGATGGCTGAGCAGAAGTCCAGTGAGAAGTAAATTGCAATAGTCCAAGCAAGAGGTGACAAGGATGTGGATAAGGGTTCTGGCAGCGTATTCAGAAAGTTAGGGGCGAATTTTGCTAATATTGTAGATAAAGAAATGACAGGTTTTGGTGATCTGTTGAATATGCGCAGAGAAGGAGAGAGAGGAATCAAAGATGACTCCAAGGTTATGAGCCGAGGAGACAGGGAGGATGCGAGAGCCATTAACAGCCATTAGGGGGAAAAATGGGAAGTTCAGTTTTGGTCATGTTGAGCTTTAGATGGCGTTGAGACATCCAAGCAGCAATGTCGGACAAGCAGGCTGAGATTTTGTCCTGGATCAAGGTTGAGATTTCAGGGGTGGAGATGTAGATCTGAGAGTCATGAATTTCAATCCATGAATGGAGGAGTGGCCTAGTGGTTAGAGCACTGGTCTTGTAATCCAGAGGTGGCCAGTTCGAATCCCGCTGCTGCTCCTTGTGATCTTGGGCAAGTCACTTAACCCTCCATTGCCTCAGGTACAAACTTAGATTGTGAGCCTTCCTGGGACAGAGAAATATCCAGTGTACCTGAATGTAACTCACCTTGAACTACTACTGAAAAAGGTGTGAGCAAAATCTAAATAAATAAATAAAAAATTAAGGTAGAGCTACTGGGGGGGTGTAGGAGGGATTTGAGGACACAGGTCTTCACAGTACTGATCTCAATGTCTTATCCCTTTCTGGTCTCTCTTCTTCCATCCCCAGCTGCTGGGGGAGATAATATGAGGAACAATATGGAAATAGGACAGCTTCCTCTGCACCCTATTCCTTTCCCTACCTTAACTGCAGGTGTAAGGATCTGCTTGCTAGTTGCTATGCTCTAGTAGTAACCTCTTTTGGAAAAGACTTAAGACAGAGCCCTGTTTGCTAAGCATATTCTCACAGATGGAAAATAAGAAAAACAAAATAGACCCTACAGTCTGGCATGAGTTGCTCCAACCTTTGTGTGCTGCTTATATCAGTAGATAAGCATTCCTGGCAAGAATTTGTTACAGTGCTGAAGAGCAGAGTCTCAGAGGCTAAAGACAGGAGTAGATATGAAAAGATTTGAGGCCTCTGAGATGTGGCTTCCAGGCCTGTGAGCTTTATGGATGTAATGTTGCTTTTACCTTGTTTAGAGAAATATCAGTCAGAGGTATCTGTGCTGACAATATGCCACTGACCTCTCAGCTAAACTGAACCATAAGCAGATCCCAATGCACATGTTTTGTAAGTGAAATGACATACATTAAGTGGTGCCCTAAGCTAACCTATCTTGGAAGTCCAAGAGACTGTCTGTTACACACTCTCACATGCACATTAATATGGTCTCTCTCACTTTTGAAATGCAGGCACACAGGTGACATAATGTTTGTTCTTTCCAAAGTGAATTGATGTCAGAGACCATGGTAGAATGGGAGCAGGAAGCTTCACTATTTCTCTTCCTATAACTGTGTACACTTGACCATCTTTTTTCATCTACAAGTCTGGCCTCCTCCCACTGACTGCACGCAGTCTCCTCACATGGTTTCACCCTACTTGACCAGGAGACAACAGCTGTGCTTTTGTGGTTTAGAATTCTGCCTGTTGCATGCAGTTTTGAGGGTGCTGTACAGCATTATGGGACCTCTCGTTATTTCTGTCTTCTTGGCAGGCCGACCAAGAGTGCGCTGCACTAAGGTCCCCAAGGGAGGCTTGGAATATGCAGGAGTGATCAGAATCAGTGAGGACAGCAGCAGCGACTCAGATTTGGGCCTCGACAGTGATTTCAACTCCTCCCCAGAGTCTGTCATTGATAATGATGATGTCATCTTTGTGGATCACACCATCAATGGCTTTGCATTTGAAGATCGAGGTAATCTAGGAATGGAGAGAGGATGGGTGAGGAGAGGGAAGGGAAGATAGGGGAGAGGAAAGAAAGAATGGGGAAGGGAGGGATGATGAATGTGAAAGAGGTTGGTACTTACATTGGGGAACGTGGAGAGGAATGCGTGAGGAGGAGAGAAGAAAGAAGGGAGGATGAGGGGAAAGGAAGGGCAGTAGAAGGTTCTTATTGTCTTCCTCAGTTGTGAAGAAAGGGTGTGATAAGCTGTTTCAGGGCAGTGAATTACTAGAAGCAGCAGGTGCCAAAGACACAGGCAATGGAGCTTGCTGGCTTTCTGTCCTTAGGCAGTTTTCTGTACTTGTAGCTTCTGACAAACTCTACTTTGGTTGCATCCCACAGGGACTTTGCTTTCTCAGGGGCTACAAAAGGATCTTCATTCCACTCCAGGTGTGCTGGAGCATGTGGAGAAGATGAAACTGGACTTAATGATGAAAGTGAAGACTCTGGGGAAGGAGCTACCACTCAATACCCTGGACGAGGTCATTGATCAGTTTGGTGGGCCAGACCATGTAGCAGAGGTGAGTTCTTTCCACTCTGATCTGTTTTCTGCCACCAAAGGCACAGGTTGAGTCTTTTCGTGACTCCATATAGAAAGGGCTGTGAAAGGGTCTGGGTACTGCCATTGTGACATGGAAGCACATCATCGTGGTTGTGCTCTGTGCATACTTGCAGATGACGGGCAGAAAAGGACGTGTGGTGCGTCGGGCAGATGGTACCATTACATTTGAGTCTCGAGCAGAGCAGTGCCTCTCTATTGACAATGTGAACCTGAAGGAAAAAGAACGTTTATGAATGGAGACAAGGTAAGTCTGAATCTTCAGTGGAGCAACTGATGCCTAGTGCAGCAAAGATGGGAAAGAAGGGTGACATGAGGACAGCATGCACCAAACACCTCTGTCCTAGCTGGCCTTTTCTTCCTATGACATACATTGCACTGTATCTCTGATCTTCTGACGCTTTCTCTTGTGTCTTTCAGCTTGTAGCAATAATCTCAGAGGCCTCCAGTTCTGGCATCTCTCTCCAAGCAGACCGGCGAGTTCAGAACCAGCGTCGGCGAGTTCACATGACACTAGAGTTACCCTGGAGTGCAGACAGGGCCATTCAGCAATTTGGTGAGTACAGGCACTCCAATAATCCTCTTCCTAGGGGAATGATATTATTTAGCATTCCTGCTCCTCTTGCTCCTTAATTCATGGGTTACAGACTCCACTGAAAGAAAGTATTCTTGCTTTGGAGCATTGCATTTCCATTCCTGATGAAACTTAATCCATACTCCTTCGACTTTCGAGCTCTGCATTTTCATTCCTGATTATATTTAGTCCATATTCATTTGGGGTTCTGGAGCATTGCATTTCCATGATATGTGGCCTCTCTTATCCTTCTGCTTCCTCTCACTTTTCATTTTTAGGTCGAACTCATCGATCAAACCAGGTCTCAGCCCCAGAGTATATCTTCCTGATCTCAGAGCTGGCAGGAGAGCGCAGGTTTGCATCTATCGTAGCCAAGCGCCTGGAGAGTCTTGTAAGTTATCCCTACACACTTGAGACATGATCAACAATAGATACCTGGTCAGATCAGCAACCCCAGTTCTAGCTAAGAAAAGAGTTTTCCCATCTTATAGTTCCATGTCCAGTGGGACAATGTGGGCCAGTACTGATTTTATCTAGTTTCATGCATGGAAGTGTAATTCTAATTTTCTGTATTGTATTTCCTAAGAAAAGTGGGATTAGAGTACAGGCATACAATGTGGTAAAACCAGGTCTGGGTCAGCTAGTTGCCCCAGACATAGAGTTATATGATAACTCTAAAATTTTGTCATATAAATGGTTCCCTGTAATATAAGTATTTATTTATTTATTTATTTATCATTGCACAGCTAAAATGTGGAATTTGGTGGAAGAGGATATATTCAAGGTTGATAGTATAGGTGGGCTAATATCAGTTATGGAGAAATTGACTTTGCTGATAATTTTCTTTCCTTTAGTCCTACCAGACCAGTCCAGAACCTATGGGTTATGTCTGTCGATCAGCGGATGGAGATAGAGAAACAAAGTAGTTGTGTGATTTGCCCCTTAAGGGTACTGTGCAGCCTTAGAATGCTCAGTATTTTGAAGGACCGTGCAATGATGCTCATATTCAAACTTCGTGTCAAATGTTGCATTCATCCATTATTTTTTACCAACAACGCATTGATGTATGCTACTTACAGTTCTCCAACTGGGCCAGTTGTTGTCCCATAAACCTATATTACTAGTCAGATGTTGCATTCATCCATTACCTTTACCAACAGTAAATTGTTGTATTCTTTGGAGACACAGCTCTTCAACTGGGTCAGGAGCTATATCACAATCTGATGAAAAATGTTAGATAAATTGTAAAATTGAAGAACAGGAGAACAAAGTGGAATGGAAGTGTGTTCCGCTTCTGGACTAATCTGGTAGGACCAATTGAAAGAAAATAAATCAGGTAAGACATAATTATAGTGTCCTTACCAGATCAGACCAGAACCTCTGTGAGATGTAGCAAAGCAGTCCTGAAGGTGGTTGAGACTTGAAACTCCCTGCCAGTACATGCTATTTCACAAAGACAGTGAACATTTGTGTCTATAGAAGAAAGCAGTGGCTCAGAGAATGTATAAAGGATCAGCAATGTGTCATTCTACTACAGTTGATCATAGGCTCAGGTCGAAAATTGTCCATTGGGTGCAAAAAAATCCAGGATAAGTAGCTTACAAAACTTCCAAGAAGGCTACCTCTTGCAGTGTATATTTGAGGTATCGTTATTATAAACATTAATTCAAACTTCACCCAAGAAGAGAAGTGAGACAGTTCTTCCAGCATTTCCACTATAGCCACCACAAGTGAAAAAGAGTGGGGAGGAGAGAGAAGCTGTGCCCAATGTGCAACATTACTCGTAGCCATTCTAAACAATAGAATATTAGAGCTGTGCAAGGCTATCTAAACCTGAAAGTGGCTATGTAGTTTTCATGGACCTTCCCTTTTCTCTAATGGAAAGTAAAAAGGAGGAAATAAAGGTCCAGCAAGCTTTGATTAGGTACTTGTAATGCCAAGCGGCAATAAAAGGGCTGGTGATGTTACCAAAGAGGAGCACCAACAGGTGTTAATCCACTCAGAGCATACAGGTCACAGAATAACCTGGGGACCTGTGCAACTTTGATGTAGGCAAGTGCTAGATGAGAAAGATGCTCTGGTCCTTCTGATATGTTTGTCTGCCTACGCTTAAGCCAGATGAAATGCACCATCTAAACTGCTGTATTGCTATGACATAGCTGCAAACCAACCAAAGATCGATACTGTTCACAAAAATTGATACTCTCAAAAATACCACGCTGAACAGATTAATTGTGTTTGCGAGGGAAAAGTCTCAACTTTACGGCAACAACTTTAAACTGTTATGTTGCACGTACAAAAAGTCATCATAGACTAAAAAACCTTTGTGTAATATTTTTTTGAATAATTTTTCAAAATTATAAATACGAACAAAGTTCATATATTGATCAGTCAATCAGACTGAGAAAAATATATATTATCTGTAAATGTATTAATTCTCAATGACTCAAATGCACTTATCTTGCAACTTTGCACTCCAGCTTGCCAGATGATTCCAACAGTCCCGTTTTGTTCATCTTCTTCAGGGAACCATGCAGCAAAGTGTTTTAAAATTGCTAAATGCTGGAGAATACTCAGACTAACACCGAGTTAGTCCGAGTATTCTCCAGAATTTAGCGATTTTAAAACACTTTGCTGCATGGTTCCCTGAAGAAGATGAACGAAACGGGACTGTTGGAATCATCTGGCAAGCTGGAGTGCAAAGTTGCAAGATAAGTGCATTTGAGTCTTTGAGAATTAATACATTTACAGATAATATATATTTTTCTCAGTCTGATTGACTGATCAATATATGAACTTTGTTCGTATTTATAATTTTGAAAAATTATTCAAAAAAATATTACACGAGGGTTTTTTAGTCTATGATGACTTTTTGTACGTATGACATAGCTGCAACATGCCCCAGACCTTAATGGTGGACCTACTGGAAAAAATAGAAAGAAATGGATTGCACCAGTAGACATCCCTGTAGGATGTGATCTGCCCTGTAGGATGTGATCTGCCTTATCCTTAGCCATACTGGATGCAAGTAGAGGGAAGGTAGATGACAGCTGATATCTACTTACCTGTCTGTTTCTAGACCTATTAAAGTACCCTAGCCAACACTGTGAACTGCCAGAATATATCTACAGAGAGAAACATCCCTGGTCCCAGAGATACTGGAAACAAGCAGAAGAAAGGAAGGGGGAAAGGAAAACAGTTTAGACTGTCTGCCTTAGGGCTGCTCCAACTTTGCATAATATCTGTGCAGGAGAGAGTCTGAATTAAGGGCACTTTGTTTTAAAGGAACACACACCAGAAAGAAGCAGCAAGGCAGATGGAAAATAAATACTTATAACCAAAGTACCAATAGAAAAACATACTTGCCAAGGAATGCTTCATAGGCAGTAGAACAAGAGAGAGAAGAATTTGGCAACTAAAATCTGCTATAGCAAGATCATCTTACAATCTTATTATACAAAAAGAGTCAACACCTGCTACTGGAAGAGCGGCTCTTTTTTAATTTTTTTTTTTTATTTAGTAGAAGATAACGTCCTTAAATCTTCCTGTGATACTTCTTTAGAAATACCTTTCTAGGAAGAACTGAAATTTCACTTGATCAACATCTGATCATGGTAGCAAAAGTCGTCCCACCAGGTAGCCAGTTATCTGGCAAAAGGAAGCGTTGAAGCCCCTCAAAAAGACACCTGAGTCCAACATACACCTGAGGCACGTGAGAAACAGGAGAGAAAGAAATAGAAAGACTAAACAAGCAGGAGGTCTTCCTCTCTCTGAGGAAGCTGGCACCTGTGGTCAGTATATGAAACTGCTTCTTGTTTATGTCTAGCAAGGAAATAATACTTGCAATTCTGAGAGCTCAGGGACCCTCAGCTGAGTAGGACACTATATCAAGTCCCAAGTGAGCAAGAGCCCTCAGCACTGAACCTATAGCAGCTGCCAGGGAGCCGAACACCTGAATAGAATCCCAAACTAGAACTCATCTTGAGAAAAATAGACATGAAATCATTCCTCTGGCAGACTAATTAGGAAATCCTCACCAAGAAAACATAAATTGAAATCTTCTAAGGGCCCAAAAGAAAGAAACGCTGATTCCCACAAGAGAAAGAAAAACTCCCTCATTGTTGTCATTAAAATAGATGGACTTGTGACCTAGCATCGCAAACCTCCAGAATATGTGGGACAGACCAGAGTCTTAATGGATGAAGGAGCCCTATTTCTTAGGCCCATAGAAATAACTGGGATAGGTTCCTGGGCTGAATTTGTCATCAGGGACTGGTAAAAGCACTCTGGTGCCAAGAGGACCTGCAAGATGAAACGCAGTCATCAGTCAGTTGGGAGCCTGACAAAAGATTCCCAGAAAAATCTACAGAAATCAAACAAAATAAAACATGGAAAAGAAAATAAGATGATACCTTTTTTATTGGCCATAACTTAATACATTTCTTGATTAGCTTTCGAAGGTTGCCCTTCTTCGTCAGATTTGCTTATTTCCAATCTGACAAAGGGTAGAGGGGTGATAAATGGGGAGGGAGCTCAGACTCCTCTAAGCTATTCCCTATTTTCCAAAATATATAGAAACATTCTTCTTGAAGTTAAATTATCTTAAAAGAACAACTGTTGCTCTGCTGGGTTCCAGTTCTCCAACTAGTCCAGGAGCTAATTTTAGTAAACAGTTCAGAAGCTGTATGATCAGTCTCACCATCCATTGGAGACTGGAGACATACTGAGTATTCCAAGGCTGCACAAAGCCCTTAAGGTGCTAATCACACAGAACTACTTTGTTTCTCTATCTCCATCCACTGGTCAGCACATGGATTCTGGACAGGTCTGGAATAGATGCTAAGGAATAGCTGGACTGATATGGTGATAACAGTCTCTTACTTTTATGAATGAGGCACAGAGAATGGATCTCTGCATTAGAATCTGCCAGGAGTTTCCAAGTGACCTGAATTGGCCACTGTTGAGACAGGATGTTGGACTCAGTAGACCACTGGCCTGATCCAGCTTGGCACTTAATTTCTTAACAAGGAACAGTGACTATCCACACAGGCTACTGCTAACTTGTAGCATTTTGCAGAGTTTTGAACTCCTTTTTTTTTTCTGTTTTGGCAGGGTGCCTTAACCCATGGAGACCGTCGAGCAA
Source organism: Microcaecilia unicolor (assembly GCF_901765095.1). NCBI lineage: Eukaryota > Metazoa > Chordata > Amphibia > Gymnophiona > Siphonopidae > Microcaecilia > Microcaecilia unicolor. Next base: position 69,707,660 of record NC_044041.1, read on the forward strand.
CTGAATCCCGAGATCTCAGCCAATACAACTTTGAGAATAAAGTAATTTATTTTCATTCTCTGCATCAAGGATTCTTAACCCTCTTCTACATTGAAACATGACACTTAAAATAGTATTTGTTTTTTATGAAATCATGTTAAGATAGTGCTTCACTCTAAATCGTACATGGTCAGGTTATGTACAGTCATCATCAGTGCAACATCATGACATCTAGATTAGGAATTAAAGAAAATGTACCCTGCCATTGTGATTATGAACATCTACCTTTGTTTATATTTAGTTATGGTGAATATTAAGGTAAAATATTAATGGGTCTTTTTTTTTTTTTTTTTTTGAAGGGACTTACATATTCAGCAGCTGTTGCTAAATACGTAAGTCCCCTATCCATGGAGTTTCAGTGACTCTTTATGAATAGTGCTGCTGAAAATCCGAACCACTGCAGCAGTGTACAGATAGTACCAGAGTGTAATCAGGGCATTCTGCCTAACTATACATATGATGATGATGATGATAAACAGCCACTAACCATATAGTTAAATGATTTAATTTAGTTCAGAAAAAAAGGCCATCCTAACTTAAACTGCTCAATTATACGTATAACATTTGGGTATCACCTTATACATTTACCAGTTGATATCCAACCCGCAGCGGTAGCAGAATTAGCCCCAGATATTTAGTGCTGGTTCATGTCTAGGCAACCACACTGAATATCTGAGGCTAATTCAATGATGTTAGCCTCCGGAACTTATGCAGGTCCCACCGATATTCATCCGGCACCCACATAAGACACTTACCCCCCTGTTTACTAAGCCGCACAACAATGCCGACATCCCTTTCAAAGTGAAGGGGCTGCATCGGCATTAGCACACTGCAGCTGCTAGTGTGGCTTAGTAAACAGGGTTAGGCAGGTCCCAGCTGAATATTGGCTGGGACCCAAAAAAAATGCCTCCCCCCATCCCACCCCCGGTACTCAAAAATACCCCCCCCCCCCCCAAGCCTACCTGGAGAAATCCCTGGTGGTCTAGGGGGAAATTGGGCAGTAACGATGCCCACTCACTCCTGCCCAGCACCGGCCTGCATTCCAAAATGGCTTCCGAAACCTGTAGCAGCAGTTTCACAGTACTTCAAATACCACTAGAGGTTGTGGCAGAGCCCAGTTAAATTTGGCACATAAATTTAGGACAGCCTTCTTCTGTCCTATGTTTGAGCTTACCTAGCCAATTAGTGGTCTGAATATTACCGCCAACCAGCTGGAACCATGTCCCCAGCCCACCTCTAACCTCATCAGTTAGGGGTTGTCTGTTTAGTGGCAGTATTCAGCAGCACTGTCTAGTTAATTGCCAGTGAACGTTTGTTTATTTTTGACTTGATATACCGCCTTAGCTTAAAGAAGATCAAAGCAGTTAACAATACATAAAATTTACATAAAATCATAAAAGAACAGAACTCCAATTAAAAATAGGAAAGAAAACATCCACGCATACCTAGGTGGTCAGGCGAGGAAGAACAAGAGCGGGAAGGGGACAGGAAGGTGCTGCACTTAACTAGAGGCGGGGCTGGTGGTTGGGAGGCAGGGATAGTGCTGGGCAGACTTATACGGTCTGTGCCAGAGCCGGTGGTTGGGAGGCAGGGCTGGTGGTTGGGAGGCGGGGATAGTGCTGGGCAGACTTATACGGTCTGTGCCCTGAAGAGCACAGGTACAAATCAAAGTAGGGTATACACAAAAAGCAGCAAATATGAGTTATCTTGTTGGGCAGACTGGATGGACCGTGCAGGTCTTTTTCTGCCGTCATCTACTATGTTAGAAGTATTTCCAAACACCATCTAGAAATAATGGGTTTTATCTTAAATCTGATTAATGAATGTTCAGCTCTAACATCAGAAGGCAGACTGTTCCATAGACTAGGAACTAAAAAGAAAAAGGCAGAGTTACATGTGTACTAATAATGTGCGTGTCTAGGGAAGGGTAGTACCAGATGGCTTGCATCAAGGGATCTAAGTGCACGAAGGAGTGTATGGGATGACCAAAGTAGCCATATAAGAAGGGCTGCCAAGGTGCAACGTCTTATGGGTCAGAACAAAGTAAGATTTTAAACCAAATGAGACTGGTAGCCAATGAAGTTTGATAAACAGAGGAGTAATAAGATCATAACGCTTAGCTTTAAAGTGCATACAGATTGCTGAGTTTTGCAAGGGTTGAAGGTGACATAGTTGGAATTGCGATAAATCAGCGAATACATTATTACAGTGGTCCAAATGGAAAATGATAAAGGCATGAACGAGTGTATGTAATGATGTAAAGTCGACATAACATCTGATGAAATGCAAGCGGCACAGCCAGTAGAAACCTTTCTTTACCACTTGAGAAATGTAGGCCCCCTTTCCTGGCCGTTTAAATTGCTTTGAGTATCTACACCATAGCTGCTAATGGTCAGTGATTCGTGCTGAATGTACATGATTTTTAAACACCACAGTTGGTGTTTAAAAAAAAAAAATCACTGGCACTGGGTCTAAATATTAATCCATTCATCTTTTTAAGTGTTCACTGTAATTTTTTCATTTTCATACTTGTGAATACATGATATTAGAGGGGCAAGGAAATAGCAGTATTTTGAAGGGTTATATAAAGAAATCAAAGTTGATATGTGACCTATAGCTTCAGTACAGTAGAAGCAGCAACAGAAGAGAAAATCAGCAGCTCGTAAGTACCCCTGTCTCTTAGTAACAGAGGTACCATGCTAGGGAAGGACTACTACAGAGTCTAACAGGATCTGTGTGTGTGTTCTTGTGCCTGTTTCTAGGGAGGAGGTCCACAGCTTTCATCAGATTCTTAAATGGGTTGATAACCCAAAAAAGATTAAGAAATGCTGCTCTGAATGATGTATATAATTTAGTAATCCATCTGTACCTACCCCTGTGTCCACCTCTCCATATTCTGAGTTCCAGATTGTGGTCTCACTTTCTTACAGTATGGGAACAGAGCATTGGAAAGAGTCCTTTCCTCCATCTTGAATCACTCCAGCAACAAAGTTCTGCCACCCAAGACATATCCAGGAGGAGCTGCTGCTTTCTTTCATGGTAGGAACAATTGTATTTTCTGCCTTTCCACACTCTTTAAATGTGGGCAGGCACCACGCAAGCACAGTGCCATTGTAGAAATTCAGTGTAGTGATTTAGGTGACAGAATTGTATCCCTTATTTTTGGAGATTCTGTGAGTATATTATCTTTTCTGTTACCCTGTTACAGCAGACATGCCTGGTGGAGTATGAAGCTTGCATTGCTGCTGCCCAGTGCATGGCTTTTTGTTAAAGGGGAGTAGTTCAGGTCTGTGTTTCTTTTGGTCTGCATGCACACACATGACCCTGTGTCAAGATATTGTGTTCACATGTATGCAAGCACATACGGCTCTGTTTCACAGTTGTGGTGTGTTTGGTGCTCTAGATCCATTCAGAGCTGACCTCCTTAGAACAGCTACCCCAAAGGCAATAGCCTATATAATCGACATGATACAGTCCATGCTCAGGAAGGGAATCTTCCCCAAGGAGCTAGGCATAATCATCCTAACTCCACTGCTCAAAGGGGAAAACCTCAACAGAAACACACCAAATAACTACTGCCTGGTATCTAACATTCCCACCATCATGAAAATCTTGGAAGCAGTAGTTACATACCAAGTACAAAACTACGTAGACCAGTTCCAACTACTGGACCCCATGCAGTCAGGATTCCAACCTCTTTTCAGCACAGAAACAGTAATGGCAAGCATGCTATCCAAACTCCGCCTACCCCTAGGCAAGACCAGCAAATCTTCCTCATACAGTTAGATCTGTCCACCGCCTTCAGTCTGGTCAAGCACGAAATGCTTCTAACCATGCTTGCGGAGGTAGACATGAGGCGAAGTTATCAACTGGTTCACAGGCTTCCCGAAACACAGAACCATCCAAGAAATCCCAATCCAACCCTGGTCTATCTCTATGTCTGTAACTTAGGAAACATTCTAAAACCTTTTCAATTTCTACTTGCATAACTTAGGAAACATTGTAAAACCTTTTCAAATCAAATACTACTCCTAGGTGAATGATATCATTCTGCTCTTCCTGGTCCAAGACCTCTCTCCCCCCAACAGCATACCCACTCATGAAAGAGGTCTTCCATGTCCTATACACATGGTTCTGCTCCCTCAACCTCAAAATCAATCCAGATAAAACAAATATACTGTGGTTGGGGGGGGGGGAAGGGGTAGGAAAGGATGATGATGTTAGACTAGATGCATATGTACAATTATGACATGACTGAATGTTTACAAAATGTTTGACTTTATTGGTTTTGTTTGACGTACATCATCAATAAAAACCGTTTAAATATATTTAAAAAAAAAAAAAAAAAATATATATATATATATATATATACTGTGGCTGGACAACAGCCCCTCAAACCTCCAAGCACTCTCCCAGTCCTAGCAGACTCAACCATACCATAAAAAAAAAAGAAATCAAGATCCTAGGAATCTGCCCTTAAATACAACTAAAGATCAGACAAAAAATGGCAAATCAATAGTGTCAAACACTAAGCATCATGCAATTAGGAACAACAAACATACTCTGAAATATCTATATGCAAATGCTAGGAGTCTAAGAAATAAGATGGGAGAGTTGGAATATATTGCACTAAATGAAAAATTGGACATAATAGGCATTACTGAGACCTGGTGGAAGGAGGATAACCAGTGGGACACTGTCATACCGGGGTACAAAGTATATCGTAGTGATAGGCTGGACCGGACTGGTGGAGGGGTAGCATTGTATATTAATGAGAGCCTTGACTCAGATAGATTACAAATTCAGCAGGACACAAATCACATCTTTGAATCATTGTGGGTTGAAATTCCATGTAAAAAGGGAAAAGGACGGTGATAGGAGTGTACTACCGTCCGCCTCGCCAGGATGAGCAGGTAGACGCAGAAATGATAAAAGAAATCAGAGATGCAAACAAAATGGGCAATGCGATAATAATGGGTGACTTCAATTACCCAAATATAGACTGGGTAAATGTAATATCGGGACACACTAGAGAGGTACAATTCCTTGATGAAATCAAGGACAGCTTTATGGAGCAGCTGGTGCAGGAGCCGATGAGAGAAGGAAAATTCTAGACTTGGTCCTTTGTGGAGCGCATGATCTAGTGAGGGACATTATGGTACTGGGGCCGCTTGATAACAGTGATCATAATATGATCAGTTTTGATATCAACCTTGAAGTAACTAAACATAGGAAGTCAAATACGTTAGTGTTTAACTTTAAAAAAGGAGACTATGATAGAATGAGAAGAACGGTAAAAAAAAACTTAAGAGGGGCAACTGAGAGGGTAAAAACTGTACAGCAGGTGTGGATGCTGTTCAAAAGTACCATCCTAGAGGCCCAGGCCAAACATATTCCATGAATTACAAAAGAAAGACGGAAGTCCAAAAGACAGCCGGCGTGGTTGAAAAGTGAGGTGAAGGAAGCTATTAGGGCTAAAAGAAACGCCTTCAGAAAATGGAAGAAGGAACCGTCTGAAAATAACAAGAAGCAACATAAGGAGTGTCAAAGCAAATGCAAGGCACAGATAAAGAAGGCCAAGAGGGATTATGAAAAAAAGATAGCATTAGAGGCAAAAAAACATAGTAAAAAAATTTTCGGTATATTAAAAGCAGGAAGCCAGCAACAGAATCGGTTGGGCCGCTGGACAACCGAGGGGTAAAAGGGGCAATCAAGGATGACAAAGACGTAGCGGAGAGATGGAATGAATTCTTTGCTTCAGTCTTCACCAAGGAAGATTTGGGTGGGATACCGGTGTCGGAAATGGTATTTCAAGCGGACGAGTCAGAGAAACTTACTGAATTCACAGTAAACCTGGAGGATGTAATGGGGCAGTTCAGCAAACTGAAGAGTAGCATATCTCCTGGACCGGATCGTATACATCCTAGAGTACTGATAGAACTGAAAAATGAGCTTGCGGAGCTTCTGTTAGTGATATGCAATTTATCCTTAAAATCGGGCGTGGTACCGGAACATTGGAGGGTGGCCAATGTAACGCCGATTGTTAAAAAAGGTTCCAGGGGAGATCCGGGAAATTATAGACCGGTGAGTCTGACTTCAGTTCCGGGGAAAATGGTAGAGGCTATTATTAAAAACAAAATTACAGAGCACATCCAAGGACATAGATTACTGAGACCAAGTCAGCACGGCCTTAGTGTGGGGAAATCTTGCATGGCCAATTTACTTCAATTCTTTGAAGGAGTAAACAACCATGTGGACAAAGGGCAGCCGGTTGATATTGTGTATCTGGATTTTCAAAAGGCGTTTGATAAGGTACCTCATGAAAGGCTACAGAGGAAATTGGAGGGTCATGGCATAGGAGGAAATGTCCTATTGTGGATTAAAAACTGGTTGAAGGATAGGAAACAGAGTGGGGTTAAATGGGCAGTATTCACAATGGAGAAGTGTAGTCAGTGGGGTTCCTCAGGGGTCAGTGCTAGGACCGCTGCTTTTTAATATATTTATAAATGATGAGATGGGAGTAACCAGCGAGGTAATTAAATTTGCTGATGACACAAAGTTATTCAAAGTTGTTAACTCACGAGAGGATTGTGAAAAATTACAGAAGGACCTTACAAGACTGGGAGACTGGACAGCTAAATGGCAGATGATGTTTAATGTGAACAAGTGCAAGGTGATGCATGTAGGGAAAAAGAACCCGAATTATAGCTACGTCATGCAAGGTTCCACGTTAGGAGTTACGGACCAAGAAAGGGATCTGGGTGTCATTGTTGATAATACACTGAAACCTTCTGCTCAGTGTACTGCTGCGGCTAGGAAAGCAAATAGAATGTTGGGTATTATTAGGAAAGGTATGGAGAACAGATGTGAGGATGTTATAATGCCGTTGTATCGCTCCATGGTACGACCGCACCTTGAGTATTGTGTTCAATTCTGGTCGCCGCATCTCAAGAAAGATATAGTAGAACTGGAAAAGGTGCAGCGAAGGGCAACAAAAATGATAGCGGGGATGGGACGACTTCCCTATGAAGAAAGACTAAGGAGGCTAGGGCTTTTCAGCTTGGAGAAGAGACGGCTGAAGGGAGACATGATAGAGGTATATGAAATAATGAGTGGAGTGGAACAGGTGGATGTGAAGCGTCTGTTCATGCTTTCCAAAAATACTAGGACTAGGGGGCATGCGATGAAACTACAGTGTAGTAAATTTAAAACAAATAGAAAATTTTTCTTCACCCAACGCGTAATTAAACTCTGGAATTCGTTGCCGGAGAACGTAGTGAAGGTGGTTAGCTTGGCAGAGTTTTAAAAAGGGGTTGGACGGTTTCCTAAAAGACAAGTCCATAGACCGCTACTAAATGAACTTGGGAAAAATCCACAATTTCGGGAATAACTTGTATAAAATGTTTATACGTTTGGGTAGCTTGCCAGGTGCCCTTGACCTGGATTGGCTGCTGTTGGGGACAGGATGCTGGGCTCAATGGACCTTTGGTCTTTTCCCAGTATGGCATTACTTATGTACTTATGCATCTCACCCTATCTACCTAGATAAACATTGCAGATTGTGGTCCAAGCCATGGTCCTCTCGGGCCTCGATTATTGCAACTTAGACCTACGAGAAAAAGAAACAAAAAAAACTGCAGATAGTCATAAATGCTGCTGCAAAACTAATAGGCAATGGTATTTGGACTGATCACACCACCCCTTTCTTAATAAGATTGCACTGGCTTCCCCTTAAGGCAAGAGTAGACTGCAAAATATTATCATTTTCAAAAACCTCCATGGACTGACACCATCGTACCTACGAAGATTAACTCACATCTATTAACCTAGAAGATCACTCAGATCTATTCAGGATATCAGACTATTGTTACCGAACCCGCGGGAATACCGGTGCCAGAAAACCTTCAACATGACAATAGGTAAAGGAGCAAAACTCTTGAATTCCCTTCCACAAAAAATTAGACAGATCTTAGAATACATGACTTTCCAAAGATCAATAAAAACCTAGTTCTTCCAAAAATATTTCGTAGCCAAACTTTCTGCCCCTTAGGAGGCCTAACCAGACCACCAAAGACCCTCTAATACTCTCGTACCCCTCCCAGCACTTTAAGTTTTTACTCCACCTTTGTGCCTAATTGTGTCACTATAACTATCTCTTATCTTACCTGTCATTACCCAATCATATATCCCTTTACCGTACATGAAACCAATCATGTAACCAATCACATTTTCTGTGTTTCTCAATTACAATGTCTCTGTAAAATGACTGACTGTTTAATGTTAACTGTTGTTAATATGGTGTTCTTTGAGTTCTTTGTAAAATGACCGTTTTATTGTAGATTCTCGATTGATTGTACTTTGCCTAGAACTTAACAGTTAAGCGGACTATAAATGCCCAAATTAAATCAGTACTATATTAAGTTTGATGTGCCCACTCTATCTTTACAGATGTGAAGCAGGGTCTTATCTCAGTTGGGATCTTTTGTAGAGATGCAAAATTTGGATCTATCGCTGTGGAAAAAGGTGAGTATAACCTCCACCTTTCCTTTCCTCCAGGGGAGAGAACTCTAACTGAGTTCTGGAACATATTGTTGTTTGCTTTCCTTAGAGCTTTTCTGTATCATTATTGCTTCTTATTAGAGCAGTTACCTGCTTCCCCAGGAATGTGAGTCTGCAAGGGAGCCACAGGAGCTCAAGCCAGTCAGGAGGTGCCATGAGGATTCAGAGGCATAGATGAGAGAGAGATGGTGATAAACTGAAGTTAGGCACTTCCCTTTTTGGGCTTTATTTAGAGGGTAAGGAGGGAATAAAGGAATAGTTGTTGCTGACTGTAAGTTATTGGAAGATACCAAGCTGCCTTCACCTGGGGGGGGGTTAGGTATGGTGAGGAGAGGAGCTGCCCTCTCTGGCTCTGGAGGTGAGGGGAGGTTTGAGCGGTGTACAGGAGGGGAGGAGATTGAAGGAAAGGGATTAGGAGCTGCTGTTATTGACGTCTGGTTGTAGAGAGGCGGAACTGAGGAACTGCATTCAGTGGCTCTGGGAGGATGAATGGGGAAAGATAGGAGCTGACCTCACTGGAGGAGGGTAAGAAGGAACTGCTATCACCAGCTTTTGGATGAGATGAAGATATGCTCTTGCTGTCTTTAGGGGTGAGGGGTAGGTTTGAGAATTTATACTGGGAAAAGGAGATAGGGAGCTGCTGTCACAAGCTTTGGGTTGAGGATAGGGAAGAGTTGCCATCACAGGGAGAGTGGTGGGAAATGAGAAACCTCTCTGGGAGAGCTGCTGAGATTTGGAAGGGATCTACTTTTGATTGGTGGAGGAGGGGGAGAGGGATGACTAACAAACCTTGCTAGCTCTGAGGGGGTCCTGGTGGCAGTTTGAGATTGGGGAGGATCTATCACCACTTCTGGGGTTGACAACTCTCTCTTGCTTGTTACAGATTGCTCCATTTCAAAGTTCTTGAACCGGATTCTGGGCCTAGAAGTGCACAAGCAGAACAGCCTTTTCCAGTACTTCACAGACACCTTTGATTACCTGACTCAGAAGGACAAAAAGGAAGGCAAATATGACTTGGGCATTCTAGGTAGGGTAATGATGCCCCAGCTTTGCCACTCTGGCCATGCCATGCAGTGTGCCTCTGCTGAATGATCCTTTGGTTTCTCTCTTGTAGATTTGGCTCCAGGTGTGGATGAGATTTATGAGGAGAGTCAGCAGGTTTTCCTGACACCAGGTCATCCTCAGGATGGTCAAGTTGTGCTCTATAAGGTAAATTCATATGGTGCCAAAGAGGGCATGGGCCTCAGCCATATAGCTGCAGTGTATTAAATGTTCCACCAGATTCATCATGACCTTATATTTCTCTTTGGTACAGATTAGTGTGGATCGGGGTTTAAAGTGGGAGGAAGCCTATGAAAAATCGCTACATCTATCAGGACCACATGATGGGTTTTATGTTTCCTACAAGGTGGGTACTACAGAAATCAGAGGGTAAATATGCAGCCTGCGGCATTGATTGTTTTGCTGACCACCGCTGGCGTTATTCCCGGATATTCAGTGCCAGGCCATGACCGGACTTCAGCATTGAATATTCGCTATTTATTTATTTTGGATACTTGATATACCACCAAAGGGTCTACACATAGGCAACTAAGCAGTTTACATAACCGTAAAATATATAGACAAAAGAAAAAACAGAGGACACAATCTTCAATCAGGGGATGGTAGGAAAGTAAAGATTGAAAAGATGGGTCTTGAGGGCTTGTTTAAAGGCAGGGAGGGAGGGTTGATTCCTGATGTGCAAGGGTAGGTCATTCCAGAGTTTATGTACGATATAATCGAATGCTGTGTGACAGGAGGTGGAAAGGGAAGAAACAGATTTATTATCAGCAGAGTACAGGCAACGAAGGGGAGCATAAGGAATAATGTTTATTGAGATAAACAGGAGTAGATGGAGACCTAGCATTATAAACCATAAGAAGAATCTTAAATATAATTCGAGCAGAGACAGGCAACTAGTGTTCAGATTGGAAGAGGATAGCGGAGCCAGCTAATGCATAGCCAGTTAAATCAATATTCAGCACTTAAGTGGCTATGGGTTATCGCATAAAGATAGTACTGACTTATATGTGGTCCTTTTTATGCGGTTAACTTAACCAGTTAACTGGCCAAGTACTAACTCCACCCCCAGAACACCCCAAAATAGCTGGTTTCACTTAGGCGTTAACCGCTAATTTTCAGTTGCGATATCCAGTTAAGTGCCACTGAAAATTAGCGGATAGTCCACAATAAGCACTGGTCAGCAGCCATTTCTGGCTGGTTAAATCACTTTGAATGTTGAACTCCAGGGTTTTTATCTTTGTATGCCAAGCTCTTTTGGCACAGCAAATCTAATTAAAAGCTGCTTCCAGATGAAGAAGACCAAGCAGTCTCTTCATGTGCAGCTGGTGGAGATGACGCAATGTAAAGTAAGCATTAGTTTTATCAGAATATTTGGAGGCACAGAGAAGGGAAGAAGTGCAGCTGTATATATTATAGCAGGAGAGGTGGGGATAGAAACAGCTGTATTAAAAGGGTATAGTCTGTGCTCTTCACAGCTGGTTTTACTTCAGGTACCTAGTGTTAATGTTAGGCTGCAGCTCATCCAGCGTCACACTTTTGCCTAAGTTATGCTGAGCTTCATTTTGAGCAACATTACATAATATTCAGGAATAAGGTAAAGGCTTGGTTTTTTTAATTGGGGGGGGGAAGAGGGAGTAAATGATTTATGGTTTATTCTTAATATACTGCCTTTTAGAGCAAAATGCAAATATCAAAGCGGTTTACAATATTTCCATAATAGAAAAGAACTCTATTTAGCTAGAAAAGCACACAAAAACACAGACTCAGTAATAGTTAAAATCTACAGGCAGTAGGACTTTCCTGATGAGCCTAGAGCCACCCAACTTCAGATAAAGGCTTTTCTCTCTCTGAAGCCTCAGGTAATAGCTCTAGGGACCACATTATTTTTGAAATTTCCTTGCAAGTGTGTGATGTGATATACCAGGATACTGATTGTCTTCTAGGATTCTATTCATCTGGATACAACAATTTAGCATTAGATAGGAGGATTTATTAGTTAGACTGTGTTAGATATAACAAATACCCAAGACTCCTAAGTTGTTTCTCCTAGTATATTTTCTTCTTTTTATTATTGGCATTGGGAGTGATTGGGCTGGTTGTGTTACATGGGATTAGTGAGTTAGGTCAATGGGAACAGTTGAGGTAGAGGGTTTTAATGATGTTTTATTAATCTTTGTAACATGCTTTGAACTTTTTTATGAAGCGCGTCATCTTAAATAACATTGAAGCTGTGTTTCTCAGGTGCGAGGTAACACAAATATCACCCTGCTGGCAGAACAGGGACGGGGCAAATACTTCATCATCTACAAACCAAACATTGGGAAACAGAACCAACCAGAGAACCTGGACAGTCTACAGAAGAAGTACCGACGGGTAAGGGGTTTAGCCGAGCTGTTTGTGACCAGATTGCACATCTTTGTCATAAGACTCTTGCGGTACCGACTATCCCTTTCCTTGAGGATACAGGAGGGGCATGTCCCATCCTCCTCTTAAGCTCTTTCCCAACTCATATTATCAATAGAGCATTTATTTATTTAAACAAAATTAAAGATATAGAAGTATGGTCCAACTCTGATGTTGGTTGGCAGGGTCATTTTAGACTGGCCCCTGCTGCCCGAGAATTCAACACTTGTATACACTCGCATCTCAGCTTACCCTACAAGAATTCTGAGCTACATTCTGGACACTAAAACTGTGTAGTAAGGGGTGATCTGGATACTCAGGCTTTATTTTTAGTATAACTCAGTCCCACCCCCCAAAAAAAAAAATGGATTTCCCTTATCACTGTTACGTATACTTCAGGCATGTGATCCTTTCCTTTGGGTTTGCCAAAATTAAGAGTCCAGATCTCACACCGAGAGTCATCACATAGCCTACAACCAAATCCTGGTTACCAGTGAAGAACAGGTCCCAAAGAGAAGGCTGACTTAATCTCAATTTGCCATCCCCTTGCTTTGATTTTCCAGTCTGATAGTGTTCATATTTCAGATTTGAATCTTATTGCCTCCCAGGGAATTTTCACACCCATCCCATTAAAAAAAAATGGATTTCTAGTTCCACAGCAAACTATAGGATCACTCACATCTTTGATCCTCAAATTGCTAGTGGAGCCTAAAGAAGAGAAAGAATGTATCCTTCCTTCTTGTGCTCACCAGCCTAGACCAGAACATGCCCATCAATTAGCAGATGGAGATAGAGAACAAGTGCTGAGAGCTCTGTCTTATAAGGGCACCATGCAGTCTTAGGTCCTCAGTATTTCTCTCTAGCAGGTGGTCATGGGCAGACCATTCAGTGTCTGGATTGATACCTAAGGACAGCTCCTGGGCCAGTTGGAGAACTAAGCCTTAGTTGACTTTATTTTTTTTTTTAATGTATAGTCCACACTAGCCTTAGTTCTAGACAAATTACAATTCCTTGTCAGCCATCCAGACTTGTCCAGCTGCTGACGCGTGGGTTGTGATTGCCAATCAAACACCCAAGAACCCTTAGTATCCTCAAGCTGGTGAAGATCCCTGAGAACGGGTTCCCTCTTCTCCAGAAATTGTTTTGTTACTACACAATGCTTTCTTAGTGAAACATTCTCGAGCTCAGGGTGCTGGAAGCATTTCTGTCCATTCTAAATTTGTACTGTATTGTGCAGAGGCAAAGAGAAAGTGCTTGGAAGGGCTGGATTATTAGGAGGCTCAATTGGATGTTTCAGCCTCTAACCAAGGGGGGAGGGGCACTTGCTACCAGAACTGGGTTTATTGTGGAACAGCTGGAAGAAGGAGAACTCAGTGCATGAGAGAGAGATATTCCTCTATAGTCAGTCTCTTCCATAGGGAAGAGTTTCCATCTAGAAATGCCTAAGACCTCTAAGGTTTTAAAATTATTTCCTCTAGTCAGGACACTCCCTAGAAGGAATTAGGAAGCTCTCAAAGGCTTTTTCCATCCATCAAGCTCAACAGGCTCTCAATTTCGTGGACTGGGACACTCCCGAATCAGAATTAAGAGTAGGTAGAGTAAGGCATGGATTCAAGTTGATGTGGGAGTAAGACATGCCTGTTGGTCTTCTGGTGCTTGAGAGTTTGTTGTTGCTGAGACTGTTGTTGCACAAGCCCAGGAGTTAAACAAACACTCTACCAAATTAGGTTCTTTGGAGGCAAAGATACGTGAATTGCAAGATCTTAGTAGAATGCTAATCAAGGATAAATATTTTTTACATTGAAGAGTTAGACTACTTGAAAAACTAGATAAGAATTTTCCCAGGTCTCCATTAATTACAGCAGTGTTTATGGTGAGGAAGTACTTTTTGAAAGTACTTAAATACCAATAGAATCTCCACCACCAGTTGTTGGGGCTCAATACCTGCTCATATCGGGGGCTAGTGCATTTGGTATTCAAGGGTAATCAAGTACTTGGACTATCCAGTACAGTCTAACATTGGTTCACATAATTTCTATCAGGTCGTTCATTCATACTACAACTTCTACCTCTCAATCTAAACTTTAAGGTGTGGTGTCCTCCAAGGTTCAATCCTTTCTCTGCTCCAGTTTAATCTGTATTTGATGATATTCTTTTACTCTATCTCACCGACTTGGATACTCTTTTAATAGCCCAGCTAGCAGACTGTCTAGATGAAATTGCAAATGGCTTTCTGAGAATCAGCTGGGCTTAAAACAAGGAAAAGGCAGTGGCATGTTGGATCACAGGCTGCCCTTCTTAACCTTCAGATGCTCTTTCTTTAATGGGTAGTTTTATCCCTCCTGTTGACACCTTTTGCTATCACCTTACATTACCAACTGTTCTTTAGACCCCAAATATCCATCATGCTCAAACAGGCATTACTTGTCTTGATTATTGTAATATCGTCTATTTTGGCAGCTCTCGTTCAAATCTGAAAAGGCTTCAGTCAGTACAGATCACAGTGATTAAACTTGTCTGTCATTCTTGTAAATTTGATCGTTTCTCCTCCATTTCAAAAATTCCACTGGTTACCAATAGAATAGCGTATCATTTTAAAATTGCTTATTTTCACTTTTAAAGCCTTTTGGATTGGGCTTCTGGAGTATCTCGCAACATTGATCATTCCCTCTTCTACTATCTTCTTTGTTCTATCAATGATTACCATCTAGTCCTTCCTAACCCAAAGGCCACACAGTTTGAATGTACACGTTACTGTGCTTTCTTTTCCCTTTTTTTTGGAATGCTCTTCCTCTCCGGGCTGAATCGTCTTTTAAACTGTTTAAGGTAGCTTTAAAAACGCACCTTTTTAAGCAGGCTTTTTCTCTGGAATGAACATTGAGAAGTATCAGGTTCATTGTCACCATCCCCTGTTTTGCCTCTTCCCTCTTCCCCCGCTGTCTTGTTCTGCTGTGATTGCTCTGGTTTGATTGCTTCACTCTCTTTCCTGTCTCAAATGATGTAGTTCCATGTCTACTATTTTGGATTTTAATCTAATTTGTAAACCACTCAGTTCTATGAGTCAGCTTGAGCAGCATATCAAGTTTTAATAAACTATAAACTAAACAGGCATTTTCATTCTTCTTCAGCTTCATTCTGTTAGATGGTTTTTCGATCATGACTCTTTCCATGCCATCATTTTCTATCATCCTACTTCTAGGTTAGACTATTGCAATATTATTTACTCAGGTCTTTCTCGAACTAACTTGAAGAAACTTCAATCTTCGCAGAACACCGGGATCTGACTTGTGTCATGCTCATAAATCTGACCATGTCTCAACCCTTCTTAAACAACATCAATGGCTTCCAGTTCAGCAAAAGATTACCTACTAACTTCTGGCTCTTAACTTTCAGAGCTCTTAGATTCGGAACCCCCCACCCTGAACAGATAATGGCCTCCCTTGTTATCCCCTTACACTCTTGCCCGTGCTCTTCCTGGGCCCAGAGCAGCCCAATTTAAAAGGACCACACAGTTCACCTTTTACGTCACTGCCCCATTTACTTAGAATAATTTCCCCATTGATAATTCGCAGCAACTTGTCATTTAAGAGCTTTAAGATGGCAGTGAAGGACCTGGCTCTTCCACCAAGCCTATGACATTCACTGAGGGTTTTTGCTATGTCTGCTGACTCTTCCCCTCTATTTTGCTCATCCTCCTATTACTCCCTTCCTCTCATGCAAGTGTAATGTGCGTTTGTGTTATCTTTCCTTTGAGACATTGTAGGTCTTTTCCATGTCCTTTTAGCCTGTACAACGCCTTGCCCTGCGAGTCAGTTAAGATGGTGTAACAAATACAAAATAGACAGACAAGGGGAAGATGTTTCTGGATTAGATCTCACTGGTTTTCTGGAATCATCTCTAAAAGTAATAACACAAAGAACAACTTTGATAGTGACTTTTGCCTTGGAACTTGATCACAATAAATTGTTACATCTTTATTTCTGCAAAATTAGGGATCCTTTTACTAAGGTGCGCTGAAAATTGGCCTGTGGTAGTGTAGACACATGTTTTGTGTGCGCGCAGAATTATTTTTTAGTGTACCTTCAAAAAATACATTTTTTTTTGCCGAAAACAGACGTGCAGCAAAATGAAAATTGCCACGCCTCCATTTTGGGTCTGAGACCTTACCGCAAGCCATTGACCTAGTGATAAGGTCTCTTGTGGTAACCAGGTGGTAATGGTATACACGCGTCAAATGCCACGCACCAGAAAATAAAAAATATTTTTCAGAAGCACGTAGCAGATGCGCGCCAAAATTGAAATTACTTCAAGGTCCTTGCGGTAACCGGGCGGTAACTCCAGTTTGGCATGCGTTGGGTGCATGTAGGTGCCTACATGGTTTAGTAAAAGGGCCCCTCAATGAGCTGTTTCATGGTTCAAAAGTGTGTGTTTTTCCTGATTTGTGTGTGCTCAAAAGAGATGCCAGGCCTTCGTGGTGCCAATTTTGTGTTGAAATTTCCTTGTAGTTGTATGATACTATAAATCTTAAATGTTTTTTTGGCACAAATCAGCTTATTAGATCTTACATCAGTGAAGGAAGAGTTAAAAGTACATGTTTAAATTCTTGGAGTTAAGAAATCACCGCTGAAATGGTTACATAAGGGTGATGCTTCCCTTTTTAATTCTGTTTTTTTTGTAATAATTTTCCTTTCTTGGATCCACCTATTTCCTGACTTGTGATTGAATGATTATGAGGCTTATTTTCAAAGCACATAGTCTTACAAAGTTACATATGTTACTGTGTAACTTTGTAATTCTATGTGCTTTGAAAATGAGCACCTAAATTATTTTCTATTTTCATTTTTTTCTGTTATCTGCATTACTGATTCCCTTTATCATGGATGTTTTAAAGTGATTGTAATTATAAACTTCTAAAATAAAAGTTTGAACAGAAAAAAAAAACGAGTAGGTAGAGCCTTGGATAATTTCTGTCCTTTGGTTTTTGAGGAATAGGATAAACTGAAACAGCCTAAGTTGAGTGCCTTAGTAACAGCGGTTACCAAAAGTCTGCTACAGTTGGATGATGTTGAGGAGTCGACAGAACCTGTTTATCTAGAAACAGATTTGGCTTACGTTGCAGATGCTCTCCACATCTCAGAGCAACTGCAAGAAATTTAGCAGTAGCAGTATCAGTCCGACGTTTTCTATGGTTAAGAAATTAGTCTGCAGATACCGTTTCCAAGACTCATCTCAGTAGACATCCTTTCAGAGACAAATTACGCTTTGGAGAAGATCTGAGGAGTCCAAGCCTCAAAGTTTACTTTAGGATAAGCCAAAACCATCCTCTACATCATTCTCAAGCAAATCAAGATTTTGTGATGAAAAAGGTACAAACCAGGGTATTCTGGCTCCTTTCAGCATTCTCGCTTTCAAACACACCGGATGTTCATTTGGGGTGATAAAGGGGGAAAACAGCAATCTCAAGTCCCAGGTCCCCTAGCATGTCTCAATGATTCCCTTTGGGCCCATTTCTCATGGGGGCGACTAGGTCCAGCTGTCTGTCAAGAAAATGGACCTGAATCATTTCCAACTAGTAGGTGGTGGATGTGATCAAGCAAGACTACAAGCTTGAGTTTCCAGACCTCTTGAAGATTCCTTTCTAGTGTCAGCCATGTCATACTCCCCACCAGTGCAAGTCACACTACAAAACCTTCTAGATCTAGGACCTAGAACTGGAACCAGTTCCTGAAGCCAAATGAGGGATCAGAAGATATTCCATAGTATAGAAGAAAGAGGGCACATTTTGTCTGATTTTTAGATCTCAAAAGTCTAAATCATACGTTGTGTAACCCACATTTCAGAATTGAAACATTGAGGTTAGTGATAACAGCCAACTGACTGGGAAAGTTTTTAACAGCCTTGAATGTCAAAAAAAGACTTTTCTCCTTATTCCGAACCGGCTGCTGTATCGGAGATTCTGTGTCAGCATTTCCAGCTCAAGTTGATGCCTTTTGGTTTAGCAACAGCTCCCAGAACCTTCTCCAAGTTGAAGGTGGTGGTGGCTGCCTTCTTAGCTGGAAAAAATCTGAGTTCATCTATATTTGAACTACTGGCTGATTTGAGCAAGTACACAGCGAGAAAGCAAAGAGGTGACAGCCTGGATTCTACAACTCCTGCAATCCCTAGGCTAGGTGGCCAACCTTTCCAAGAGCAAGCTAGTTCTCTCTCAGGACATAGAGTATTTAGTATTTAGAGTATTTAGGAGCAAGGTTCAATACCAGGTTGGGGAAAGTATGTCTTCCAAAGTAGAGGTTGGTCAAAATTCAATCCCAGGTCTTGTTGCTACTTTGCCAGAAAGCATCTCGGGCATGGGACTGAATTAGTTTCATGGGCTTGATCTCATATGAGATCACTGCAAATGTTGTCTATCCTGGATATCCCAAGCATGAATAAGCATGAAGTGGTGGCTCCAATTGAGCAATCTGCTCCAAGGCATGAAACTGTAGCCTCCTAACTGGATAATGGTAACAACAGACAATGATGAAGCAAAAGCAAATTTGCTAAACAAATACTTTTGTTCTGTTTTTACAGAAGAAAATCCTGGAGAAGGACCACGATTCACTGGCAAAAGTACATATGAGAATGGAGTGGATATACACCGTTCACGGAAGAGAGTGTGTATGAACAACTTGAAAATCTAAAGGTGGACAAAGCCATGGGACCGGATGGGATCCACCCCAGGATGTTGAGGGAGCTCAGAGAGGTTCTGGCGGATCCTCTTAAAGATTTGTTTAATAAATCCTTGGAGACGGGAGAGGTTCCATGGGAGTGGAGAACAGCGGATGTGGTCCCTCTTCACAAAAGAGGTGATAGGGAAGAAGCTGGAAACTACAGGCCAGTAAGCCTCACTTCGGTTATTGGAAAAGTAATGGAAGCGATGCTGAAGGAAAGGATAGTGAATTTCCTGGAAGCCAATAAGTTGCAAGATCCGAGACAACATGGTTTTACCAAAGGTAGATCTTGCCAAACGAATATCATTGAATTCTTTGACTTGGTGACCAGAGAATTGAATCACAGACGTGCTATAGACGTAATCTACTTAGATTTCAGCAAAGCTTTTGACACGGTTCCCCACAGGAGGCTCTTTAATAAACTAGACAGGCTGAAGATAGGACCCGAAGTGGTGAACTGGATTAGGAACTGGTTGACAGACAGACGCCAGAGGGTGGTGGTAAATGGAATTCGATCAGTTGAGGGAAAGGTGAGCAGTGGAGTGCCTCAGGGATCGGTGCTGGGGCCGATTCTGTTCAATATATTTGTGAGTGACATTGCTGAAGGGTTAGAAGGTAAAGTTTGCCTTTTTGCAGATGATACTAAGATTTGTAACAGAGTGTTCACCCCGGAGGGAGTGGAAAACATGAAAAAGGATCTGCAGAAGCTAGAAGAATGGTCTAAGGTTTGGCAATTAAAATTCAATGCGAAGAAATGCAAAGTGATGCACTTAGGGAATAGAAATCCACGGGAGACGTATGTGTTAGGCGGTGAGAGTCTGATATGTACAGACGGGGAGAGGGATCTTGGGGTGATATTATCTGAGGATCTGAAGGCGACGAAACAGTGTGACAAAGTGGTGGCCTTAGCTAAAAGGTTGCTAGGCTGTATAGAGAGAGGTGTGACCAGCAGAAGAAAGGAAGTGTTGATGCCTGTATAAGTCGTTGGTGAGGCCCCACCTGAAGTATTGTGTTCAGTTTTGGAGGCCGTATCTTGCTAAGGATGTAAAAAGAATTGAAGCGATGTAAAGAAAAGCCACAAAAATGGTATGGGATTTGCGTTACAAGACGTATGAGGAGAGACTTGCTGACCTGAACATGTATACCCTGGATGAAAGGAGAAACAGGGGTGATATGATACAGATGTTCAAATATTTGAAAGGTATTAATCTGCAAATGAACCTTTTCCGGAGATGGGAAGGCAGTAGAACTAGAGGACATGAAATGAGATTGAAGGGGGGCAGACTCAAGAAAAATGTCAGGAAGTATTTTTTCACGGAGAGAGTGGTGAATACTTGGAATGCCCTCCCGCGGGAGGTGGTGGAGATGAAAACGGTAACGGAATTCAAAAATGTGTGGGATAAACATAAAGGAATCCTGTTCAGAAGGAATGGATCCTCAGAAGCTTAGCGGAGATTGGGTGGCAGAGCCGGTGGTGGAAGGCGGGGCTAGTGCTGGGCAGACTTCTACGGTCTGTGCCCTGAAAATGGCAGATACAAATCAAAGTCAGGTATACACATAAAGTAGCACATATGTGTTTATCTTGTTGGGCAGACTGGATGGACCGTACAGGTCTTTCTCTGCCGTCATCTACTATGTTACTATGTAACAGCTGCCAATTTGTTCAGCTGGGGAGCTTACTGCCAGAATGAAATGGCACAGGAGACATTGTCTTGAACTGAGACATTTTGGTCCATCAACTGGCTGGAACTGAGGGCAGTTCATCTAGTGCTACAAGCCTTCAGTACTCATCTTCAAGGAAGAATAGTGACAAGGAGGCATGAGAAGCACTGTAGTAGAGAAGCAAGCCTTCTGCTGGTTTGGGTGGAAGAACATATACTAACGCTTTCGATAGCACTCATTACCAGGATAAACATCTTCATGTACTTTCTTAGCAGACACTCCCTCGATCTGGGAAAATGGGAGCTATCACATGCAGTTTTTGCTCTCATAATGGGTCACTGGGTCCATCCTTTTCTGGACCTCATGGTGACAAGGATCAGTGCCAAGGTTCCTTGTTTCTTCATTCAACAGAAGGACATGGAAACCACAGGTCTAGATATGTTGCTGGCCGTAGGGGAAGCTTCAGTATGTGTATCTACTGCTCCCAATGTTAGATCGGGTGTTACAAAGGATCACATCTCATCCTGGCCCAGTAGTTCTAATAGCATTAGATTATAGAAGATCAAGCAATCTTCTTTCATACAGCTTGGCTCTTGAGCAGTCATGCATCAAGGCACTGTGGATACTTGGAGGATGTGATTGTAATGCTGCTACATGCCAGGACGCATTCCACCTCCGTAGGATATACGAGAATCTGGCATGTCTTTATAGCATGGTGAGCAGAGAGGGTGATTTTCCATTTGTTGTATTGATTGCTCATATCCTTGTCTTTCTTCAAGAAGTATTTCTCCTTCAAGGCTCAAGTGGCAGCCTTGTCATGTTTCCAAGGCCATCTGGAAAAGTCTTCTGTAACAGCCCATTCTTCAAGGAGTCACTCATATTTTGTTCTCCTGTATGTACCTCTTGTCCTGAATGGAGTCTAAATTTGCTTGTTCACATTTTGAGCCCCTGAAAAGAGCGATGTTGAAAGATCTTACTTTCAAAACAGTTTTCCAGATGGTTCACAGACTTTATTGTGGAGTGACCCCTTTCTTCGTTTCACGGAAACAGAGGTTTTGATTAAAACAGTTCCCTATTTTCTTCCAAAGGTGGTGTTTTCACGTACTGTAAACCAAGTCTTACTTCTTTTTTCCTTTTACAGAGAGAAATGTGGAGGGGCATTGAAATCCTTGCATTTACCAAATGTGTGTCAGATACTTCTGAGTTATCTTGGAGTAACCAATGAATTCAGAAAGTCGGACAGATTCTTTAATCTCTTTGGAGTTTTAGGAAAATAAAGACAGTTGCAAATCCTATTAGTGCTCATTGTGGCTATAAGAGACAAATTCTTTGGACTAATCTTGAAAGGAATGCAGCTTCCTAAAAGCTTTAGAGTGCATTCTTGTGGGTAGAATTTCAAGTGGTATCTCTGACATTTGCAGAGCACTGACAAAGCATTATTGGCTCGATGTAGGGGCACGAATGGAAGTGGTATTTGGAGCTGAACTCATTTGGACAAAGATATCAAAGTCCCGCCCATTTTGACAAGTGCTTTGCTATATCCCACGGTTTCTGGTCTGGTCTAGTGAGGACAATAAGGAAGGAGAAATTATGTATTAACTGCCATTTTTTCGTCCCACCAGACCAGTCCAGAAGCCCTCCCTAGTATTTCAGTTTGTTAAAGCACTCTAAATTATAGTGATCTTGCTCTATCATTGTTTTTACTAAGTGTCAAATTTATTCCCATGTTCAGTATTTATATTTTTCAACAGTTTAACTTTCAAGGTGGTTCAGTGATCAAACAATAACAATATGATACTTATATACAGTTAAATCCCAAACCTGGTCCAGTGCAGTTTACAAATACAAAATACAATTAAAAAAAACCAATCACAACAAAATAAAATTAATATCTAACAAAATTAAAAACTATCAAGTAAAAAAGTCTTCAATTTCTTACAAAAAGGTAACTAGTTAGACTCTAATTTAATCATGTTAAGCAAAGAATTCCAAAAGGAATCACAGTAACAGAAAATAAGGTATTAAATATTTTTTAAAAACATACACCCCTAAAAGTTGGGGAAGAAAATATCAGTTGTGCCTGTAGATGAATTGAATGGCTTAACAAAGGAATCCTTATTAAATTAATAACTAATTCCAACATAACACCATAAAAACACCAGACAATCTTATTTAAACAAAATTTACTTTCATATTGGAAGCCAATGCAGCTTTGCCAAAAAAAGGTATAACACTGTCAAATTTCTTAATTTTGTATATCAAATGAGCTGAGGTATTTTGAATTGTCTTTTAGACGAACCTAAGTACAACACATTACAATAGTCAAGATGGGACAAGATCAGCATCTGAACCAACAAGGCAAAAGAAGATTGCTCAAAATAAGGTCTAATCAGACGTAACTGTCTCATTTTATAAAAAGTTTTTTGCCATAGATGGTTCACTTGGGGTGCCAAAGTCAATGAAGATTCAAGAATGATACCTAACACTCTGATTTATCCTTGACTGATAATTACCTGCCTGATGACAATATGATAGTATTAGGAACACTAATACCTGGATTCCTAAACCAAAGAACCTTAGTCTTATTGGCATTCTATTTCAACATGTTAAGTGCCACCTAAATTATCAAACATGGGTATTAGCATCAAAATGTCATCAGCATAAAAAAACAAAAGCTCATCTGTATCCAACTGAATAGAACCTAAAGAAAACACAAAAAAATTAAAATGTAAAGGAGACAGTAGGAAGCCCTGAGGCACTCTACAACCTAGAGATCAAAATCGAGAACTCAAATTATTCTTCTGTACAAAGTAACTGACTAGCTACAAACTCTCAAAACCAATTAAAAATAGAACCTGTAAGACCAATCCCACTCAATCTTTCCAACAACAATCCATGATCCACCGCATCAAAGGCAGCAGAGATATCAAACTGAAGTAATATAGTCTGCCGATCTAAACATAAACTTTTCTTGATATAAGAAGTTGGTACTAATAGTAAAGTTTCATTTCTATGGGTGGAACTGTGAAGTATGTAAACATGAAAAACTATCAACTAACATAGGTCTCTATTAATTTTGTAGAAAGTGGAATACTAGCAACCAGGCGAAAACTAGCCAGTAGGGATAAATGTAGTCCAGTTGGACTTTGATATTGGAGTCAATACTATTTCAGCCATATCAGAAGACAAAAAAACCTGACTGAAAAAAATTATTTACAACTAGAGTAATCCAATTAACCATAATCAGTGGTACAGACAAAAACAAATTAAGATGAGAGGTAGTAATATGACAGTTTAAATGAAAATAGAAACACATGCCCCATTGCTTTGTCATTCAAACTATTGAGGAGCTAAAGCAGCACTTGTTCTCTACCTCCATCTGTTGGTTGATGAGCATAACTCACAGGTTTTGGACTGGCCTGGTGGGACTAAGGAAAGAAAATTAGCAGGTACGACCTAATTTCTCCATAGCTAACATAATCATTACAGGTTGAAGGCTAAAACATAACCTGTCTTCCCCCCTCACACGCCTTGGAAGTTTAATGTAGTGCATATAGTGTGCACATTTCTGTCTGTGCCCATGGGTATGCCTGTGTGCATGTTTACACCTGCAAAAGTGTGGCTTATACCAGCTTCTCTGTTTTGACTGTAGGTCTCCCATGAAGAAGCCCAGCAACACTGGCAGAAACAGTATGCTTTCTCCTTCCAGAGTTGCAACCATGCTGTGTGGTAAGTTATGTAGCTCACTGAGCCCTAGTTCATGCAGGCTTCTGTAAAAGGAGGTGCTCTTATTTTCTTATCTATACACCAACCTTGATTTTTATCTCTCCTATAGAGGCTGACTTTCCAGGTATTAAAACTGTACAAACTTAACCACCTCCCCCCACCCAACCCACTCACCGTCTTTCTTTTTCCAATTGTGACTATTCTTCCTCCCTTTATCCAGGAGTGGAAAATGTAGACTGATCCAGGAGGGGAAGGAGTGCTTCCAGGGTATGCGGCTACGTCATTACTACATGCTCTGTGGAGCCTTGTTGCGGGTCTGGAGTAGGATTGCTGGCATTATATCTGACATCACAAACAGCACTTATCTTCAGATTGTGCGGCTAAAGACAAAGGAGAAGCGGAAACAAGTGGGTAAGGATATATTCTCTTCCTGACTTGTACTACAACCTGATTATTTCTTCTGTCCCAGAACTGTAATGTGCCATTACCAGTTACTGTATCTATACAGATCTAGTCCTTATTGGAATGTAGGGCATAGTACTTGAGGTAACGGTATTGGATCTGCTGGGAAACAGTGTTCATAACATGATCAAATTTGAGCTGATATCTGGAGTGAAGTCACTAAAGAAATCTACTGTAGTAGCATTCAATTTTCGAAAGGAAGACTATGACAATGAGGAAAATGGTTAAAAAGAAGCTGAAAGGGTTGGTTGCAAAGGTTAGAACTTTAAATCAGGCGTGGATGTTTAAAAATGCCATCATGGAAGCCCAGACCGGATGTATTCCACATATTAACAAAAGTGGAAAGGAGAGCAAACGATAGCCAGTATGGTTAAAAGGTGAAGTTAAGGAGGCTATTAGAGCCAAAAGAGCACCCTTCAAAATATGGAAAAAGGATCCGAGTGAAGAAAATAAGCAACAACATAAGCAGTGTCAAGCTAGATGCAAAGCACTAATAAAGAAGGCTAAAAAAGAATATGAAGAAAAACCTGTCATGCAGACAAAAACTTATAGTAGCACCTTTTTAAGGTACATCGAAAGAGGAAAGCCTGTGAGGGAATCCATGGGACCATTAGATCATGAAGGAGCAAAAGGAAAACCTAGGGAGGACACCATAGCGGAAAGATTGAATGAATTCTTTGCTTTGGTCTTTATGGAAGAAGATGTAAGAGATCTACCTGTACCGGAAATGGTTTTCAAGAGTGACGATTTGGAGGAACTGAAAAATCTCAGTGAACCTGGAAGACATACTGAAGTTAAAAGATAAATCACTGGACCAGATGGCATGACACTCCAGGGTACTGAAAGAACTCAAACATGAAATTGCTGATATGTTGTAGTGATCTGTAACCTGTCGTTAAAATCATCCGATCCAGGAAATTACAGACCGGTAAGCCTGACTTCAGGGCTGGGGAAAATAGTGGAAACTATTATAAAGAATAAAATTACAGAACACATAGACAAACATGGTTTAATGGGACAGAGTCAGCATGGGTTCAGTCAAGGGAAGTTATTTATGACAGCAAACAAAGCTAAGTCTTTTTCGTAAAAGCTTTTTGATATATGAGACAAATTTATATATTTAAGATGAGAAATGAAGTTGTTTTAAAGTTTCAAAAAAATCAAAATAATGAGTTTGATCAAAAAAATTATTTTGGACCAGTGAAGAGGCAAGGTGAGCTAAGAGGTATTCTGGCTCTTATGAAACAAGTTGCCACTGAGATCCATATTAGATCATACTATAACATTTGTTCATATAAATAAAAATCTTGGAATTAAAGTGTTAGATGCTGGGCTTTTTTGGAACTGTTTATTGCATAATCAGCCCCTGTCTATTTGATGAGATAATCCTTTAAGTGTGTCCTCTTGAAGTAAAATTCAGTTGAGACAGAAATATTGTTAAGAGTAAGTATCTTGTTACAAGGAGAGGCTGACCGCCCTAGCCATAGCGTCTTGGTTTTTCTGATATTGAATAACCCAAGTGTTGACTAAATCAATGCAGGTTTGTATGGTAATGGTATTTTTAAGTGTTACTAGAATGAGCAAAGTAATGTCATCAGCATAGCTGTAAAATTTTACATTCAAATTAGTTTTTTTTTAAACGCCCCAAATAACTCATTAGAATATTAAACAGTATGGGGGTAAGAGGGGAACCTTGTGGAACCTCACAGCCCGCTTTCCAGGATTTTGAATAAGTCTCCATATGCTTCACACTATGTCCTTCCAGCCAAGAAGCCATTGAACCAATTCAGCACTCTTATCAGAGATGCCAGTATCGCCCAACAGCTTTAATAAAAGTTGGTGATCACTATGTCAAAATCAGCTGAAAGATCAAATTGCAAAATAAATCTCTAAGTTCACCTATCAATATTCCCAGTAATGTTTCAGTACTAAATCCTTTTCTAAAACCGGATTGTGTTGGTTGCTAAATATTGTGAAAGTCTAAGTAATTGATTAATTGATTGGCACTAAGCCCTCCAATATTTTTAAGAAAAATGTGATACTAACGATTGGGCTGTAGTTACCAGGATCTTGTTTATCCCCGCAACTATAAAAAGGGTTTAGACAATTTCTGAAGGAAAAGTTCATAAACCATTGACCATGGAGATTTGGGAAAGCAAAGTTGCTTACCTGTAATGGGGGCTTCTCCGTAGACAGCAGGAGCATGGAGCCACACTTTCTGGTGATGTTCTCCAGACAGATTCTGTGCATGGTGCTCTGTTCTAGCTCAGGGAGTCTTTTTTTCAGGGCCCTTGAGCATACAAGGGTATTCTCATATTGGTTGTAGCGCCTCCTCCATTTCTTTAGTCATTATCTTAGTAGTTCACACAATTTGACATGTAAGGTGGGGGGATGCGGGAGGGAAAGTGTGGCTGCATTCCTGTTTTGTCTGTGGAGAATACCTGGCTTTGAAGTCTTAAAAACTGATGAAGTCTGAGACCCACCAAGAGGATACATATAGATGCTGGTGTTCTTGGATTGTTTGGACTGAATGTTACAAAGAGACAGACATAAGTTTTTCATACAGTATCTGTTTCTTTGTTGATAAGCTCTGCTGTACTACCTCAGTTGAGTTAATGAAGAACAGATTCTGCTCAGCTGGAGTGTGGCTTGGGAAGAGATTGGTGGAACTATGTACTGATTGTGGTGAAATGCTGAGACAATGTCTGGAAGGAATTTAGGGTGCGTTTGCAGAATGACCTTGTTGTGAAAGAATTATGTGTATGGTGAGTAGTGAATTAGAGTCTGCAATTCATGGATTCTCTAGGCTGACATTACAGCTACAAGGAATAGGGCTTTCCACGTGAGACGCTTAAGGATGGCATGTCCCTGAGATTCGAAAGGGGTTCAAGTCGTTGTGCCAGAATGATATTAAGGTCACGAGATGGTGTGGGTTCCCTGACCAGCGGCTGTTAGTTCATCAGTCCTCTCATAAACCATGACACCAGTGAATGGAGCAGGATTGGCATGCTTTCAATTTTATCATAATTTGCCAGCAGTGCAGATAGATGAGGTTTAACTGAGGTGGTTTTGAGGCCCGATTTAAAAAGGTAAAGTAGATAAGTCAGTACATCAGATACTGGGTAGGTGATAAGATTGATGGGATTCTCTGTGTTCGAAAGAGTAAAGCGGTTCCATTCAAACATATAGGATTACTTAGTTAAGTCTTTTTTGGAGACTAAAATGATTTCACAGACTTCCAGCAGTACTGGGATGTGAGCAGTCATCTGACTGTCAACATCCAGGCTGTCAAGTTCAGAGATTGGAGGTTGAGGTACAATAGTTTGCCATCGTGTTGTTATCAGGGGCTGTCAAGTTCCCAGTCATATTGGTTGGTCCTCTACTGAGGAGAGTTAAGAGAGTGAACCAGTGGGAGGCAACAAGGATGACCTTGGCCTTTGACTTAGTATCTTCTGTAAGACCTGATATATGAGTGGAAATGGCAGAGAGGCAAAAAGGGAGACCCTGTCCTCACGATGGGGAGAAAGCACATCCTTTTGGAATAAGTTCATCTTTGCACAGAAGGTTGTCCAGCAATTAACAAATCTAGAACCCTTGCTGAATCACCATCTCATTCATATATTGATATTCTGGAGCGTGGCCTGCTTCTAGGGCCCTTCATGTGGAAAGAGAACGTCTGGTTTTAAATGTCCTACCTGAAATTCTAAATTTGACTTTAATCGCCCTCCCTGCATCTTCCCGTCATCAGTACCCAGAGGTAACACCAGAGCCAGTTCCTCCTCACCACTTTCTAAAATCTTATCTCAGTGACATGTGAAATCTGCTAGCTTTGCACCAGGCAAGAAAGTTACCAAGCAATTCTCACACCCACCAGCCACCTACATGCCTAGCAAATGAATCAATGATTACAACAGCAGGCCTAACCCTTCCCTTGTCAGGAGGACCTCTCCTAGCAACAGGTGAGACAACTTCATTGCAAGAGAATACTATATGGATGCTAGGTCCTAGCTGCACAATTGCTTTATACTACACCTTGATGATGCACTCTTTCCAGGTGACCTTGCTGCTATAACAAATATCACAAATGGTGAAACAAATATCAGATTAACAGTCCACAAAGAAGATCACAGTATTTTAGCCTATTTAATGTTTGGTGTAGACCACACTATTACACTGTGCTTAGAAAAAAACGGGGAACTGTAGATTTTGTCATCTAATTTTATTGTTTAACAGCATAATTTAAGCTAACATGGGTAATTTGTACCAAAATAAATGTCAAGCAACGCTTTGCATAATTGACCACCAGAACACACTGTTTACATTTTCTACTGTGCAAACATGACATCAGTGTGATGAATTTCTTTACACTGACTGTGCAAATGCCAAGTTGTTATCAAAGTTCTATGACAAACTAAACATTATGGCGCAAAACAACTTATTGCTGAATTTCTGACAAATAACTGGATATGGTGGGGGTGAAGCTTTAAATAAACTTCTGAAAAAGATTGATGAAACTGGTACAACAGAACATCAGAAGGGTAGTGACTGCATGGGAAGAACTTCATCAACCCCTGAAGATCAACTCTGCAATAAGACAGTGGCATACCCATCTTTAGGCTTCTGTGTTTGCTCAGGGAAGACACTTTGAACAAACGTTGACTAAAATTAACCTTATCATTTATTTTTCAGTAGTAGTTCTGTGTTATGAGATCTTTTTTGATTAGTAACAAAGATTTTGTTAAATGTATACTGGGCAACTTTTATATTTTGTTCAAATTTTTGAGTCTTTTATTTTACAAAGTATGTGACAACAGCCTTAGGATCTGGTAACATGTATTGTTATTGCCTTGAGTTCAGTTTATTTGTTGCACATTTGCTGAAAATGTGACTTAAATAGGTTCACAGTAATTCATGTTATGAGGTAAAATGTGCATGATTCCTTTTTCAATTCACTGTGTATATCCATGACATTCTCTTCTATCTACTTTTGTCTCCCTTTCCAACTCCATAGCTGCTCTGCTATAACCTCCAGTAATCAGACTCTTGGAGCCAGGAGCTCTTTGCACCAAGTACATAAGTACAACCTCTCACAAACTAGTAGAAAGTCATACATATGGCACCCAGTGTAAGAGGAGAAATTAGGTCTTACCTGATAATTTTTTATTAGTCGTTCCCACTATTCCAGAACGTGTGAGATAATTGTGTCCATCAACCAGCAGGTGGAGATAGAGAACTGAAAACTGAGCTGAGACATATCTCTCTTGGCATCCAGTCCAGCTCCTCAGTATTTACTTAGACAAGCAGTAAGGATAAACTCAGAATAAACACAACAACCTTAAAACAATTCACTACCCTAACACTAACCAGATGAGCAAATGTGTGTGTACTTCTCTAATCTCTGGACAACTTGTAGAAAATGAGATATGCAGGAAGCATTATACATTGGTAACAGTCGTTATTTTGACTTATTACTTCACACTGACTAAACATCTGGAAAACCTCTGGCGGGCCTCTTAAATAGTGGGAAGGACTAATGGAGAAAAAAATTACCAGGTAAGACCTAATTTCTCTTTTCATTACATTGCTTCCCGCTATTCCAGAACCTATGGGATGTTCAAAAGCAATCGCTAGAGCAGATGAGATCCTTGTGCCGCTGCCCTGAGGACCAAAGCCGGCTTCCAAGCGGGCTGCAACATCCATCCTGTAGTTCTTGGCAAAGGTATGCAGCATTGACCATGTTGCCACCTTGCAAATATCCGCCAGAGACAGTAAAGTAGGCTCCGCCCAGGATGTCATTGTACGCATCGTAGAATGAGTCTGCAAGGCCTGAGGAGCCTGCTTCCCCCGCAAGCAACTAAGCTGACAGATAGTCTTCTTTGCCCATCTAGCTATTATGGGCTTGGAAGCCATGAGGCCAAGCCTCTGTTTACCAAAAAGCATAAACAGTCTGTCCGATTTCTGAAACTCATTTGTGACATCCAGATATCTAATGAGGAATCTATGCACATCAAGATACTTCAAGGAAGAATACTGAGCTTCTTTGTCCTTTCTGTGAAAGGACAGAAGCTCCACAGATTGGTTGAGATGAAACTCTGATGCCACTTTCAGAAGAAAGAAAGGAAGGAACTGTGCGCAGGGAGACCCCAGCCAATAAACAGTCCTGACGAGAGAGCCTGCAGCTCCAAAACCCTATATGCTGATGTAATAGCCTCCAAGAATGCTGTCTTTAGTGTAAGATCTTTCAAGGAGGCCTTCTGGAGTGGCTCAAGAAAGGAGGCTTCTGAAGAGCCCGAAGGACTAAATTAAGGTTCCACTCTGGTCACGGCATACAAAAGGGAGGCTGCAAGTGGTGCACTCAAACAATATCCATATGAGCCACAAGAGACAGCTTCTATAGTTGGGCCTTGAAATGGGCCAAAGCCGCAACCTGAACTTTTAGAGAACCCAATGCCAGTCCTTTCTGAAGACCTGCCTAGAGAAACTATAGGATGTGCGCAATCTGAGCAAAGAAGGGAGAAAGTCTGGGCTCAGAACACCAGCCCTCAAAAGTCCTCCACATCCTCGCATACAACATAGATATAGAGCATTTCCGAGCCTGAAGCAAAGTAGCAGTTTAACTTTTTCATCTCACCCGAGCCCTTTCAATGGCCAGGCCTGTATGACCAAAGGGACATGGATCCTCCACAAGTACTAGATCTTTTTTCAGTAGGTCATGCATCTGCGGAAGACTGAGGGGACACCTGTCCAGTTGTTGCATCAGGTCCGCGTACCATGGCACATCTTGTACCAGTCAGATTCTGATAGCTTCCAAAGGAAACACAGAGAGAGATTTTATTTTGCTTGTGCTGAAATTTAGACTGATATAAATAAGAATTCAATTTTCTGTAACACTGGGATAAAATAACTTTTATTGTAATCATTTATTTACTCTAATAAATTTTAGCATTATTATAAAAGAGAAAAACTAAACTCTGGAGTGTGTTTCTTTTGCCAGAAGGGCTTTCAGTCTCTTCTGAAGTGTTTAGCTCCCCTTTAGAAGCAAGAGGGGGGCTTTACATTCCGGGACTATGAGAATTATTTGACCCTAGTTCAATGTGATCTTTTTCAACGTGTGACCTACCTTGGGCCAAGGAGGGAAGACATATAATAGATGTGTCTCTGGCCAGGGCTATAGTACGGCATCAATCCCCCTCGTCTGGTTGTTTCCAATGGCTGAAGAATTTGGGCTCTTTGGCATTCCTTTTTGTTGCCATCAAGTCCAGAAATGGAGAATCCTATCAGTCCAACAGCAACTGAAAACCCTGGCTGGATAGTTCCCATTCTCCCCGGTCCAAGGAGTATTTGCTGAGAAAGTCCGCCTCCATATTCAAGGACCCAGCGATGTGAGCTGCTGACAAGCAGAGAAGACTTTCTCCACCCAACTCATGAGGAAGCCCACCTCCACCATCATCGGATGGCTGCAAGTCCTGCCTTGCTTGTTGATATAAGCTGCTGCTGTCACATCGGCAAAAACTTGGACCGAGGCCCCTGCCAGAAAGAGAGCAAAGTCACATAAAGCATTCCACACTGCCCTGAGCTCCAAACAATTTATCAACCACTGAGAGTCCTGTTCCATCCAGTTGCCCTGTGCTTCATGGAACTTGTAATGAGCACCCCAACCTGACTTGCTGGCATCATTTGTCCCCACCTCCCATTGTGTTATTGGAAAGGGAGATCTGATGGTCAAATTCCTGGGCAACAACTACCACTGCATACTCCATCTAGCAACCAGTGTCCAAGGAAGATAAAGGTCATATTTGTATGACACTGGAGACCAGCCGCTGAGAAGAAATTCCTGTAATTGCTGCATATGAGCCCTTGCCCATGGCACCATTTCCATAGCTGCCGTCATTGACCCCCAGAACCTGGACGCAGGCTCAGATCCTGGGCCTGCCTAGACTGAGGAGAAGATGAATTTGTTGAACCAGCCAACCTCCTGTGCTACATGAGGAAGATCCTCTCCCATTCTCTAACAGAATGCCTATCCTCTTCCATGCTGTGTCTAATAGAATGCCTAGATACTCCAGCATCTGCAATGGAGTTAATCTGTTCTTCTCGAAATTGAAAACCCAACAACTACAGAAAATGGAGAACTTTTTCTGTCACCGCCACATTGTCCAAATAGGACAAAGCGTGAATGAGCTAGTCTTCGAGATATGGGTGAACTCTGATTCCCTGGTGCTGAAGGATGGCCACCACCATAACCCTGGTAAACGTTCTTGGAGCTGTGGCAAGATCAAAGGGCAGAACCCTGAACTGGAAGTGATTTCCCAGCACCGTAAAATGTAGAAACCTCTGATACAGCGACCATATGGGTATATGTAAGTATGCCTCCTTGAGATCGAGGGCAGTGAGAAATTTCTTCCGCTTGAACCGAGGCTGTGATGTAGCAGCCATACGGGTTATGCAAGTATGCCTCCTTGAGATTGAAGGCAGTGAGAAATTCTCCCAGTTGAATCGAGGCTATGACTGCTCTTAGTGTCTCCATTTGAAAGCGGGACACTTGGAGTAGGCGGTTGTGATCGGATGAAAGGTGCCTTCCTTATTTGGTACAATGAAAGAGTATCTGCCTGGTCTATGCTCAGCCCAAGGAACTGGAACAATGGCCAGGAGCGCCAGCAAGAAATCTATGGTGGCCTGAACCTCGACCACCTTAATTCCATTTTTACAAGGAGACTGCAAGAAGAGAGCAACCAGGCGGGAGAACTCGAATTTGTAACCTTTTTTAAGAACATCCAGAATCCACTGGTTCGATGTGATTTTGGCCCACACTTCCTGAAGACATTCTCCCACCAGAGAAAGAGAAGAGTGGACTAGCTTTGCAGCATTGAGAAGCTCAGGAGGCAATGAGCAATCTAGCTGACTGAGAGGAGGACTTCCTGGCCGCATGCCTGAAAGCGGGACGTTTGACAGTATTGCTGATGACCAGGCCGGTACCGTCTGCTGGCTCAAGATTGAGAGCCCCCTGAATACAAGCAACATGGCTTATCCTCTAGCAAATGCTATGGTTGTTTCTCCCCGTTCTTTCACCATGTTACTGAGTTTTTCTCCAAATAGCCACATGCCCTGAAAGGAAGGTTTAACTAGACTTTGAAGCTGCATACACTGCCCAATGCCACAACTAGGGTTGCTGCTGTGCAGTGATAGCCAAAGACATATTGCAGGCCAAGTAAGCAGACCCCTCTTCCAGCTGGGCGTTATGGCACCCATCCTGTGTTGCTGACTGTTGATGCCACTTCAGACATGGTCTTGCCATGAACGAGCTGCACACTGTCACTTGAAGGCCCAGAGAGGCCACTTAGAAGGCTGAAACAAGCTTTTGAGCTTCCTATCCTGTAGGTCTTTTAGGGCAAATCCTTCTTAGACTGGCACGGTGGTCTTCTTAGTCACCACCTTAACCAGGGAACACACCCTGAGAAACTGCAATTTATCTTTCTCCTCCAGAACTAACTGGTAGAGGCGAGCCAAGGCTCTTCCTACTCTCAGGCCGCATCCATTGAGACCCATTCTGCTGTAGTCCAGGTCCTGAATGCCTGGAAGCATCAGGAAGGCCTTAGAAGGACTTCTAAACCCCCTTATAATCAACAAAGATGGAAATCCTGCTGCTGAAGCAGAAGGCTTCTCAGTGGAATGTACCACCAGTGCATCAGAAATAAGAGTACTGAGCTCATCCTTATGAAACAACCTCAGATCATCCCCCAACTCAGGAGGGGGTGCTTTCTTCTCTAACTGCTCCTTTAATGATGGCTTCTCCGAGTAGACCGAGGCCACATCAGATAATGAGGGAGAAACGCCTCCTCAGCCCACTCCTTGAGGTCTAAACGAGATCTCTTAGGAGCCGGAGGAGCAGCGAGGTGAGAAACTGAAGCACCTTGCAGCAACTCTGACAATCGCTGCTTCAGTAAGCAGGCCTAGTGTAACAGCAATATAAACTCCACAAAAAACAAAGATCCCGATGCAGCTGAATGCTCCACTGGACCCTGAGACTGTAAAATGGCAGCTGTGCTCTGCGCAGGATCAGCCAGAGGCTGCTCCTTACTGCCAGTTATAAAATGGTGCTTGTTCCATGTTCTCCTGCATCAAACTGCGCATCAGCACTGCCGGAGATCCCAAAGACTATGGCATATTCGGGTGCTGCCGATGACCATTTCCTCCGCTTGCACACATTGCAATGCCCTGACGCCAGCCAGCAGGTTCCACTGCAGGAACACCGCTTAACTGCCACCGTGGGAGTCGCCTTTCACCACAGCTGTCACCAGCGCAGCACAACATGGCCCTATCGATGAGTCGGGATATCTCCCCTGCACCAAGTAGAACTTGCAGCCCTCCAAGCAGTTCCTTTTTGTTAATTTGCAAATGTCAATAAACATTAAAAGACTCTTTGAATAAAGATGCAGATGTTAAGTAGATAATTCAAGATAACCTCAATCAGCAGGTAATAAAATAATAACTGAAACAATCAGCAGGTAAATAAAATAACTGAAACAATCTATCAAACCACATTAGAGAGAGAAATCACAATTCACATTTTAGGACATTTTAAGAGACACATTGGACGCCCTCCCCTATAATAAATGACCAAACTTCAGGAAGAAAAACCCTCTCATATCCATCGTGGCACTGTTACTCCTCTACCTTCAAGAAAGAATTGAAGCTGTGAGGGATCATAGAAAACATAATAATGTGAACCAAATAGATCAAACATTTACATGGGTATCTTAAATGAACTAACTTGCAGCTTAAAAGCCTAGAATTTCTTCCTCCTAGTTTAATTCCACTTGGAAATGTCAGGAAAGATAGAAAATTTCCCATTAAAAAGAAAAAAAACTTCAGAGGACCTAAAAAGAGGCACAATTGCTTGTCCTTATCCTGCTGAAACACAAAAGTCACAAGCAATGCAGATCTGGAAACAACTTCCTCATCTGAACTTTCCAAGACATTAGTTATGTTAAGACTATCAGAAGACACTTCTACTAAAGAATTGCCTGCAGGCAAACTAGTATATCTAGGAACTGGCAAGTAATATATTTTATGTAATAGTGGAAGTCCAGAATCAGAGTACTTAAATTTTTCTTTCTATAGAGTAAGTCTTTAGGTGTAGCAGTCAAAATTTTTGGAAAATTCAGAAGTTGCAAATTTAAATGTCTAGTATAATTGGTTCAAGATAAACTTTTTGTAGCAAAAAATTGAAAATTTAGACAAAGTCGTCTAAACACTCAGTGACTTCTGATTTGAGAATGAAGAGTTATACTAGCCCTTGCTCTCAGTAAAATACAGGTCAATGGCTCATAATAAGAGCTAGGCTTCAGAGACTTCTGATTTGAGAATGAAGAGTTATGCTAGTCCTTGCTCTCAGTAAAATACAGGCCAATGGCTCATAATAAGAGCTAGGCTTCTTAAAATCAAAATCATCTCTGATACATTTCACTGCAGCTCAAGCTGAAATGAGTTCCCAGAGAGCTAGCTTGTAGAAATCAGAGATCACCTTTGACACAGTTACATTTTACTGTAGCAAATGCTAAAGTAAGTGCTCAGAGAGCTGACAGAGGGTGGAGGGAATCTACTCTGTAGATAATGAGGAGACTGGCACCTACAAGACGTCATGAGCAAGAGTTGCTATGGTTATGTAGAGATAGTACTGGGTCCGCTGCACCCCGGGTGAGAACATCCAAAGGAGGGGGCTAGGGGAGAGTTTGGGGAACATGCAAAGTCATCTAATAAGATGCGCTCTGACCCTATCTTGTTTATACTTAGAGCTTGAGAATATGTGAAGTCATTTTGATCAACTGATAAGGTCCAAGAACCCTGGTGACAAAGCTGTGGACCATTGAAATGAATAGGGTTAAAATAGTATATAAGGAAAGGTTTGAGGGGTATTAAATCAGAAGGGAGAAGGAAGGTTACAAGAGGAGGGTGACAGACGTGTCGTGAACTGCTGTTCAACCATACGAATACCTGATTTGCCTGTACTGCTATTGGTAAGATTGAAATAAACTATCTTCTTATATCCCAGCGAGTCCTTCTGATTATGGAGTTCGTTAATTCCTGGACTGTGTAAGAGCAGTCTGGGGGAGGATGAGGTCAGAATAGGTGGGGGAAAACACAAATTAAATACAAGAGTCTAATAAATTCAGCTTATCTGTATGCATCTTCAACACCTCTTCACACTTGGCAATCCTTTGTGTATGCTGCTGAACGTGAGGGGAAATTCCTGTGTATTCTTTGTAGATGGCCACACAGTGAGGATGCTGGTTGACCTGCTCCTGCTGCACAATTAGTTTCCTGTTACCTTTTGTTGGGTGTATTATTCTTTTGATGCTGGAGGAGGGGGAAGCAAGTGACTTCTGCCCAACCACAGCAAGAATCTTTTCGTTTCAGCAGACAGCAATTACCAGCTTTATAACTCCTCCGCCTTGGGGCATACCAGCTGATCCGATGGCGAAGGAAACTTCGCTCGGCCCTGCAGGACCCTCCTTCACTTTCTCCCCAGACTATGGCCGAGTACTTTCATGATAAGGTTCACAAGATTAACCTTGAATTCTCAACCAAGTCACCTCCACCTCTCCTTCCCACAGTCCATTCAGTCAACCCTCCTTCAACCCCTTCTTCCTTTTCTGAAATCACTGGAGAGGAAAATGCACATTTTCTTGCCTCCTCCAAACTGACTACCTGTTCCTCTGATCCTATTCCCACTCTTCTACTGTCATCTCCTCAATCTTACACTTTCCACTGCAACTCTTCCTGATACCGTCAAACTTGCCGTAGTTACACCACTCCTCAAAAACCTTCATTGGACCTGCCCTTCCAACTATCGCCCCCATCTCCCTCCTCCCTTTCCTATCCAAAATACTTGAACATGCTGTTCACTGCCACTGTTTTGACTTTATTTTATCTCAAGCTATTTTTGGTCCACTTTAATTTGGCTTTCACTCTCTACTTTCAACTGAAACAGCCCTTGCTAAAGTCTCAATGACCTATTCCTGGCCAGATCCAAAGGTCTCTATTCTATCCTCATCCTTCTCGATGTATCTGCTGCTTTTGACACTTGATCACCACCTACTCCTTGATATGCTATCCTCTCTTCAGGGCTCCGTTCTTTCTTGGTTTTCTTCTATCATCACACTTGTATGCTCTGGTGGATTCTCCTCCATATCTATCCAACTATCAGGGCTCTATCTTGGGACTTCTTCTTTTCTCCATCTATATTTCTTCCCTTGGTGTTCTGATCTCCTCCCATGGTTTTCAATATCACCTTTATGCTGATGATGCCTAGATCTACCTCACCACACCAGACCTTTCAGCAGGAATCCAGGCCCAAGTCTCAGCCTGCCTATTTATCTTTCCCCCTAAACCCACCTCTCCTCTTCCCCCGTTCTCTAACTCTGTGGATAACAATCTCATCCTCCCTGTCTCATCAGCTCTTAACCTTGGGATCCTTCTTTCTCTGCACATATCCAGCAGACTGCTAAAACCTGTTTCTTTCTCTATAACATCACCAAAATGTGTCCCTTCCTTTCTAAGCACACTATCAAAAACCTTATCCACACTCTTATCAGTTCTCGCTTAGACTACTACAACTAGCTTCTTACAGGTCTCACTAAGCCATCTCTCTCCCCATCAATCTATTCAGAACTCTGCTGCACGACTTATATTCCGCTAGTGTTGCTATGCTCCTATTAGCCCTCTCCTCAAGTCACTTCATTGGCTTCCTGTTTCTGCTTACAATTCAAATTCCTCTTATTGCTTTACAAGTGCATTCACTCTGCAGCTCCTCAGTACCTCATCTCTCCCTACACTCCTCCCCGGGAACTCTGTTAATTGGGAAAATCTCTCTTATCTGTATCCTTCTCTGCTCATATTAGCCCTCTCCTTAAGTCACTTCATTGGCTCCCTGTTTCTACATACAATTCAAACTCCTCTTATTGTTTTACAAGTGCATTCACTCCGCAGCTCCTCAGTACCTCTCCACTCTTATCTCTCCCTACACTC
Source organism: Microcaecilia unicolor (assembly GCF_901765095.1). Lineage (NCBI taxonomy): Eukaryota > Metazoa > Chordata > Amphibia > Gymnophiona > Siphonopidae > Microcaecilia > Microcaecilia unicolor. Next base: position 69,746,311 of record NC_044041.1, read on the forward strand.
CTCCCCGGGAACTCCATTCATCGGGTAAATCTCTCTTATCTGTACCCTTCTCCTCCACTGCAAACTCCAGACACCGTTCCTTTTATCTTACTGCACCAAAGGCCTGGAATATACTTCCTGAATCAGTATGTCAAGCTCCAGCTCTGGCTATTTTCAAATCTAGTTTAAAAGCCCACCTTTTTGAGGCTGCTTTAACTCCTATTCACTTGTTCGGTACCCATGTCTGTTTTATATTCCCACCTTATCCTTTATTTGGCCTATTTGTCTGTCTTGATTAGATTGTAAAAGATTCTGTTGAGCAGGGACCGTCTCTTACATGTTAGGTGTACAGCACTCGTATGTTTTAGTAGCGCTGTAGCACTGCTAAGTAGTAGTAGGACTGACACCTCCTCTGCAACCATGAGACCCTCTGGTGTCGGGCTCGTGCCAGACTATGGAACTTATGTTGCCTGATGTAATCATTGGCACACCAGCTCCTCAGAAGTGCTGGCAGTGGGAACAATGCTAAAGGGAGGCAGTTGAGTCCCTCAGTGAACCGGTAGTTTGGTAGAGGGTGTGACAGGAGAAGGGGCCATTCCAGCTGTCCTTTGATGAGACCCTCTGTCATGACCTTTGATTCCATCTGTATAGCGCTGGACTCCACATCCAAGCAATTCTGAATCCAACTTCAGTTGGACTTACCACTGCCAGCTACTCCCACCAAGCTCACAGTCTCCAGCAGTCTTACCCCAGCTGAGAGAGACTAAGGACTGATACTCTGCCCCATGCTCTCCATCAAACCTCTTTCCTTCTCTCTCTTTTTTGCTAAGTTGGTTGTGGGGGAAAAGGAGAGCTCCATATAAAGCAGGGGATAGGTGAAGGAAAGGAAGAAGTAAATTTGCACAGCACCATAGATAGGGGTCTGAAAGCTCCAGCTGTGTCTCTGCAGACTTAAACCACCCACAAAGCTCAAGTGGGGACCAGTTGACAATCACTCAGAACTAGAAGCTGAAAAGTGTGTCTATCCACCTGCTGGAAATAGAAAATTCTGAGGAGCAGGCCTGGATGTCAAAAGAGGGATGCCTCAGCTCAGTTTTCAGTTCTGTCTACACCTGTTGGTTGGTGGACACAGCTATCCCACAGGTTCTACAATAGCAGGAAGCCACTTAACAGAAGACTAGATTACCCATATATCATTGCTGGACTGGCTTTTTCATATTTATTAGGTATTTAAAAGTTATTTACATTGAATTATGCAGCCTCCATTTCTAAAATTCTTTAAAGTTAATTAGGTGTGTTTTATGTGATCAATAATCTGCACAGGAGCTACAATTAATTTGATAAGGTCAGAGCTACTCATCTGTTGATGTAAATCCTTGACTCTGTGAAAAAATCTCCTCTATCCTCTTAATTAGGGATAATGCATATAGGGGTGGGACTCAAGCACCAGAAGTAACTTTTATAGGAACAGCTCTCCAACTTTCTCATAGTAAACTAGTCTTTCACACATTTTTTTTATTCAAGCACTTTCACCCAAGACACACACGACCTGTATGTGATAGAGGGCAAGAAGCTGATTGATATGTGCAGACAGGAAAAGGGGATCTGATGTCTGAGCATCTCAAAGTGGTAGCCAGAGCCAGAAGGATAGTAGACTGCATAGAGGCTAGCAGAGAGGAAAGGTGTTAATGCCCTTCTACAAGCTTTTGGTGAGGCCCTACTTGACGTATTGTGTTCAGTGTTTGAGACAATAAAGACTTGAAGAGGCTCAGAGGAAGGTGAAAAGAATGTTATGGGTTTTGCACCATAGGGCACATTAGGAGAGAGTTGAAGACTTGAAACTGTATACACTAGAGATATGATACAGTTTAAATACTTGAAAGGTATTAATATACAAACAGATCTTTTGCAGAAATCAGGAAGCAGTAGAACTGGAGTCCATGAATTGAGGTTGTAGGGTGGTAGACCTATGTGTAAGATTATCAGGAAATACTTATTCAAGGAGAGGATAGTGGATGCCTACTACTTTCTCAGGGGCTGTGGTGAGGACAAAAACAATGGCTGATAAGCAGAGGATCGCTATAGCACAAAAGCATGGTATCAAAGTGCAGTTAAAAGGTCTTTTAACAAAAGCTTAGTGTGTGCTAAGTGCAAAGAAGCCTATAAGTATAAAAGGGGTTTCCATGCATTTAGTGTGCGCTAAACTTTTAGTAAAATGGTTTCTAAATGAAGTTCATACTTTAAATAGGACAGAGGTGTGTAAGCTGCATAGAACATCAGATACAACTGTGGTTGGACCATACAGGTCTTCATTTACTGTATACACACACACAATTACATTTTTCACTAGCTTTTTCTTTCTAGTTCTAACCATGCATGACAACAGAATTTCTCTCAGCTGTCTACTGTACATTTTACAGAGAAATTGTCTCTAGAGAGGCAAGCACTTCTGTCTATACAGCATATTATCCTGATCTGCTAGTATAATATTGATATGGGGTAAGAGAGTTCCTGCTCTTAAGGGGACTATGTATTGAGCATATACACTTGTATGGGAGACTTTAAAAGACAGCTTTAGCCTGCATTGTGTTCTTTTTTTTTTTTACAGGAATAAAAATTCCTGAGGGTTGTGTACACAAAGTGTTGGAGGACCTGAGGCAGATGGATGCAAGTGTAAAACGGAAGCAGGATCAAAGCAGCATGCTCCAGGACAAGGCGCAGTTTCCAGCCCTTCCCTATACCTTCCCTCAGCAGCACCTACAGGCACTCCCTCTCTCTAGACACTTTTTAGCACCAGAGGAGATTGTAGACTTAACCCAGAGCCCTATGAACAACCTCTTGCCCAACACCACCCAGTCACAGGACGTGGCTGGCACTATACCCTTCCAAGCTGGGCTTGCTCCTTTGCACTTTGGCTTCATCCCTTCATATGAGAACCGGAGCATAGTAGGACACAACAACACTGCATCCCAGGAACCGCTGCCACAACTGCAGGAACATCTACACACACAGGAGGAAGAGCTGAACTTCCGGGAGATTTTGGAAGAAATGTTGAGTACACTAAATATACCTCCCCAGGACAGCCCAAGCACTGACCGTCAAAGTGTCATCCAGTATGGGGGTGAAACACTGGCAGGGTTCTGGGATGCTGGCTGACAAGCCAGGGAAGATAGGGTAGGCTGCTTTTAAATAACTATTTATGGAAAAGGGGGTGGGGAGCATAGCTCTTAAATTTATTTATAATATTATAGAGACAGATATCTAGATTTATATAGATATCTCTCTATAAATACCTTTAAAGAGGAAGGAGTTTGCTAATCCATCATAGCTGTTCCAGTCCAGGTAGGAGCACAAGCTATCAAGAAGCTACGGGGCTGGAGCTAATTGCTTTCTCTAACTTCATGTGTTATAGGTAACAACTGGCTTGTTCTCAGTCTCAGGGTCTTTGTACTCTCCAGCCCTGCCTCCTTTCAGAAGAAGAGGTAGCTGTAATACCAGTCCTGCATTGTACTTAAGGGATGGCTGCATGCAGTGCTCATTAAGCTCACTGAAATCTGCTGTATGAGTTTTGCAGTTTTTATGGGCGGTCATTCTCTTAGCAAGATCATGAATGATGATTTTAGGGGGACAGCAACATGACAGTATGTAAGAAACATACATAGGATTTCTTATACCAAAGAATCAAGGAGGTGATCAGGCTTTTAACTAATTTCCTCTCCTGTGTTAATCCACCAACCTTCTGCCCCCAGCATTTGAGCATGAAGGCTCAAGCTGCCTTAGTCTGAATTACCTTCAACTTGTTTTCTTCTCTCCCAATTAGTAGTGCTGGTGTGCAAGTCCCAGCAGGCAGATCAGACATATCTTGGCCTCTGGTGCCTAGTTTAGCAGCAGAGGCCAAGACAAGAAGCAGTGTTTACCACTGGCAAGCCTGATTACATAAGATATGCAAGGTTTACTGTGCACAAATTTGATCTAACTAAATAAGCTGGTAGCCCAAGCATGAATAGGATAAATGTTCAGCAGGTAGGGCCCGGCTGTCTTGGTAACTCCCATCCTGCTTTTGGGATTAAGTGGTGGACAATTCAGTATTTTCCCCCCCAAAGCATAGGGGCATTAAATGATTTACTGTAGCCCTGGAGGTTTCAAAAAGCTTGACAACTTCCCTTCGACCAAGGACTCAGCCTAAACCAATGCTGGTACAAAATTATAACCAGTTTCCTTGACTTAAGTTGTAAAACATTTTAAACAGCAATTTTCCAAGGCCTACTGGCACTTACTTTAAATCTGCCTTTCTGCCTCATTTATGGGCATATTTATAATTAAAGATGTACATATGTAAAGCTTTTTATTTTTTATTTTATGTGCCTTTAACTAATTCCTAAATTTTCTACATGTACCTGAAGCTAGTTTTGCATTCAGCCCAGTAAAGATTTGAATGAATAGGAGATTTGCTCCTTACTTGTGCACAGATTTGTATGTGTTGGCAGGGGAGGGAAAAAGAACAGGAGACCCTCCTTGCAATAAGGTGAGTTTCACCCACTACCTTTAAGAAAATAATGAGTTGCAACTGGAGAGAGAGAAAAACCCACAAACCTTAGGAATGAAATTTATTTTAAATTCATAATGAAAAGGCTAGATACAGAGTTCTCTAGTGTGAAACTAACAGAAGCCCCTGCCAGCAATTTAAAATCTGCTTGTGGATTTCTCCTCTGCTTGGAGCCTTCTTCCAGCTATGCGCAATGCATGTCATCCAGTCCATCTCATCCATGGCTTGGTTTGGAAACAGACCTTCATAATGCTTGAGCTGAAGCCCCCTCACAGAACAGATCCCAAGAAACAGAAGCAGCATCTCTACAGGTACTGGGGCAGGTCCTTCTCCATTACCTAGCAAGAACAGAAAAGATGAGTTCTCACTACAGACTCTGAAGAGGGTGTGTTCTCCCAGCCATTTGTCACCATCACACCTGCCTTTATCTGGGTTGGTGTTAAAAATGGCCCTGGACCTTACACAAGGTTGAGAAAGATGCCCCTGCCACACCCTCCCATCCTATGCCCTTTTTAGAGGTAATCTTAAGAACAGTTGTAGGGTACAGCATGACAAACCATTTGTTCTGAGAGACTAGGTCACTAAATAACTGCATTTGATCCAACAAGGGAATTAAGAATACCCTCCTTTGTAAAAGGAGCCTACTGTAGCTTTCCATTTCATAGAGTATAGTAACTTACAATTGGATCCTCCATGGGACTGAACCTCTTCACCACCTGTCCTTCTCGGTTAATCAGAAACTGTGAGATTAAAAATACATAAATAAATGATCTAGACCAACTGCAGAGACATGCCCTATGGGTGCTTGCCATTAATTATGGAGCAGTGTGAAAGCTAGAGATTCCAGCAGCTTGTGGCCCAAATTACTCAACAGAATCCTAACACAGATGTGGGGCTGCTCTGTTTGCAATCTATTCCAATGCTATTCACACTAATCAAAAAAAAAAAAGTCAGGTTTTCAGGACATTCCTAATGAATATGTATAAATTTGCAAGTTTACTATCTCCTGTTTTATGTAGATCTCATGTTAGCAACCCTCAGGCCTGGGAATGACTACAAAAGGTTAATTCTTTTCTATTCTCAGCTCATATCAGTGGTTCTCAGGACCCAGTCAGGTTTTTAGACTACCCACAATGTACATAAATTTACATACAGTGGAGGTAATGCATGCAAATTTTTCATGCATGTTCATTGTGGGTATCCTGAAAAACCTCACTAGGTGTGCCTTAAGCACTATACTGTAGATAACTGAAATCTATACAGCCTTGTCCATCCGTGTTCAGTCACAAGAGCCCTAATCTTTCCCCCAACTTCAGTATAGCAACATAAAGATACAAGTCATAGTACACACAACACTGACATAAAATGTCTCAAACCACAAGTTACTCTCAATGCTCGTGAAGAACTTACAAGCGTAACCACCCCCCGCCCCCCCTCCCACCATGAGTGGCCTAAAAGTTCCCCTAGAACATCACCCAAAACCCAACAAAAGGAACAGAACATTGCAAGTTAACCACTTTACAGCTCAGAAAGTCTGGCCTACCTTTGTGAAATTCCATTTAATAGCACTAGAGAAAAAAAAATGGCAGAAGTCAGAATAGACCCTGGGGGAATACAAACAGCACAACTTGAGTCCTGACAAAGTCTAAAACTTGGCAGACGGCAGGTCCTGTAGCTTACTCAAGACATCCCCAAAACAGCCCATGCTAACCCATCTAGCAATAGAACATGCCACACATAAGAAGCTGCTATAGTTCCTACAGATCAAACTCGTCAGATTAGTGCTCACAGCAATGCTATCCCCATTTCACCCCTTCCTGTGACTGCATTACTCACTTGCCCAAAGTTCCTCTTCCCTTGGGTTGCTCCTTCATCCACTTCCACAATGGGTGAGCAGTATCTCCATTCACATCTATTTTACTGAACATGTCAAACTGTACATTATAGGATGCAGCAAACTCTTTAATCTCAGCTTCATCGCCTGGTTCCTAAAAGATTTGGATAAATCATTAAACTGGTACAGCCCAAACTCCCTGCCACAACCTTATTTTAGTATTAAGCTCTATATACCTGTTTTCCAAACTGGTTGCAGGGGAAGCCAAGTATACGTAAACCCTTCTCAGCATAACTAGCATACAGCTGGACAAGCTGAGTGTAGTTTACGGGAGTTTTTCCTCATTTAGAGGCCACATTTGTGATAATGCAGACAAATCCCCTGGGAGGGCAAATATTAGATTAGAAAATGTGATTTACCACAGAGACAACATAGAACAAAGGAAAAAAAAAAAGCATCTGCAATGTCACTTTAATTGGTGTTTGATTTTTTTTTTTTAAGTCAACTTCTGCCTTCATCTGAATGTTTGGTCCTGTATTATCCCTGCTTACAGTGAGAGGCCTTGTAAAAGGGATTAGTGGGATACAGCCAGCTGTCTTCTGCATAACTTTTGCTGAGGCTAAACAAAATAGTTTTTAAGCAAAGTTCTCAATTTGCTAGCATCTTGTGAAAGCAGAGGCAGGAATAGGGAACTACTGTAACAAAGGTGAAGATTGCAAGACCTGAAATGGTTTACTTGCAGAAGTTATGGAGACCAGTTACTTTGAAGGGCAACGGAAAATGGGGGGGGGGGGGGGGGGAAGTAAGTTGGAACAGTGAAATTCATATGTACTGCTATCCAAAGTGGATGAAACTCAACTGGGCAGATGGGATAGGCCATTTAATCTGTCCATTATGAACAGCACATCGAGAGAGTTGTAACTGCCTATGAATACCTATAAGCTATTAAAAACTAGGGTCCACAGATAGCAGAATGGGCTGGTCCAGTGGGGCCACAGCCCTACCAATATTTTACTCTGCATCAGCAGCTTGGGGCATGGACAAAGATAGAGCTATCTGCTCTCTTCTGCTTAACAGATATTCTGCCACCCCTGCATAACGCCAATACAGCTGTACAAACCAGATTCACTTACCGGTATTTCTCCAGAGATACCTCGTTCCCATCAATATCCTTGGCCGAGAAATCATAAATTGATTTGGCCGTCTTCCAATCTGTCGCCTGCGCACACTGTAACAGACCAAAAACGATCACCTAGGATGCATCCCTACCTACATGCTACTCTAGCCCACACTACTTACTTAACCCCAACAAAGGACACAGCATGAAGCCTATGAGGCGCAGCAGGGGGACTTTTAAACCCAGCCTGCGCCCCCAATTCCAGCCACAGGCATAGGAAATACTAAGTATTCATCAAAAGCTGTGGAAATGTAGCAAACTTAGACAAACCCTATATAAACGGGGCTAACCTACTACATCTGTGACGGCATTTACAGAGCAATCACTGATCTGATTGCTTTTAATAGGTTAGCCCAGTAAAAAAGCTCTCACCTACAGCTTATTAACGCTAGTTCCACATATTCGAGCAGACTCATTGCGCAACCACAACTGCTACCATAAGAAAAAAGTTTCCAGTCAGAAGCAAGGTCCTGTACGAAGTCCGGGCCACAGTCGAAGACGGGAGGGAGGGGTTGATAACAGCATTACTCTTAGCAGCTGCAATATGTCCAACCAGCAACTCACTATATACCCCACTGTGAAAGCAGCTCTTCCATAAATTCCCCAAAAATTCAATCCGAGGGGGATTATGTGAAGCCCCATACCCTAAAAGATGCAAGAGCTGAAGGGTACTTCCCCCCCACTCGCTTCTTTCTACCATTCCCCACCCCTTTCAATCTCTACAGCTTCATCGTCCCTTCTTTCCTCTGTCCTACACCGCTCCTCACTCCATACCCATCGCTTTCAATCTCTAGTGCTTCTCCCAGTCTTCCCATCCTTCCTCAATCACATACAGCTCCCCGTTTCCCCTCTCACCATGCTAAAACTTCTCGACGCTCCCAGCACCAGCAACAATGTCCGACTCACAGCCAACAACGAGGGAACCATGGCTGATCAGAGTGAGACTACACCCCACTGCCGCAGAGAGCGACCAATCAGCGTGCTGCAGGCGGGACCTATCCGGCCTCGGCACTACCACTCCAGGAGAAAAGGGGTGTAAAGTTACGACGATCCCCAGCATTAAACAGCTCACTTTCGTGTCAACAACACTCTACCATTGCCAGATCGGATGGCCCACAGTGAGATCCTGAATGTCAAATCTAACAGACACGGACGAACATAGACTTTCCTTCCAAATCTATCTGTACACCCAGAACAGGCCACTCTTATAGCCTCTAGCGCTGACAGCTGCCAGTAGAAGGCGGTGAGGGGTTCGCAGCCAATCAGAGATGTGGAGGGATATTTCTTGGTAGTTGCATAATACAAAAATGCTAGTTATCATGTGATGTGAGGGGGGTGGGGGCTAGAGGTGCAGATTGAACTGAGGCAGTGCTGTGTTAGCACTAACTACCTGCACAGTAATCCAGAGGGAAGCGTAATTACCGAATAATGCGACGTCATTTTCCTCCTTCAATCATAATTTTGTTAATTTATTTATTTGTCTTGTGTATTTTCTAAACTAAACTGAACTTAAAAAAAAAAAGAGGAGAGGAGGGAGAAAGAAACCTCCGTTCCAGGGGCGGATGGACTGAGTGGTCCAGACTCCAGACCCCTATACATTGGAGTCCCCCAGCTGCTGCCCCCTCCCACACAGGGGGAGAAAGTAACCTTAGTTCGTCCACTGCCAGCATAACTCTCCTCTCCTGCACAGTAACAGAGATTCTCCTAAGACAAGCAGGATGCGTCAGCCACATATAGGTTGATGTCACCTGACGGCTCCCATTGTACAGAAAAAGCTCTCCGAAGCTCAGAGGGTTTTTTTGTTTTGTTTTTTAAACCCTCTGAGCATGTGTAGAGTTTCCCCTCCCCTATAGCTAGGAATGCCCCAGGTAATTCCCTTTCTTCTCAGTCTAAGTTTTCCGCCATTCCCAACAGTCCCATTTTTCAGCTCTCCACCAACAATCTTTTAATAAGCTCATGAATTTAACATCAAGAAACAAACTTCAGGACACCTACACTGCGATGCAGGCACCCACAGGAAGGTTCCAAACGCAAGAGGTGTATGTCCAAGACTAGGACTACCAGACCTCTCCCTGCCTGTTTGTTCCATGGCCGCATGTCTCCGCGCCCACATTCACAGGCTGCCTGTTTGCTCAATGGCAGCACGTCTTAGTGCCCAGATGCACAGGCGAGACACAAAGCCTCTGTTCATCCACTGCCTGCCAGCAGAATAACTTTCCTTCCCTGCACAGTAACTGACAGGCTGATGCTCGAAATGTAACATTGGTGCTAGAGGCAACTATCGCCGCACTAGCACTGGCATTAGTGAGCACAGAATGCTCAAAGCACTTTAGCGTGGAAGACAATGTGTGCACCAAAGGTTAGCACAAATAGCATGCAAAAGTAGTCAAACGGATGTTAATGAGGTCAGGACTGGTCTTAGCAATTGTGGGGCCCTGTGCAGACCAGTTCAGTGGGCCACCTCCCACCCACCCCCTGCCCATGCCCACCTGCGCCCACCACCATAAGTCATAATTTATCAGTTTAAATGGAGGTTTAGAGCTCTCGGAACCTCACCTCACCTCACCCCATACTTTGATATGCATCCACCACATTTCAGTAGAAAGTGACAGACAGCGGCAGCAATTTTCATATCCCATCAGCTACTGAGCCCATAGCCTCCTCGCTGCTGCATCCTGCCCTTGCAGAAGCAGGAAGTGACATCAAAAGGGGGCAGGACGCATGTACTGCTATGGATTTACAGCCTGTCTCTGACACAGACTACTCAATAATTACTGTGGATTATTTTGGATTCCTATTAGATAAATTAAACCTTTATTAGAGGAGCTAAATTCTACAATGATTAAGGTATATACAATGATTAGCAATATAAACAATCATTACATCACTGGTCTCTACATCTAAGCAATGCTAAGAATTCTTAGACCAGGAAAAGAAGCAATAATACACTATACATACAACATCACTGGTCCTTACATCATCCAGGCTCTTATCATCAGCTGGGGGGGCCCGTTACAGTGAAAGCCAGGAGCTTTTTAGACCAGGAACAGATCCTCTGCGCAGTACGTACGTTACTCACAGATTAGCTCCCACTCTGCTGCAACAAGACCCCCTTTTTATTAGGCTCAGAGGTCATGTTCAGAGCTAGGGAAAATTACAGAATGCTTCTCTGTTTAGGTAAACAAGCCATACTGTGGGAACGTGGTCACATGTCTTCCCAAGTCCAGGTGGCCAGGCTGAACTTCCGAAAACAAATGCCATCCTCCCCTTCACATACCAAATTAATTAGAGCTGTGTCTTATCTTCTGCATTCCAACTTATTTTCACACAATCAAAGTTAAACAAACAGAATTACTTCTAATCAACAATACAGACCCGAGTGCACTGGTCAGTTCAGACAGAGTTGAAAAACAATCTTTAAAATTCACTTCCATTACAACGCAGCAGCGAGGAGGCTCTGGGCTCAGCAGCTGACAGGATATACAAATTGCTGCCGCTGTGTGATGCTCTCTGCTGAAATGTGGATGCACATTAAGGTTCAGAGCAGACAGGTGCTCAAGACAAGAGGACAGACCTGCCAGAGATGCGGGGCCCCTAGGAGCGCGAGGCCCTGTGCGACCTCCCCTGTCACCCCTGCCTAAGACTGGCCCTGAATGGGGTAATTTCCTATTCCCTCCCAATGCTCAAGAGAACAGCACACACACACACACACAAAAACCTGCCCTTACAGCTGAAAACTTAATGCCAGGTTCAAGCAAGCATTAGGGTGTGAAGAGAGGATTTCTCATGATTCTTTCTTTAAAATCTGCTAGTTTTGATTTTTTTTGGAAGTAGAAAGAAGCCCGTACAAGCCTATAAGCACCAGTACTAATAAATAAATGTGCACAAGTCCAAGCAAACCCTAACGTGAAAGCACACATTGGTACCTGTTTCCTGCACTTAAATATAAGCCCTCCAAGTAAAAAAACAAAAAAATTTGAAAAGCTTATATTTAAAGGCACAGGAAACAGGCACTAATGTGTGCTTTGCTTTCGGGTTTGCCTGGCGCATGTGCACAATAGCTGAGCTTAACCTGAAACTCTTCTGAACTTGAGCCAAGCATGTTCTCCCCTTGCTTTCGCTTTTACAGTGCGATATAATTTGAATACCATTTCCTTTGAGCATTGGCGAGCTAGTTCTCTGAGCTGTTACGGTGGTATGGGTTGGGCGCTGTTGACTTTACTGTGGGAGTTCTGAGCATCAGCCTGTGAGAGAATGGTGGGAGGGGAAGATAGGGGGCAGGTCCCTTTTCCTCCATGGCCAGCATAACCCACACAGTCTTGTCAAACATCTAAGGAACACAGCTGTCATAAATATTGTGTTTCCAATTTCTGTTAATATGCTAGTAAAACTTCAAATGATAGCAAGCCTAAGGCCATCTGCGCAGTGACCAGTATGATGCATTATTATTATTTTTATTATTATTTCCATCACAATTGAGGCAGGGATCTCTAACCCCATAATCTGAAGTTCTCCATAGAAAGTGACAGTATATTCAGTATTAATATCCATTTTTTAAATCTGCATATTGCAGTGTATACTTGCAAACTCTTTAGCTGACATAACCCATATCTCCTAACTCTGGTACAAAATGGCCCTGAGCTCCCTCAAAAGTAATGGCTTTGAATGACCTTAAGCATTATTCATCACTCAATCAATGCCAAGTCAGTGTTGATAGCACAAGCTGCAAAAAGCTCCAACTTGTTTTAGTTGCCCAGCTTCCATCTGCCAGGCTCTTATTCTGATAATTCAAGCCTGAGGGAACTACCCTACCTCTGCTATTTAGGAAAACTCCCTGGCTGCAACAACCAGTTTCCCTGTTTCATAAAGGGCTCCTTTATGAAATGGCGCTACCAATTAGCATGCGCTGAATGAGAAGAAGCCCATGGGAATTGAATGGGTTTCTTCCTATTCAGCATGCTCTATTCAGTAGCACCACTTTGTAAAAGAAGCCCAAAGTGACTTACTATGGAACAGATTCCTCCTCCAGCCTCTGTTTAACATCATCTGGAATAACCTTCCCCTCCTCCTTTGGTCCAAGTCTTCCTTCAAATTACAGAGTTGCACGGGGTCAGAAATCCAACCCGTCCCCACTCATCCCTGCTGGAATCTAACCCGTCCCCATCTGTCCCCATAGGGAATCTAACCCGTCCCCGTGGGGAATTTAACCCATCCCCACCCATCCCCGCGGGGAATCTAACCCACCCCTGCCTGTCCCTGCAAGAATTTAATGGTATGTAAAAAAAAAACCAATTCCTGTCTGCTCTCTGGGTTCAAGCCGCAGCACTGCAGGCAAGGAAGGAATGGAAGTTGGAAGTTGGAACACTCTGGTGCGCACACGTAAGACTTCTCTGATTCACTGGCACTGTGTGCTAAGAGATCACCAAATGCACATGCCAGTAGGTCAGGTGACATCTGATGCTCGTGCCTATGTCAGAGTTGAGGTCTGCACATCAGCCCGGGAGCAGAGAGGATTAATAGTAACATAGTAAATGACAGCAGATAAAAACGGAACGGTCCATCCAGTCTGCCCAATAGACATAATCATTACCAATTAATGATTAAATCAACAATGAATGTGATATTATAAACTTGATTATGGTCTTTCTGTGGCGTTTCCGGGACATAGACCATAGAAGTCTGCCTGGCCCCATCCTTATGTTCCAACTGCTGGAGTTGCCCTCATTTGCTGGACACAGTGCCGTAGTGAGGGCGGCTGACACCCAGGGCGGGTTGCCGCTGTGCACCCCCCCCCCCCTCGGGTGCAGCATGGCGCCCCCCCTCGGCGCCCCCCCTCCGGCACACACCCTCCCCCCCAGAGCGCATTGTAACTTACTTTAGAAGCGAGGGGCGGGCGGGAGGGCCGATCTGCCCCTGAGTCCACGTCGCTGGGAGCTGCGTCGGCTCCATTGGTTCCTTGCTCTCTCTGTCCCGGAACAGGAAGTAACCTGTTCCGGGGCAGAGGGAGCAAGGGACCAATGGAGACGACACCCCCCCAGCGGCGTGCACCCGGGGCGGACCGCCCCACCCCCCCTTCCTATGCCACTGGCTGGACACAGACCGTAAAAGTCTGTCCAGCACTGTCCTCATGTTCCAATCACTAAAGTTGCTGTCTAAGCTCTTTCCAGCCCATTTTAAACCAGATTGCCATACATGAGACACAGACCATAAAGGTCTCCCGGTATTGGCCCTAGTTCATCACAGCCAGAGTCGCCATCTAAGTGTCACTCGACACATCCACACACATGCAGCCATTTAAGTTTAGTTTTTTTTATAGCTTCCATTTTCTAATTAGATATCCTCTATGTTTATCCCATGTCTTTTTGAATTTCATCACCATTTGTATCTCTACCACCTCCTTAATGGAGACTTTCCGTATCTGTGCTGTTAAAGCAAGGAAGAGGAGGAGGAGACAGAACTCAAAGAACTTGGTAGGTGAGAGGCTGGTGCAAGTGCAGCATACACTTCCACAGGAACCCTGCAGGAACTGCTTCCGTCCCCATGGGATCTCCGCAGAACTGCTTCCGTCCCTGCTGGAATCCTGCGGGTTCTGTGGGATTCCCGCGAACCCCGTTCCCGTGCAAGTCTCTACTTCAAATCCTTTAAGATCTCATTAAAAACTTGCCTGTTCGATCAGGCATTTGGTGGATCAGATTTACCTGCAGTTCTGGAATATACTGGTGGCCTTCTCCCTCCTTCCTACTTCCTCTCCCCTCTCTTTTCCCCCTCTTTGTTCTGATTGTTAAATTTCCTATCTGAAAATGGAGTTCCTTTCCTCTGTTCCAAATTTTAGTATGCACCCGGCTTTGTTCTGCCTTTGGCAGCTATAGCGGTCTAATAAGTTTTAATACATAAATAAACAAATAAATAAATAAAGCAACAGTGTATCCCTCCCTCTGCCAATTTTTGTTTACACTGTCTTTCCAAGCATTTGTTTTACTGTAACCTCCTGATGTACTAGAATGGAAGTTGTTACACTGTGACATTAATACAGTAGCTACACAGTGTCATGTTTGAACTGCATTTTGAATTAAGTACTTGGTCACTGGTTTGTCTGCTTATGCAATAAATAGAAATAAATACAAACATAGAAAATAAGATAATACCTTTTTTTATTGGACTAACGTAATACACCTTTTGATTAGGTAACCTTCGAAAGCTAATCAAAAGATATATTGTTAGTCCAATAATAAAAAAAAAGGTATCATCTTATTTTCTTTTCTCTGTTTTTATTAATTTTATTTGTTACCTTTAAAAGTAGACTAATACAGCTACCACACCACTCTACTTATGCACAGGGCCCTTGGTCTACTGTAATTCCACAGCCAGGACTGCAAAATCTGTCCCTTGCCATGAAATTTCATTCAATTTATTTTGTTTATATTGCACTCCCAGTACAAAATTACTATTGTGAGAGACCAATGGCACAGCTTGTGGAAAGGTATTAGGGTACCCAAGGCAAAGTCTTCAACCATGCACCTACATTAACTTACTTTTAAAGCCCTAGGCTACCCCACCCTGACATTTTGATCAAAATAATCATGATCACCCCATCACCCCTCCCAAACTTATCCTGTAAAAACACACAATTGTACATCATACTTTTAAATATTAAACTTTGTTTTGCATATATATTGATAATGAAGGCAATTTCCACAAGCCATTTGCCAGAATGTATACTTATCCTCACAAACTAAAGGTTAGAAAATAAGATCCAGTTGTCTCAACCCAATGCATTTGTGACCATCTGACTGTTCTCATCACAGAATAGTATAGCAAATTTAATTTAATTTCATTTTTTTTCTATTCTTCCTAAACCTAAAAGCTCAAACTGGATCACACATTTAAAATTTAACTGTGCATACACAGTATTAGAGTTCAATTAATTATGATAATGCTCTCTGTTCCACACACGGTACCCAAGAGGCAGGCAGAGCTCTGAAGTCTCAATGTGTGTTTAAGACAATGGTGCAGGGGTGAAGGTTTTACATTTCTTAGGAACTGGGCAACATTCTGGGAAAGGGGGAGCCTGTTTCAAAAGGATAAGCTTCACCTTAACCAGGATGGAACCAGGCAGCTGGCGTAACATTTAAAAAGGAGATAGAGCATCTTTGAAACTGGAAAAGCGGGGGGGGGGGGGGGGGGGGGGGAAATGCTGACAGTCACCCAGGAGAATATGGTTCAGTGTGGAGTATCCTTGAAGGATACTATTGAAACAGGAGCTTTAAGGAATACCAATAGATAGGTTTCAATAATGCTGATAGAAAACCAAGAACGTTTAATGGGAGTACAGAGGGGTCCCTTCACCAAGCTGTGGGAATAATTACCCTGTGCTAGCGGCGGGGGCCATTTTTCCTGCATGCTAGGGCCCTTTTTACCACAGCACGTAAAAAAGCCCCCAGCACACATGGCCATGCGGTAAGAGAACTCTTACCGCATGGTCATGTGGCAGGGAGCCTTTATGCCACCCACTGAGGTGGCGATAAGGGCTCCTGCCCTAACCCAGTGGTAACCGGGCAGCAGTGGCGTAGGAAGGGGGGCAGTGGGGCAGTCTGCCCCGGGTGCACGCCACTGGGGGGGTGTCAGCTCCGCTAGTTCACTGCTCTCTCTGCCCCAGAACAGATTACTTCCTGTTCCGGGGCAGAGAGAGCAAGGAACCAGTGGAGCCGACGCAGCTCCCAGCGACGACGTGCACTCGGGGCGGAGTGCCAGTGGTAAGAATGTGCTCCGAGGGGGGTGTGCGCAGCGGCAACCCACCCCGGGTGTCAGCCGCCCTCGCTATGCCACTGCCGGGCAACACACGGCAATTTCCAGGGGTTTTCTTTTTCCCTTGGAAATGGCGCATGATCAGGATGGGACTACCACTGGAGGCTGCGATGGGCCAGCGGTAGTCCTGGAAGATTGAGTGGTAAGCCTGCGTTGGGCTTACTGCTGCTCTTTAAAAGGGCCTGTTATGATTCTGTTTAACTCTGCTAGTCAGACAGGGGAATGCCTGGAACCGTTCCTGATTGGCCCATCTGGGCTGAGCTGACGTCGTATAGGACCTTGCTTCTGACTGGAAACTTTCACTTTTTCTTATGGTAACAGTTGTGGTCAGTCTGATCTATTTAAATGTACCCTTCCCAACAACCCTTGCTTTGGTGTTGCCCTTCGTTTATTGCTGAAGCCTTTCCTTGCGCTGTTTGAGCTTTTGCTCTCTGTATTGTGGAGTTTGTTTTCTCCTTCCTTGCTGTAGCCCTCTGTTGCTCTGTCTCAGTGTGCTTGCTGCTTCCAGCATGTGTCTCATTACCCCTCTTCCCTCACCAGTGATTTCCTCTGTTTGACTCTGGTGCTTTGCATAAGCTCGTTTATCATTCTGTTCCAGGTTGTTTGTTTTGTTTTCCTTGGAGTTACCCTTTGTGCTCTGTTTGTATTTTGTCTGTCTTTGTGGCAGACTCGGGAACCTTTGTTTCTGGTAGGGTTGTTTGTTTGTTCTTCCATGTGTTTACTTTACCCTTGTCCACAGTGTTCCTTCCTCTGGCAGCTGTGTGTTCAGAGCTTGGTTAACCCTTTGTCTTCAGTATTTTGCCTGCTCTGGCAGTTGAGTGTTTGGAGCAGTCTTTGCCTTGTGACTGTTTTAATTCTTTTTTTGCTGTCACTACCCTCGCTATTACTGTGTGCTGCCCTTTCTCAGCAGGGTGCGTCCCAGGCCCGGCTCTCTATTTTTTGCTGGCTTTTCCCTCTCCTGTCTGCTGGGGATCTCTGCTCTCTGTATCCATATTTCTCAGTCCCTCATTTTCTTTGTGTGCTGTGAGGCACAACTTGATGTGTTTCTTGTAGTCTCCTTTCTTAGTTCATTTTTCCCATGTGTCCTTAGTGAGCACTTAGTGTGTGGTGCTCTGGTCCCCAGGGGGACCCCTCATATTTTCTTTCTCCCTTCCCTGGGTTTGAGTCGGTTCCGGTTAGGCCGTGAGGCCCGTATGACTGTATTCTGAGCAAGTGGGTTCCCATTAGGCCATGAGGCCCACCTGAATGCCCTATCTTCCCCTTTCTGGTAGTGCAAGTTGGTTGCGCGTGTGTATGTGTGCAGGGCTTGGTAGCTGGGGTGGCATATAGTACCTGTTTGGTCCATCCTAGGCCTTGGCCTAAAAGCTATATTAAGCCTTGGCCTAGGCTCAAGGGCTCATGTCCAGCCTGACAGGGCCCCAGAGTAAAGGATGCAAATTATCCCTGTCAACTTCAAACCAGCTTGTAAATGTAAGGACAAAACACAATTTGAAGTGTCTATTTACAAATGCTAGAAGCCTAAAAGTTAGATGGAAGAGTTGGAGTATATAGGCAGCAAATGAAGAAGTAGATATAATAGGCATCTCAGAGACCTGGTGGAAGGAGGAGAATCAATGAGATACTGTGTAATCAGGGTACAAATTATATCACAATGATAAAGTGGATCAAATTGGAGGGGAGATTGCGCTATATGTTAAAGAGGGAATTGAATCAAACAAAATAATATTCTACATGAAACGTAGCATGGAATCCTTGTAGATAGAAATTCCATGTGAGAAAGAGTATACTGGTAGGGCTGTACTACCATCCACCAAGACAGAACAAACAAACAGATGAAGAAATGTTTATAGAAATTAGGAAAGCTGGCAAACTAGGCAACATTATAATAATGGATGATTTAAATTACCCCATTAATGACTTTATAAATGTTACATTAGGGAGCTCTAGGAAGGTAAAATTCTTAGATGTAATAAATGACTGCTTCTTGGAGCAACTGGTTCAAGAACCGACAAGAGGGGAAGCTGGTTTAGATCTAGTCCACTACACCACAGCAACTCCAAGATGGCAGCGGGAGAGGACTCTGGTAGTTCCTCTGTAAGCTCCTCGTGGGTGTCTGAGTTGTTTCAGAAGTAAAGAAGGCCATTGCTGACTCGTTGGATAAACGCTTACAAACAGTTGTAGACAAGTTGGATATTGTAGACGGGAAACTGGAATCTTTAAAAGGTGAATTTTCTATACAATGGCAGCGCGTTTCTGATTTGGAGGACCAAGTGCAGCAACTCTCTACCCTGAACACTGCTTTACAAGATAGGCTGGAATCGCAGGAGGACAAGGTGGATGACATTGAGAACCAGTCTCGGAGGAGGAATCTGCATTTGGTCAGCCTCCCTGAAAGCATTGCAGACATGGAGCTGAAGAAGTTTTTAGAGACTTGGTTGATTTCTACGTTGCAGTTGCAGTCAGCGGTGGGCCCTCTCCGTATAGAGCAGGCTCATAGATTGGGGTCTAAGAGACCAGCAGAGTCTTGTCCACGTGTTGTCATCTTTAAGATCCCGAACTATGCCCATAAAACAGAAATTCCGAGGGCCATCAGAGCAAAAGGACCTCTCACCTATGAGAACAAAACGGTTTTATGTTTTCAGGACTTTTCAACTCGGGTCTCAGGTTTGAGATGGTCGTATGCCCCTGTTTGCGCGTCACTGTATCGCTGCCATATTCAGTTTGCTTTGTTATATCTAGCCCACCTTAAGGTCTTTACAGAGGGCAAGCCTCAGTTCTTTGACACACCCGAGTCAGCCCAGGCTTTCTTAAAGGGCTTGCCTTCCTCTGGAAATATGGCTTGACAGACTATGGAGGTCGACTGCTGGTTGAGGCGCCTGGACTGATTGGGATTGCACTTTGTCCGCCGAGATCGGTTCTTTCGATGGAGTGCTATGCCGGTTTGTGTCTACCTGGGATCTGAGCTGAACAAGAACGTTCAGTATGACTGTTGGCATCACTTTGGTTTTGATATGCGGACTTTTACTGTCTTGTTTATGGGTTTATAATAGCCCATTACCATAGTCTATCTCTACTGCTGATTATCTTGCAATGCTAATATAAAAATCCTTTTTTGTTGTTGTTGGTGTGTGTGAGAGAATGTGGGGTATGAAAGTGGGAAAAGGATTGTATGGTCGTTGACATGCAAGGATGGTTGAACAGCATAAAGGGCATGCATAAAATAGGTAGTTCATAAGTTTATTGGTGAGGTAGAAATGTAATCAGGTTCTGCTTCACATTGTATTCATTTACTTGTAGAGTGCCTCACCGGTTGTTGTAGCTTTTGCACACATATGTTTCCAACTGAGGGAATCCAATACCCTGTAATATATGTGGGTGTAGATTTATTTTTACGAATGTATGTGGGCTTGTGGAATGAGGGGGAGACTGGGGTCTATGGGGACTTTCGTGTATATATCTTTGGGTGGGGCATGTCTCTTTCTCTGGGATTTATTATTATAATAATAATTATTATTATTTTCCAGCTTCTGGGTGCTTCAAAGTTTCCCCTAATATTTACTTTGTATCTATCGCTGGTGCCTGTTGTGCTCCTGCCCAGCCTGAATGGAATTTTACCTGAAAGGGGAGCTGGAGTCCGAGTGGGGGGTGAGCTGTATGGGCGCCGGATCTTTGATATTTGAGGGGGACGAATGGGCACCTGATTCCTGACATATAATGTGGACTTGTATTTATGGCTTGTTACATACAATTCTGGAAGATTACCTGTCTTTGCTTTTTGATGTGAGGCGCTGAATTAGTATATGCATTTCTGTGCCTATCCTGGTTTCAAGGCTAGCTTTATGTTCTCTTGGTCCCCCCCCCCCCCCCCCCTTCTCTTTCTCTCCTTTTTTTTTCTTTAAGTTAGAGATGACAAATGTAGCTGTTATATCACTGGTTCAGCTCATTATAGTTTAGAGGAGGCTGGGTTGGAGGGATCCGGGAGGAGGGTTCCCACAGTGACCACCATCCATTATTTTTGTTGGACATCGTATGCAAATGGGGTATTATGGGGCTGTGAAATGCAAGAGGAAAATAATTTTTTTTCTGTTTTGTGCATTGAGGTGGGAGGTTTTGGTTGGGACTTTGTTTTGAGGTTGTTTTCTTTGTTGTCTGGGTTGGGTGTTTTTGCATGATCACTCGGTGCCTGCGACTGAGGCTCAAGAGTCCTTTCTACCTGTTTTTGATCGGGGGGGGGGGGGGCTGCTGGCTGGGACAGTCCCTTGATTGTCATGCCTAATTGGCCTATATTTTAATGGAGTGTCCTTGCCCATTAAAAGGCAGAAAATCCTGGAAACCCTGAATCGTCAAAAGG
Organism: Microcaecilia unicolor; assembly: GCF_901765095.1. Classification (NCBI taxonomy): domain Eukaryota; kingdom Metazoa; phylum Chordata; class Amphibia; order Gymnophiona; family Siphonopidae; genus Microcaecilia; species Microcaecilia unicolor. Next base: position 69,767,003 of record NC_044041.1, read on the forward strand.
CTGATATAGTAAACCTTCAAGCGTCTTTGGAGGCGTTGATGGAGAGCTTTGTAGAATACGGGGATTTTTCAGGCTTCAAATTGAACCTTGATAAGTCCTTAGTAATGACCACTATACCATCCGTCTGAGAGAATTGGATAGGCCCTTTTCCATTGCAATGGGAATCTACCTCTCTTTGATATTTAGGCATTCAGCTACCCATTAAAAAAAACACATTGCTTTATATTAATTTTTCAGCTTTAATGGAACATACTAGAGCTCATTTGGCTAAATGGATACATTTTCCTTTGTTGATCCATGGTAGAATTCCGCTTTTTAATATGGTGTTATTTCCTAAGTGGTTGTATACTCTCCAATTATTACCCCTTAAACTGCTGAAGCATGATTTAGCTGTTTTACAGAAGCTTTTGTCTAATTTTTGTTGGGCAGGGCGGAAACCAAAGACGTCCTTTAAATATTTAATTGGTTCTTGGAAATATGGAGGGATGGGCCTTCCAAATTTACACTTGTATAACTATGCCTGCCTACTCCATCACCTGGGTGGTTGGGTACTAGAGGAACAAGGTATGAATTGGCCTATTATTTTCCATGGCATGTTAATTCTCTTCTGCATTGTTCATCTGGCCTTCTGCCACCTTGTTTCTGCAGAAGCGTATTACTTCATTCATTGCGACAGGTTTGGCGGTACTTGGTCCCACTTCTTGGAAGCAGGCCCGAGATTTCAGATCAGCTCCCGATTCAAGGTAGTCTGTAGTTTTCTCCAGGGCAGGATAATATGAGTTTTAAATGTTGGCGAGGAAGGGGTATTTTTTGATACAACATGTTTTAGATGTTCAAGGCTGAATGATCTCTTGGGCAAGTCTGCGAGTGCAGGGGGGGGGGGGGGTTGTAGAGGTTAAAGATTTTGTGGCTTACCACACCACCAACTGCGACACTATACGTTTGTCAAGTTCTCAAAACAGGAAACTGGTTTGTGAGCCCTTGGGCCCCTGCCGAGGAGCGGCAGTGGCAGGCAAAACCACCCCACACTGGAGGCTAAGCAAATCTCAGGCAAGCAGTTAGGCTTCACCTGTACCTGGCCACTTTCCACCAGGAGTTGAGCTCCCAGCTTCAGGTGGCCGACAGGACTTTGCAGGACAGGGCAGGACTGGATAACAGCAAGGCAGCACAGGGACTGAGTGTCAGAGGGGAAAGGAAGGAACATGGGCAGCAAGGCAGGAAACTGGGCTAGACAAACTACCCAAGGCAGGGACAGGACAAGCTAGGGGACAGAAACTGGAAGCTGCCAGCAGCCACTGAAACAGGGAACAAAACACTGACTAACAAGACACAGAACTAAAAGCTGCAAGCAGCCACAAAGCCAGCACACAAACAGAAACTAAACACTGAGATACAAACAAGAAACAAGGCTAGGAAAACAAGTAAAACCTAAACTAAACCAAACATAGACTAACTAGAAACAGGCAAGTATCAAGGCAAGAATCTCAGACAAATCACTGGACTAGCAGAAGTGCAACAAGCACCAACATACCAGGGCCATAGATGCAAAGGCAAAGGCTGAGAGGATTCAAATGGCTAATAAGCCCAGCAGGCAGCTGAGACTCAGGTGCAACAATCACCAGGCAACTAAGGGTCGGGCAGCCTGGAAGATCCGGACTGGACTAAGCTGAAATCTGGAACGGGAGACAGCACACCAACAATCTAATACAGCCAGCACACAGAGACAGAGACAGAACTAACTCACAGAGAACAGACAGAAGCCAGCTCAGAAGCTGACCACAGGAAATAAGATGAGTCTGAGAGGGGTCACGGCCACAGACGTGACAGCGTTCTCTGGACGTGCCTGTATTATCTCCTTCTCTGGGCACATGCTTGCAGACATTCTTTGATAAATTTCGGGATGGGGGTTTGTCAGTTTCTGTCCTTTATAAAGCACTACAGCTGGTTTCCCCACTTAGGAATTTTGAGGACCTTATTGCTAAATGGTGTCCGGAACTGGGGTTGCCGGCTACTTCTCTGGACCTGTATAAACTTATTAAGCTTGTGCCAGAGATTTCGGTGAGGGCTAAGTTGAGGGAATGTCAGTTCCGTACTCTACACAGGGCATATTTTACACAGGAGCAAATGTTTAAGGTGGGTGCAGTGGAGACCCCGATCTACCAGAAGTGTAAGCAAGGTCATAATTCAGTCTTCCATGCTTTTTGGAGCTGTCCGAAGGTAAAAGAATTCTGGAGAGTTGTCTCTAATTACCTTGGGAAGTTGTTGGGATGTGCGGTGCCATTCTCTCCAGCAGGATTATTATTGGATAAATATGAAGCTTTTCACATCCAAAATCTTTCACAGGTATTGTTTCTTTGTTAGGTGGGGGTTGTAGGTAAGCAAATTATTCATGGTGTGTGGGTTGGCAAGGAAGTTCCTTCTTTCTGGGCCTGGAAGAATCATAGTAACATAGTAACGTAGTAGATGACGGCAGAAAAAGACCTGCATGGTCCATCCAGTCTGCCCAACAAGATAAACTCATATGTGTATACCTTACCTTGATTTGTACCTGCCTTTTTCAGGGCACAGACCGTACAAGTCTGCCCAGCAGTATTTCCCGCCTCCCAACCACCAGTCCCGCCTCCCATCACCGGCTCTGGCACAGACCGTATAAATCTGCCCTCCACTATCCTCGCCTCCCAACCACCAACCTCTCTTCCCCCACCTGCTCCGCCACCCAATTTCGGCTAAGCTTCTGAGGATCCATTCCTACTGCACAGGATTCCTTTATGCATATCCCATGCATGTTTGAATTCCGTTACCGTTTTCATCTCCACCACCTCCCGCGGGAGGGCATTCCACTACTACTACTATTTAGCATTTCTATAGCGCTACAAGGTGTACGCAGTGCTGCACAAACATAGAAGAAAGACAGTCCCTGCTCAAAGAGCTTACAATCTAATAGACAAAAAAATAAATAAAGTAAGCAAATCAAATCAATTAATGTGAACGGGAAGGAAGAGAGGAGGGTAGGTGGAGGCGAGTGGTTACAAGTGGTTACGAGTCAGAAGCAATGTTAAAGAGGTGGGCTTTCAGTCTAGATTTAAAGGTGGCCAAAGATGGGGCAAGACATAGGGGCTCAGGAAGTTTATTCCAGGTGTAGGGTGCAGCGAGACAGAAGGTGTGAAGTCTGGAGTTGGCAGTAGTGGAGAAGGGAACAGATAAGAAGGATTTATCCATGGAGCGGAGTGCACGGGAAGGGGTGTAGGGAAGGACGAGTGTGGAGAGATACTGGGGAGCAGCAGAGTGAGTACATTTATAGGTTAGTAGAAGAAGATTGAACAGGATGCGAAAACGGATAGGGAGCCAGTGAAGGGTCTTGAGGAGAGGGGTAGTATGAGTAAAGCGACCCTGGCAGAAGACGAGATGGGCAGCAGAGTTTTGAACCGACTGGAGGGGGGAGAGGTGACTAAGTGGGAGGCCAGCAAGAAGCAGATTGCAGTAGTCTAAACGAGAGGTGACAAGGGTGTGGATGAGGGTTTTGGTAGAGTGCTCGGAAAGAAAGGGGCGGATTTTACGGATGTTGTAAAGAAAGAAACGGCAGGTCTTGGCAATCTGCTGGATATGAGCAGAGAAGGAGAGAGAAGAGTCAAAGATGACCCCAAGGTTTCGAGCTGAGGAGACAGGGAGAATGAGAGAGCCATCAACAGAAATAGAAAACGGGGGGAGCGGGGAGGTGGGTTTGGGGGGGAAAATGAGAAGCTCGGTTTTGGTCATATTTAATTTCAGGTGGCGTTGAGACATCCAGACAGCAATGTCAGACAAGCACACTGAAACTTTGGTTTGGATGCAAGGTGAGATATCAGGGGTAGAAAGGTAGATTTGGGAGTCATCAGCATAGAGATGGTAGGAAAAGCCATGAGATGAGATTAATGAACCAAGGGAAGAAGTGTAGATAGAAAAGAGGAGGGGACCAAGAACAGAACCCTGAGGTACGCTGACAGGCAGAGGGATAGAAGTAGAAGAGGATCCACTAGAGTGAACACTAAAGGTGCGGAGGGAGAGGTAGGAAGAGAACCAGGAAAGGACAGAGCCCTGGAATCCAAGTGAGGACAGGGTATCGAGAAGTATGCTGTGATCGACAGTGTCAAAAGCAGCGGAAAGATCAAGAAGAATGAGGATGGAATATTGACCTCTGGATTTAGCCAGTAACAGGTCATTGGAGACTTTAGTAAGTGCAGTTTCGGTTGAGTGGAGAGGGCGAAAACCAGATTGTAGTGGGTCAAGAATAGCATGTGAGGAGAGAAAATCAAGGCAGCGGCGGTGAACAGCACGCTCAAGTAATTTGGAGAGAAAAGGAAGGAGGGAGATGGGTCGGTAATTAGAGGGACAAGTAGGGTCGAGTGAAGGCTTCTTAAGGAGAGGTGTGACCACAGCATGTTTAAAGGCAGCAGGGACAGTCGCAGTGGAAAGTGAGAGGTTGAGAATGTGACAGATAAAAGGAATAAGAGCAGGAGAGATGGCATTAAGAAGGTGGGTGGGAATGGGATCAGAAGAACAGGTGGTACATTTTGAGGAAGAAAGGAGAAGTGTAGTTTCCTCAATAGTAACTTCAGGAAAGGAGGAAAGGGAATGAGGGGAACGGACTAGTGGAGGGAGAGGTGGTGAGGTAGAGAAAGCAAGATTTATCTTTTGAACCTTGTTGTGAAAGAATTCAGCAAGGGTCTGAGGAGATAATGAAGGGGGAGTTGGGGGAGGGAGCACCTTGAGGAGAGAGTTCAATGTGGTGAAGAGAAGTCGAGGATTAGAGCCAAGAGAGTTGGTCAGTTGGATATAATAATCTTGTTTGGCACGTAAAAGAGCAGATTGGAAGGAGGTCAGCATGAACTTAAAGTGTAAGAAATCAGCAAGGGCCCGAGATTCCAAGCATCCACCACCCTCTCCGTGAAAAAATACTTCCTGACATCTTTTTTGAGTCTGCCCCCCTTCAATCTCATTTCATTTCCTCTCGTTCTACCGCCTTCCCGTCTCCGGAAAAGATTTTTTTGCGGATTAATACCTTTCAAGTATTTGAACGTCTGTATCATATCACCCCTGTTTCTCCTTTCCTCCAGGGTATACATGTTCAGGTCAGCAAGTCTCTGCTCATACGTCTTGGAACGCAAATCCCAGATAGTAGGGGAAGGCTCCTAGTGCTATGCTGCCGAAAAAGAGCTTGGTTTAGATACACAACGGTGCAGAGCGAGAAAACGAAGGCGGGCATGGCGGGTCCTGAAGAGAGCCTCAAGAGAGTAAGATGGCGCCAATTCCCTCAGAGGCGGAGGAAGAGTGCTCCGTGGATGGTGTGACAGAGACCAGTGAGATTACCAAATAAGATGTGGTGGGGTGGTCCCAGGACTTGATGGCAGATTTTGCGGGGGTCTGAAAAGATGTGCAGAATGCCCGGAAGGATATTCGAGCTGAAATTCGGGACCTCGATGCTTGTGTCGGTGAGGTGGAGGAGGGGCTGGTGATGCTTAAGACGGACATGGGAAACCTTCGTAAGAAGGTGGATATGGACATTACTGAAGTACAACAACTTAAGGAACAGATAGAGGACCTGGAAAGCAGGTCGCGGCGCAATAATGTGAGATTTAAAGGAATTCTGGACCTGGATATATTTAGTAATTGTGAAGCAGTGATACGGGAGCTGTGTGGACCAGGGGCGTATCTGAACTGCGGCGGTAGGGGGGGCCAGGGCCAGAGTGAGGGGGCACATTATAGCCCCCCCCCCCGCCGCCGCCGATCCCCCTCCCCCCAGCCGCTGCCATTACCAACCCTCCCCCTCCGTTGCTCGCCTACCTTCGCTGGCGGGGGACCCCAACCCCCGCCAGCCAAGGTCCGCGTCCTCCTGCCCCTGCCGGCTGCCTTTAAAGAATTCCGTCAGCTGGCGGGGGACCCCCAACCCCCGCCAGCCAAGCCGAGGTCCTTTCATTTTTCCACCGAAGCTGGCGCCGACGAAAGTTTCTTTTGAGTCTGACGTCGCTGCACGTTGTACGTGCAGGACGTCAGACTCAGAAACAGAATGAAGCTGTTTCTGAGTCTGACGTCCTGCACGTACAACGTGCAGCAACGTCAGACTCAAAAGAAACTTTCGTCGGCGCCAGCTTCGGTGGAAAAATGAAAGGAGCTCGGCTTGGCTGGCGGGGGTTGGGGGTCCCCCGCCAGCTGACGGAATTCTTTAAAGGCAGCCGGCAGGGGCAGGAGGACGCGGACCTCGGCTGGCGGGGGTTGGGGTCCCCCACCAGCGAAGGTAGGCAAGCAACGGAGGGGGAGGGTTGGCAGCGGTAGGGGGGTCCAGGGCGAAATCTGCGGGGGCCCAGGCCCCTGAGGCCCCACGCAGATACGCCCCTGGTGTGGACACATATTGTCTTCAGAGGATGGTAATCAATCTTTGGACCTTCACATACAAAGAGCGCATTGAGTTGTGGGACCCGAGGGACATTGTTGTATGTTTTGCGGATTTTCCCACGAAAGAGAAGATCTTGATTAATGCACGCCAGTGGAAAAACTATAAGATTGGAGTGTATCAGGACTTGGCAGGGTCTACTTTGCAAAAACACAGATCTTTTCATGAAGTTACGGAATTTATGAGATCAAAGGGGATCCGCTACAGGTGGCTCTTCTCATTTGCGGTATGGCTGACGGTGGACGTGAAATCACGCAAAGTTAAGACTCCAGATGAAGCATGGTCAGCATTGTGCACTTTGGGATGTAGTGGAGTTCCAGCTCAGGCAAAGCGACCAGTTGCCGCAGTAGAACCTAGGGCGGATTCAGCTTGGCAACTGGTGATGGATCGTGGAAAGAAGTCCGACAAGCATGCTTCTTGAAGAGAGAAGATTTAAGAGGACTGGTGGAAGATTCTTTAAATCATTGAGGACAGTATGCAGATAAGAGAAAATGCAGGGTGTGACCCGTGCAGGGGGCTTGATGGTATGATGCGCAAGATGGTGACTTCAAAGTCGGATGTTCATGAAGCGCCTTTACAAGAAGACCATGTACAGGTCTCTCTGCGTCATCTCTCTCAACTCTTAGATGACAAGCTTGCAAAACTTAATGCCGCTATGGAAGAAATTAAAGACTCTGTGACTGGGCAGGCGGCTCGAATACAGCAGGCGGAGGAGCATATTTCCGCCCAAGAGGACTGAGTCATGGCAGTTGCAGAGCAGTTAGGCTCGTTGGAGACACAAGTCAAACTGCTGTCGGATTGGGCGGAAGATCATGATAATCGCAGGAGATAGAATAATTTACACATAATTGGAGTACCTGAAAATGTAAAATGGATGCAGATTTGGTGGCTTTGGCACTGTGCTGGCTCCTGGAAGCAGTCGGGCTCCCCAGACCGTAGGCCTGGTGCATGTGGAGCGAGCACATCGGGTTGGGATGAGAAGACAGGATGCAGCTCGTCCACTCCTGGTGATTGTGCGCTGCCTGAACTATGAAGTCAAAGTGCGTCTACTGGATCTCTACAAGTGAAATCGAGTGTTGGACTATCATGAATCCAGGCTGTTGTTATTCCAGGACTACTCCGTTAAGGTGGCGGAGCAAAGGAAGTTCCTGGCACCATGCTGCTCACAACTGTTTTCCAAGGGCATAAAATTTGCTTTCCAATACCCTGCTTTTAAATGTCCCATCTAGTGCATAGCAGTGGTGTAGCCACCAGGGGGGGCTCTTGGAGGCCTGCCCCCCCCCCCCCCCACAAATTGGATTTGGGCCCCCCAAGGTCTGTTGGTTTCATTAAAACTGAGCATGCGTGCCGCAGGGGGAAGCATGGCAGGCGGCATGACAGCGAACAGCGTTGAAGGAAGACTTCTGCTGGCAGGGCTTGGGGACCTCTTGCCAACCCAGGTATGTGGAGTTGCGGCAGGGGTCGGAGAGCACTTTGGGCACAGCCCCCCCCCAAAAAAATTTATGGTCTGGCTATGTGCCTCGTGCAGAGATGCTAGAAACAATAGAATCCTTTTTCAGATCATGATAATTTGTATTGAACTAATATAGGGGGTTTCTCAACCCAATCCTCAGGACATTCCTAGCCAGTTAGGTTTTCAAGAAACCCGCAATGATTATACTTGAGAGAGAGCTGCAGGCAATGAAGGTAGTGCATGTAGATTTATTATTTATTTGGATTTTGCTCACACCTTTATCTCATGCACAGTCACTGTGGATATCTTGAAAACCAGACTGACTGGGCAAGTCACTTAACCCTCCACTGCCCCATGCAAGCCGCATCGAGCCCGCCATGAGTGGGAAAGCGCAGGGCACAAACGCAACAAAAACAAAATAGACACCACTGGAGACTCTACATGGAACGCTGCTACTATTGGAGATTCTACATGGAATATTGCTATTCCACTAGCAACACTCCATGTAGAAGGCTGCGCAGGCTTCTGTCTTGATGCTTTTGGAATGGCAGCACGCTAAATGCTCCCCCAAGCGCTTGAAATTGTTTTTTGAAGTATGGGATGTGTACTTTCGGTCCCTTCCACATAGGGCCAGGAGCTTGATTCTCAACTCTGCTTGACTATTGGGCTCATTTTCGAAAGAGAAGGATGTCTATCTTTCGACATCAATCGGAAGATGGACGTCCTTCTCCCAGGGACGTCCAAATCGGTATAATTGAAGCTCGATTTAGGACGTTTTCAATTGCACTCCATCGCAAGGATGGCCAAAGTTCAAGGGAGTGTGTTGGAGGCGTAGCGAAGGCAGGACTTGGGCGTGCCTAACACTTGGATGTCCTTGACCCATAATTGGAAAAAACAAGGACGTCCCTGATGAGCACTTGGACATTTTCACCTGGACCTGTTTTTCTTACGACTAAGGCACAAAAAGGTGCCCAAAATGACCAGATGACCACTGGACAGAATAGGGGATGACCTCCCCTTACTCCCCCAGTGGTCACCAACCCCCTCCCACCCTCAAAAAACATCTTTAAAAATATGTCGTGCCAGCCTCAGATGTCATACTCAGGTCCATGACAGCAGTATGCAGGTCCCTGGAGCAGTTTTAGTGGGTGCAGTGCACTTCAGACAGGCGGACCCAGCCCCATCCCCCCCCCACCTGTTATGTTTGTGGAGGAAACAGCGAGCCCTCCAAAACCCACCACAAACCCACTGTACCCACATCTAGGTGCCCCCCTTCACCCGTAAGGGCTATGCTAGTGGTGTACAGTTGTGGGTAGTGGGTTTTTAGAGGGGGTTTGGGGGGCTCAGCACCAGTGGCGTAGCCAGACAGCCAATTTTGGGTGGGCCTGAGCACAAAGTGGGTGGGCACAAAATTTTCTCTCCCCCCCCCCAGCACTTCCGAATTCAAAATATAAATACTTTAGCAGATGAGGATCCCCAATCTCTGTCAGCTGAAGGCCTCCAGTAAAGATGGCCAGAACTCCTCTCCACCAAGCCCAGTAGGCAGCAGCAACTCCTCGAGCCACTGATGCCAGCACCCCATACATGCTTGTCAGTGGCTCCAGGATGCTGCCCCCATCTGCCAAGCTCAGTAGAAGGCATCTCTGGCCAGCTTCAGAAGAGACCCCAGCTAGTAGGGCTTGGGAATCCCCACTAGCTACAGCAAGGGTCAGGGCTGCAGTTAGCCATGCTGGTGACCAGGGCAGAAAATAAAGCCCCTCCCCGGCTCCCCCAATTCCCTCTCCTCCCCAATCTCCTCATCTGCCGTTAAAGTCACACTGACAGACCCTCACAAATTACAGAACAAGGGATCACAAATTAGAAATAAAAATATATAGACAAAATTGAACTGGGAACCTCAGCATGTACTGCAACACTGGAGAAAAAACCCCCAAAACAAAACAAAAGCACATCTCCTTTTCTACTTAACACAATAAAAAGACATCCGCTATGCACATTTCCCAAAGTTAACATATTCCATTTAAAATATTCAAAGTAAAATGATTTTCCTACCTTTATTGTCTGGACATTTTATTTTTCCATCATGTTGGTTCCAATTTCTCTTTCCCACTTTCCTGTCTATCTTCTGCTAATTCTTCAAGCGGTTGTCCATTTGTCTTCTTTCTCCTGTCATTTCATTTCCTCACTACATCTACCTCTGAAATATTGATCCTTCCATTTTAGCTCTTTCCTTTCTTTTTTTTTCCCCTTTCTGCCTCTGTACACTCAAATTTCATCCTCTTTCTAAATCTTTTCCTTCTTTTTACTTTCCAGATATCACATTTCCATCTCCTTTCACCCACTAGCTCTCCCATTCCCCATCTCTCTCCTTCTCAGCCTTCCATTCCCTTCCATCTTCGATCTACATGCCATTACCACATTTCTACCCCCTGTGATCACTATTCTCTCATTTTTTCCTTGCCATCTCCACTCCCTGGGCCTCTCCCCCATGCTTTCCACCATTCCCAGTGTCTCCCTCCCTCCACCCTTTAGTGATCTGTAATATGTCATTAAAATTGCCCATAGTACCTGAAGATTGGAGAGTGGCCAATGTAACACTGATTTTTAAAAAGGGTTCCAGGAGTGATCTGGGAAATTATAGACCAGTAAGCCTGACTTCAGTGCCGGACAAAATCATGGAAACTATTACAAAGAATAAAATGACAGAACACACAGACAAACGGTTTCATGGGACAGAGTCGGCATGGGTTCAACCATGGGAAGTCTTGCCTCACCAATTTGCTTAATTTATTTGAAGGTGTGAATAAATGTGTGGATAAAGGTGAGCTGGTTGATGTAATGTATCTAGATTTTCAGAAAGCTTTTGACAAAGTTCTTCATGAGAGACTCCTGAGAAAATTAAAATGTCATGGGATAGGAGGCAATGTTCTGGTGTGGATTAGGAATTGGTTATTAGACAGAAAACAGAGGGTAGGGTTAAATGGCCATTTTTCTGAATGGAGAAGGGTGAATAATGGAGTGCCGCAGGGATCTGTACTGGGACTGGTGCTATTTAACATATTTATAAATGATCTGGAAATTGGAACGATGAGTGAGAATTAAATTTGTAGGTGACAAAAAAACTATTCAAAGTTGTCAAAACACATGTGGATTGTGAACAATTGCAGGAAGACTTTAGGAAATTGGAAGACTTGTCATACAAATGGCAGATGAAATTTAATGTAGACAAATGCAAAGTGATACACATTGAGAAGAATAATCTGTATCACAGTTATCTGATGATAGGGTCCACCTTAGGAATCAGCACTCAAGAAAAAGATTTAGGTGTAATTGTAGACAATGTACTTAAATCTTCAGCCCAGTGCACTGCAGCCAAAAATGCAAAGAGGATACTAAGAATTGTTAGGAAAGGGATGCAAAATAAGACCAAGAATATTATAATGCCTCTGTATCGCTCCATGCTGCAACCTCACCTTGAATATTGTGACCAAAATGATAAAGGGGATGGAACTCCTCCTGTATGAGAAAAGGCTAAATAGGTTAGGGCTCTTCAGTTTGGAAAAGGGATGGCTGAGGAGAGATATGATTGAGGTCTATAAAATCCTAAGTGGTGTAGAATGGTATAAGTGAATTGATTTCTCATTCTTTCAAAAAGTACGAAGACCAAGGGACACTCAATTAAATTAAATGGAAACAATTTTAAAATAAATAGGAGGACATATTTGTTCACTGAAAGAATTGTTAAGCTCTGGAACTTGTTGCCAGAGGATGTGGTAACAGCGGTTAGCGTATCTGGGTTTAAAAAAAAAGGTTTGGCCAAGTTCCTGGAGGAAAAGCCCATAGTCTGATATTGAGATGGATATGGGGGAAGCCACTCAACATCCTTTCAGTTCTGCCAAACCTATGTGCCTTAAACAACTAAAGAGTTCAGTTCCTCCTGTGCCCCCCACTTATGAAACATCCAAGTAATTTAAAACACAGGATGGACACTCAGTGGCAAAGTTGCCAAATAAGGATACCAGAGCTTCAAAAATCTATTCTTCGCACCAACAATAATTTCAAATAAATACAGTTTTATATTTATAAGAAGTGGAGGAATAGCCAAATGGTTAGAGCAGCAAGCTGGGAACTGGAAGGGCCCAAGTTAAAATTCCAGAGTAACTCCTTGTGACCTTGGGGAAGTCACTTCCTTGTACTAAGCTGCATTTTTACTGCATGATAAGGCCATTTTTTATTGTAGCAGTAAAATGACTGATGTTGTATTTCTTCTATTAATGGCCATGTGCTAATGTTCAAGACAAAGGTGGTCAATGATTACAAAGGTCACGCTGGTATTCCTTTCTAATCTCTATACTGTGTATGGGATAGATTAACCTGGTGACATCTGAGACCTTTTCCCCCTATTATCAGATAGTTAAATGAACAAGCTGTCTGTCCTCCTTTGTGTTGTAGTTTCTATTTTTTTTGTTTGTGGATACATTTTGCCTGTTTTTTTTTTTTTTGTTATTAAGTGTTCTCATGTACTAATTTTGCCATTAGCATCTATCCATTAAAAAATATTAGTGTATCAGCACTTACCAACACATATTTTGTAGGCTTTAAGGGCTTATGTGCTGATCAGTTAGCACCTGACACTATAGCTGTGCTGATTAATGCACACTCTCTGCCCCAGACCCAGATGCCTTCTGTGATTTGAGCTGGTGTAGATCAGGACATTACCACAGGATTCCTAAATCTATCCACAGTAAGCTCGTTTAAGCTGCATGTGATAGTGTGAGTGGGAGGCCTTCATTGCAGGGTGACATTTATTTTCCTAGGGTTTCTCTGTTCTTTTCTGCCAGAGGGCTTTTACTTCTTGCTCACTGTTGAGCCCTCCCTCTTTGCCAGAGGGCCTAACATCCCTACGTGGCACAGCTATGGGGGGCCACGGGGGCCTGGGCTCCCTCAAAATGGCTCCGGGGCCATCCGATTTGGCTGGCGGGGGTCCCCAACCCCCACCAGCTAAAGCATTTGTCCCGCACTGGTCTCACATTGCCTGGTGCCCTGTCCTGTTTTCAGTCACTGTGCACGCTCACTTTAATGAAACTGAGCGTGCACAGCGACTGAAAACAGAACAGGTCGCTAGGCAATGTGAGACCAGCACAGGATAAATGCTTTAGCTGGTGGGGGTTGGGAACCCCTGTCAGCCAAGGTGCCTTTGCTGTGGCGGTAGGGGGGGAGGAGTGGTGGCGGCAGGAGGGCGGGCCAAAATGTGCCCTCTCACCTTGGACTCTGGCCCCCTCTCCTGTTGAGGTCTGGCTTTTCCCCTGATTTGTTTCCACAGCTTAACACCACCTGCTGCAAGGTGGCTTAGTTGCCATCTTAGTGAGGGAGTGTTTTTAGGGACACCTGCTACTCATTCCTTCACACTGCAGGAAAGGGAAGGGATGGGACTTGATATACTGTTTTTCAGTGGTGTGTGGTTACAATCAAAGTTGTTTACATAGTACATACAGGCAATGGAGGGTTAGGTGACTTATCCGGAGGCACAAGGAGCTGTAGTGGGAATCAAACCCAATGTTGCAGGTTCTCAGGCTGCTGCATTAACCACTAGGCTATTTCTCCACTCAGTAAAGGCCCCCTAAACTCTCCATGCCCTGGGAGAAGGCAAGGGCAAACCACTCCTGTATCATGCCAGAAAAATCACCTAGGGCACAAAGAGGGGGATAATCGAACGGGGACGACCATCTCTAAGGGCACCCATCTCTAAGGACAGCGCTGCGAAGGGGCGGGGCAACCCATATTATTGAAACAAGATGGGCATCCACCTTTCGTTTCGATAATACAGTCGGGGACGCCCAAATCTCAACATTTAGGTTGACCTAAGAGATAGTCGACCTAAATGTTGAGATCGTCGACCTTAGAGATAGGTGACCTCGGTTTTCACCGATAATGGAAACCGAGGACGCCCATCTCAAAAACGACCAAATCCAAGCCCTTTGGTCGTGGGAGGAGCCAGCATTCGTAGTGCACTGGTCCCCCTCACATGCCAGGACACCAACCGGGCACCCTAGGGGGCACTGCAGTGGACTTCACAAATTGCTCCCAGGTGCATAGCTCCCTTACCTTGTGTGCTGAGCCCCCCAACCCCCCCCCCCCAAAACCCACTCCCCACAACTGTACACCACTACCATAGCCCTTAGGGATGAAGGAGGGCACCTAGATGTGGGTACAGTGGTTCTGTGGTGGGTTTTGGAGGGCTCACATTTACCAGCACAAGTGTAACAGGTAGGGGGGGGTGGGCCTGGGTCCACCTGCCTGAAGTGCACTGCACCCACTAAAAACTGCTCCATGGACCTGCATACTGCTGTCATGGAGCTGGGTATGACATTTGAGGCTGGCATAGATACTGGAAAAAAATGTTTTTACATTAAAAAAAAATGTTTTTACATTTTGTTGTGGGTGGGAGGGGGTTGGTGACCACTGGGGGAGTAAGGGGAGGTCATCCCCGATTCCCTCCGGTGGTCATCTGGTCAGTTCGGGCACCTTTTCGAGGCTTGGTCGTGAAAAGAAATGGACCAAGTAAGGTCGACCAAATGCTTGTCAGGGACGCCTTCTTTTTTCCATTATCGGCCGAGGATGCCAATCTTTTAGCACGCCCCCATCCCGCCTTCGGTATGCTGCCGACACGCCCCCGGGAACTTTGGTCATCCCCGCGACGGAAAGCAGTTGAGGATGCCCAAAATCTGCTTTCGATTATGCCAATTTGGGTGACCTTGGGAGAAAGACGCCCATCTCCCGATTTGTGTCAAAAGATGGGCGCCCTTCTCTTTTGATTATGCCCATAGCAGGCATCTATCAACCACTGGTGCCTTTGATGAGTCTGATGCCAACTTATAAAATTACTCCCTTACTCCCAGATTCTAGACATGGCGCCTAAACTGGGAGTTGATCCAAGATGTGAGCCCAACTAAATTGGCTAAAGAGCCAATTAGTGCCAATAATTTGGTACTAACTGGCACTAATTTGAATTGGCTCACACATCTTGCTGTTGCCTGCTGTCCCAGTCCTAGCCTTCCTGCCTTCCTCCTCTACTCCTATCACCTTAGCCACTTCACATTTATCCGCATCCACCTAAGCCCTATATATGGCCCCTATACACATTCTCATCGCCCTGTCCCTTCCTAACTTCCCCCCTCCCCCTCCACTGTCTACCTCAGGAACTCATTGCCCACCCTTGTCCCCTCCCGTCCTGCTCACTACTCCCCTACCCTACCTCCCCCCACTACCTCCCCAGCTCTCCTGCCCCCCTCATCATTCCTAGCTCTCAACCTTCTACACTTCCTCCCCACCATTAACCCATCCCTCCTTAACACATCCCGTCTTCATCATCTTCGTCGACCCTCCTCCCCCACCCTCCTCCGCACTCTCTTACTCCTTCTCCTACTTTCCGCAGGTGACATCAATCCCAATCCAGGTCCCCCTCACCTCTCCTCTCCATATCCACGTAAGCGATCCCAGAATGCCTCCAATCTCATCCCTATGGATGCCTGTTCTGGTGTATGCATGTGATAATTTTTGAATAACTGTCTATACTTATGGCTATGATTTCTGAAAATGTGGCATCATTAAAGGACAGACTTTTAAATGCCCAGCTGAGTATATATGCTAATCTAATCTTTGTTAAATGTTTCAGACATATCCATGTACTTGCTCCCATGATATAACTGAATTATATTATTCTGTCTCACTGTATTTTCAAATGTAAGCCACATTGAACCCGAGTTTGGTTGGAATAATTTAATGTTGGATATAAATGTAAAAAAAAAACCCTTTATCCTCCACCTTTTAAGACACTGCCTATCCAGCTAGATGGTGATGGCACAATGAAAGCAAGTTTGGTTCAATGAAGACTAACTCAAAATGACCAGTTCCTTAGCTGGGCCCTAGTGTTACCACATTGAGGGGGTCTCTTACTAAAGCTTATTTTGAGTTATCTGCAGCAGGGCCCATTTTATTCCTATGGGCCTTGCTGCAAATAACTCGAACTAAGCTTTAGTAACATAACATAGTAACATAGTAGATGACGGCAGAAAAAGACCTGCACAGTCCATCCAGTCTGCCCAACAAGATAAACTCATATGTGCTACTTTTTGTGTATACCCTACCTTGATTTGTACCTGTCCTCTTCAGGGCACAGACCGTATAAGTCTGCCCAGCACTATCCCCGCCACCCAACCACCAGCCCCACCTCCCACCACCGGCTCTGGCACAGACCGTATAAGTCTGCCCAGCACTATCCCCGCCTCCCACCACCGGCTCTGGCATAGACCGTATAAGTCTGCCCAGCACTATCCCCAGCTTTAGTAAAAGATCTCCTGAAAATGCAACCATATCATGCCTCTGTGGTTATGTACCATTTTATTTTTTATTTAGATGTGCTCACACCTTTTTCAGTACTAGCTCAAGGTCAGTTACATTCTGGTACACTGGATATTTCTCTTTCCCAGGGGGGCTCACAATCTAAGTTTGTACCTGATGCAATGGAGGGTTAGGTGACTTGCCCAAGATCACAAGGAGCAGCAGTGGGATTTGAACTAGTCACCTCTGGATTGCAAGACCTGTGCTCTAACTACTAGGCCACTCCTTCACTCCATTAATAAGCTACATGATTAACTGGATATCTTGAAAGGATTATATAACCTTTGGATGCATGACTAGACACAAACATACACTTATTTATTCAGTATCACAATTCCTCATGTACAGACAAGAAAACAACCTTTTAGGGTGGATAGAGTTCACAATGACCTCCCCTTATTATCAACCATTTAGAAGAGATAAGAGTCTTCAGTTTTCACACAGTATAAGTCAGCACAAGAACAAAATATAAGAAAACCAATGGACTGCATTAAAGGCTTATAGCCCATTTAATTATGTTTAAACAAATGAGAGATCTGCATGAAAGAAAATATTTTTATTTTGACTTATAAACCACTTGACCCTGAAATATGCTCAAAACTGAATAATCCATTTGTGTATCTAAAATGTAAACTTCTACAAAACAGATGCAGATGTAATTCCATGTGCCCCAATGAAAGAAGAGTTTAATTTTTTCCATTTAATTTCAATATATTGCATCTTTATAACACCAGGCTTCCCAAGGCAGACTACAACAACAGTTAAGTTGAACCCATCAAGAATGAGGTTACCCTCACCATCTGTATTGTATAGAACGGTGTAGAAATACGAGCACAAAATACAGAGGTTGTAACTGCTATTTCTACCAGCTATAATAATTTTAAGCTGTTTTCGTGATATTCAATTTTTATTTAATATTGATATCTAGATATGGGAAGCTCTAAAATAAATGTTAAAAAGCTGTCAATAAGTAAAAAAAATAAAAACAAAATATTCTATCCACAACCTTTTAAGGCACTGCCTGTCCAACTGGAACAGCTTTAGACTTTTTACAGATGGACCAAGCATTTATCCTATATAATAAAACACACCTCCAACATTCTGAAGCTGACTGCATGGCAGAGGCATTCCTGCTCTCTGTATCCATCTCCTGAATTGACATCACGTACTTCCGGGTTCGTCACAAGTAGAAGTGACCAACCGCACGAGGTTTCTCGGCTTCAGAATATTGGAGGTGCATTCTATTAAATAGGATTGGTCAGTTCCTTGAAGCACAGCTGGAGCTCAGCGTCCTGCACAGTAACGCTCAGACACCAGAGAAAGAGAGGGGGGGGGGGGGGCCTGACACCAGAGAGAGGGAGGGAGGGAGGGAGGGGGGCCTGACACCAGAGGGGGGTATCTCTGTCACACACACACTCTCTCTCTCACTCTCACACACTGTCTCTCACACACTCTATGTCTCACACTGTATCACATTCACTCTCTATGTGTCACACAGTCACTCACACACTCTCTTGGTCTCATACACTCAGTCTCACAGAGTCTGTGTGTCTCTCTCACACACACTCTCTCTCTCTCTCTCTCTCTCTCTCACAGACACACTCGCACCCAGACTCACTCTCTCTCTCTCACACACACTCGCACATTCACTCTCTCACACACACAGTCACTCTCACATACACTCTCTCAAACATACACACTCCGAGGAAAACCTTGCTAGCGCCCATTTCATTTGTGTCAGAAACGGGCCTTTTTTACTAGTTTGTAATAATCTTTTGTTATTCTTTTGGGTGAAGTAAAGCTCCGCCTAAAGGTTTCACCGTACAATGGACTACTAGAGGCCACTCACACACACCCCCTCTCCTGTTTTCTTCAATCTCCTTGTTTTCAAACCGCCTTGGATCCAGAGAACGCATGCGTAGACGGTCGTTGGTCACGCGTCTGGTCTGTTCACGTACTTTGGGAATCTGTGAGGCACGTTGCGGACGCATGCGCAGACGGTCGTTGGTCATGCGTCTGGTCTGTCACGTACTTTGGGACTCTGTGAGGCACGTTGCGGACGCATGCGCCGACGATTTGATTGTAGGTTGGCCTGTAAACTTCCTGTCTGTGGCCGGCATGGACGATGAAGAAGAGACTTACCGGTTGTGGAAGATTCGCAAAACAATTATGCAGGTGCCTGGAAGGCGGAGGGGCAATCGGCTTGTGAAGTGATATTAAGGAGTTTTGCTGATTTACTTGCCTTTTGACATCTCACTCGTGTCCTGTGTCTGTATTGGTGGGGGGTGGGGGGAGATAGATCCATGTCTTCTCCTCTGGCCGCTGCCTTTCTTAAGTGTTGGTGTAATTGGCTGTGCTAATATTTTTGTGATTGCTTCCATAGGAAATAAAGGCGTGAGCTAATTGCAACCGTAGTATTTCTGTTCTAGGTGGGCTTTTCTGCTTCTTGACTTCTGTAGTGTTAGTGTGCCTTGATCTTATTGTGAATGATAGTAATAATTATTCACCTATTTCAAATCTGTGTTCAAGAACTACGTTTAAGTACAGAAGTTGCTATCCTTCCCAGTTAGGTTCACAGTCTTAAGTTGTATCTGAAGCAGCTGAGGGTGAAGTGACTTTTCTAGAGTCGCTGGAAGAAGCACAATTTGAACTTTGGTTTCCATCAAAACCTGCTTACATAACTGTAGGCTGGAGATAGAATTCCAAATTTGAAGACGTACGGGTGGAGGAGGGGGGCTTATCTGGAACTTGTTTTGCCATGACCCTTAGATCCTGCATCTGGATGGCCTTCCCTGAATCCCTGTAGTATGTGAGATGTAGGTCACATATTTCCAGTAATATTTTAAGACAAGTTACAGTCAGGCACTGTAGTTATTCCCATATCTTCAGCAGGCTGATAATTTGTTTTTAACTGAGGCAATGTAAGGTTACAAGAAGCAACCATTAGGCTGCTACTCCATGTCCCTTTATATTTTAGAGCTGTACCGAATAGCATTTTACTATTCAGCCAAATACGAATAATAGTTTATTAGAATTTACTATACCCCTCAACTTAACTTGCAGACCTGAGTGGTTTAGAAAACTAAGGGTACATAGGCAGAAAGGAACTACAGTATGAGATGGGAAAAGACTAAATCATTCACACGTATTCAGCCGAATAGGAATAATGGGCATTGAACTTTAACATAACAAATAATAAAAGAAGCAATTGAAATCAGAGATCAAGTGTTTATTTCAGTAGAATTTAGCACAGTATAGTCCCGGATTATTTGTATTTGAATTTAAATCGCTATTCTGCAGGTTTCAAATACAGCTCTAGTATTTTAGTATTTAGTGCACAATTTTAACCCTGTACAATATTCATCTATTTACTTTTAATCCAAAGTATAGTAAAACATTTACATTAAAAATAACTCAGATTTTCTTTGTACTAATTACATTGATTTGAAGAAGCCCTTTGCCTCTCTTAGATGGTCTTTTACTAAAGTGTGCTAAGGTTTTGTACTTAGCATAACAGCAAGTATTAAAATGTACTAAGTGCAAAGGCTGCGCAGTAATTGTTGGGAGCGTGACCTGAGCAATTACTACACTAGTTAGCGTAAACCTGGTTATAGTTAGCTGGAATGCACTTGAGGAGGCACTAAGTGAACCTGCACTAACTGTAAAAGTGACAGCATGTGGTAAGTACAGTGTGCTAACTGTAGTATGCAGTCCATATCCATTTTTTGTCCAAGACCTGTATACTTTCTGTCCCCAAACACATGCAGTCAGGAAGCAAATAGTGTTCACAAACCGCCATGCCACCATGGTAATGGTGTGCTTGTGCAGAAGTGGTTAATTTGCACTAATTCATACATTAACTGCTTAGAGCATTTTTAGTAAAGGGGCCCCTTACTGTTGTGTTGGAAAAGGGGATAGGATTTGATATACTGCCTTTCTGTGGTTACAATCAAAACAAATACAGGTATTTATTTTGTACCTGGGGCAGTGGATGGTTAAGTGACTTGCCCAGAGTCACAAGGAGCTGCAGTGGGAATTGAACCCAGTTCCTCAGGCCGCTGCACTAACCATTAGGCTAGTCCCCCATTTTGGGGGGATGGCGGACTCCCTCACTTCTCTGGAAACAGGTTATGTTTAGCTTCATTGGATAAGAGACCTATCTGTGTTTTGTCATTTTGAGTCTGTTAAGAGTCTTAAGTTCAGACTTTCCTCGCTTGGTGGGAGGATGGTAGTTAAGGTCTACTCTTCATCAGGAAGACTTGTAGACTCAAGCTAATTTTCAAGATTGCTTTTTTTCCTGCACCTCGGCTTATGAATGTCTAGCTTTGACTGTAGAGTTTAACACAGACTTGTCTTTCCCAGCTCTGCCATGACCGGGGCTATCTAGTAACCCAGGATGAGCTGGATCAAACATTGGATGAGTTTAAAGCTCAGTTTGGGGACAAGCCCAGTGAAGGACGTCCACGACGTACTGACCTCACAGTGCTGGTAGCACACAATGATGATCCAACAGATCAGATGTTTGTCTTTTTTCCAGGTGAGGCACCTGGTTGAATTTTCTCTTGGTGTGTATTTGTGATTATAGCAAGAACTTTATTTGAATTTTACCCACACCCTTTTCTTAATCTCATTTCCCATCTAGTCCTGCCTAGTTATGCTCTCACCTATCCACCCTTAATTATTTGTTTGTCCTTGAGATAGTCTTAATCCCTGGTTACTTACTGCACATGTATTAATTTGCTTCATGAACTTATTGTAATTTGAGTTATATTCTGTGCATTATTATGTTTTATTCACTTTATTGTTTGTCTTTAAGTCACATTGAACTTGAATCTATTTTGAGCTAATGTGGGGTATAAATGTCATGAATGAATGAATGAATGAATGAATGAATAAAGAAATAATTAATTTGTCCACTTGTGTGAAATAATTTTCTTGGTTGTTTTTCTTTCTTTCTCAGAGGAACCAAAGGTTGGCATTAAAACTATCAAGATGTATTGCCAGAGAATGCAAGAGGAGAACATTACGAGAGCTTTGATTGTTGTGCAGCAGGGTATGACACCTTCAGCAAAACAGGTACCTTATGCCCTGTTCAGCACCAGGGGTGCACTGCTTATGCTCGCTTCATTGTCATGGTGATGCTATTCCTTGAGAATAAAATGATTTCTTATGCTTTTTGTAAAATAAGTTATGCTGAAATTGTTCTTGCAACAGATAAATTAACTGCATTGATCAAAACATTTTTTAATCTTTTTAGGATGAGATTTTGGGGGGAAGTTAGCAAGCACCAACCCTTGTTATTTGTCCCTTAATGTATGTTAAAGGGCTCTAACGCACACTTTCCAGCACTGGGATTCAAAATGGCTCGAACAACCCCTAGGTACAAGGTCATTATATGGAAAGATGACCTCTAGCAGTAGTACAGTAAGACAACTGCTAAGGGTCACCAGTACTATTTTGAATCCCAGTGCTGGCAAGGCAGGAGCGAATGGGGATTACCCCTCCTTGGACTCCTACTAGACCCCAGGGATGCTGTAAGGTAGGCCTGGAGGTGGGTGCCTATGAGTGGGGTGAAGCTTTCAGCTGAGGAATCTTAACAGGGGCTCTTCAGTAGGGTAGTAGTTGTGTTTGGAGTGGGGGAGGAACTCGGAAATCAGCTAATGCGGCCCAGCAGCACTGGGCCGTGGCTTGGACTCCTGATTCTCCTGAGACTTTGGCATAATGTTGGTTGTGAGGTCAGCAACCTGCAGTACTGAGATATTGTAGGTTGGTGATTCTCATGGTAAATCAAGGTGCAATAAAAGCCTGCCTTTTACTGCACCTTGATAACTCCCCTTTCCCCCTTTATGTGAATACTGTCTTGCTTTTCCTGTTATTGCTCCAGTTCTTGGTGGAAGATTCTGTAGCATTCAAGTGTATCATGATTATCTGTGTGATGGAAATGTAAAAGCTGATGCTATTAAACTTGAACCAGTTACTCTGTCGGAGATGACCTGGGGTCATAAGAGTCCAGATACCAGGTCATCTTAGTGTTTGTTTACATTTAGGGTGGTAGGGTTGGAGGGGGTGGGGGAGAGGGGTGATATTGAACACAAATTGTTGCTTTGAACAGGGACTAGGGTAATGAGGTGGAGGGGGGAGCATTTTCACAAAACAAAATGAGATCATTCGTTATCCAGCTCTTTGCTGTTTGTTGTCTTTGAGTATTGTTCTGCCGTGTTTGATTGAAGATCTTGTCTAGACTTGATATTTTGTTGTTAGATATGTTTGATCCTGAATAAAAATCATTTAGACTAAACTTGAACCAAAAGCAATGTGGTATATGAGCTGAAGCATCACTGGGAGCTGTGTTTTATCTTCTCAGTTGATCACTGACTTAGTGTTTCTTGGGATGGCAGTCGCATATCGGGACCCTTTTACCAAGCTGCAGCAAAATTGGGTGCATGGAATTGCGCTAGGCCACTTTTTACTGCTGCTGGCAAAAGGTTCTTTTTAAGATGGAGGTCATTAATGGCTGTGTTCTAATATAAAAATTGACGCGTGGCCAGTTACTGCCTGAACCCTTAACTCTTACCGCTTTTTAAATAGGAGGTGGAAAGAGCTCGTGCGCTAACCGGACGGTAATCGGACAGTGTGTGGCGCTGGCTGATTACTGCCGGGCACACCTACTCCCTGCCCCCTGCACTAGAAAATACAAAATTATTTTCTGGCACAGGAAACTGCACGGCAAACACAAAACTACTGCTGGGTGATAGTTCTGTTTTGCCACACGCTACCCGCGCAGTAGTCCTACCTCCTACCACCAGTTGATAAAAGGGCCCCATAATTAATTTGGATAACTTTATCAGGATTCCTGTCAAACTGCCTTAATAACTTCAATAAATCTAAATAAAAGCCTTTTGAAGGTGGATAATTTATCCGTTCAAGGTTATTTCTTCTGTTTCTGTGTTCAAACCTTAATGCATAAGTTACACAGAGAGCAACTGAATTTTAATGCTGTCTATATAACTTCCGGATCACATCAGATCCTGGGGTCAGCTTTGAACAGATACATTGTAACGACTTAGGTATCAAAAATATATCTGTTCCCCAGGACAGCAAATTGAAGAAAAAAAAAAAATCTACTTATACAGTCAGCATACTAGTAGTTTTGAATATTGATTCTAAGGTTTCCCTTCCTCATTGCTGCTTGTGGAGTGTCCAAAGTCACTGCTGCAATAAAAGACATCTGACGTGTGCTCTACTACTACTCAGGCTCTAGTTGAGCAGATGTGGACAAGTGTCCATTGAAAACTTTGGGGTGCCTAGAGATAGGAACCACATATGCATCAGAGGTGCCATTAATTGACAGGTGCCTGTGTGCACTTGGTGCTGTTCTGTAAGGTAGCGCCTAACTGCAAAGGGACAAACGTGGGTGGAGCATGAGCGGACCATGGATGTGTTTCCCAAGTAGGTTCCTAGTTTACTGTGCGTCACTTCACACACTCAGGCATGCCAGCTTATGCCTGCCATTGACATGGCATAAGAGGGGGTGCCCACATATGGGTATGCCAATGCTGGTATTAGTGCAAGATGCTTTTATAGAATTGGCACTAAGCATATGACATTGGGGCACCTAGATGAGGTGCCAATTTGTAGAATTGTCCTTTTTATTTACTTAGAAGTGAATAACATTTGTGCAAAATGTTGGGGTCAAGATGGTCTGATTTATTGTGGATTAAAATCTGGTTAAAAGATAGAAAACAGAGAGTAGGATTAAATGGTCATTATTCTCAATGGAGAAGGGTAGTTAGTGGGGTTCCCCAGGGCTCTGTGCTGGGACCGCTGCTTTTTAACATACTTATAAATGACCTAGAGATGGGAGTAACTAGTGAGGTAATTAAATTTGCTGATGACACAAAGTTATTCAAAGTCGTTAAATCGTGGGAGGATTGTGAAAAATTACAAGCGGACCTTACGAGACTGGGCGTCTAAATGGCAGGTGACGTTTAATGTGAGCAAGTGCAAAGTGATGCATGTGGGAAAGAGGAACCTGAATTCTAGCTATGTCATGCAAGGTTCCAAGTTAGGAGTCACGGACCAAGAGAGGGATCTAGGTGTCGTCGTTGATGATACGTTGAAGCCTTCTGCTCAGTGTGCTGCTGCGGCTAAGAAAGCAAATAGAATGTTAGGTATTATTAGGAAAGGAATGGAAAACAAAAATGAAGATGTTATAATGCCTTTGTATCATTCCATGACCGCACCTCGAATATTGTGTTCAATTCTGGTCGCCTCATCTCAAAAAAGATATAGTGGAATTAGAAAAGGTGCAGAGAAGGGCGACGAAAATGATAAAGGAGATGGGACGACTTCCCTATGAGGAAAGGCTAAAGCGGCTAGAGCTCTTCAGCTTGGAGAAAAGGCAGCTGAGGGGAGATATGATAGAGGTCTATAAAATAATGAGTGGAGTTGAACAGGTAGATGTGAAGCGTCTGTTCACGAATTTCCAAAAATACTAGGACTAGGGGGCATGCGATGAAGCTACAATGTAGTAAATTTAAAACAAATCAGAGAAATGTTTTATTCATTCAACGTGTAATTAAACTCTGGAATTTGTTGCCAGAGAATGTGGTAAAGGCGGTTAGCTTAGCGATGTTTAAAAAAAGATTTGGACGGCTTCCTAAAGGAAAAGTCTATAGACCGTTATTAAATGGACTTGGGGAAAATCCACTATTTCTGGGATAAACAGTATAAAATGTTTTGTACATTTTTGGGATCTTGCCGGGTATCTGTGACCTGGATTGGCCACTGTTGGAAACAGGATGCTGGGCTCGATGGACCTTTGGTCTTTCCCAGTATTGCAATACTTATGTACTTATGTAGTGTCTTAGTTATGGGTACAGTTTAGGTCAGTGGTTCCCAAACCTGGTCCTGGAGGCACCCCAGCCAGGTTTTCAGGATATCCACAATGAATATTCATGAGAGATTTGCATGCACTGCCTCCACTGCATGCAAATCTCATGAATATTCATTGTGGATATCTTGAAAACCTGACTGGCTGGGTTGCCTCCAGGACCAGGTTTTGGAACAACCACTGATTTAGGTACATGTGTGTGTGTTTCTTTTGTAACCATATAATATGTTATGTATTTTTGGTGTGAGAAGTTGTTCTTTCCTAGATTAAATAAAAGGTTAAAAAAAAAGGACTCCAACTTGACTGTTTTATATTCCCTGATATGAATGTTTAATTGCCACTCCATAATTACCTTTCTCTGTTTTGTTTTGTTTCAGTCACTTATAGACATGGCTCCAAAATACATCCTTGAGCAATTTCTACAACAGGAGTTACTTATCAACATCACAGAACATGAGGTGAGTATTACCTGCTTGTATAGCACTCCTGTCACAGAAGATAGGCTGCGTGAATTCCCGTGGGGGAGCACAGGGTCCTGCTGGGAATGTTGCAAAGCTGAGATTTTGCTGGCATCTTTTGAGAAGAATTGGAACTGATTTCTTTAATGAGCTCTCTTTTCTGTATTTGCAGCTGGTTCCAGAACATGTAGTGATGACAAAAGATGAAGTGACGGAGCTATTGGCCAGATAGTATCCTTTCTGCAGGGTGGTGTGCCCCCTTTGCAAGGTGCTGCTTTTACAGCTAAGGCAGAGATTAGGTGGCAGTGTCCCAGATACAGGAAGATTCTAGTACCTGGTATCCTGCGCTCAGAAGGTTCCCTACTGGCGCTCTGACATGTACTATCCAGCCTTGTTCTTTTAGCGTAGCCTATGATAATTTTAACCAGGAGGAGTAATCCTGAGCTCAGACCACTGGCTTCTTGTGTGTTTGGACACTTACACTCTATATACCCATCACAGATTTATTGCTAATTCTATGAGTGATATGTTCAGCCCCCCTCCTTTACCCAGCTCAGTACTGCCACAGAGTTAACCAGGTAAGAAAGTGACTGGGTCAGGGTGTTCCTGGGGTAGCACAATATTCTACACTATCCAGCTACATTTGGTGCTGGTAGATTTAGCTGGATACCCGGATGAACATAACCAGGTCAGTTTACTTATAGATCTGACCACTGGCAAGATGTGATTTCTTTTTTTCTCCCTTGGATCTAGGTTTTCTGAGGTTTCTGTTCAATAAAAATAATTAAATTAATGAGACAACTCTACCACTAATCTGAATTTGGAACCCTAAGTGTGGAACGTATTAAGAGCCCCCATAATATCATGCTACCTGGTTATGTTTTAGAAGCCCATTCCAGGAACACCCTGACTGCAGCTACTTCCTTATCTGATTAAATTTGTTGAGGTAGTGATTTTACCTGTATAAACTGAACTGGGCAAAGAAGGTTGAGCACTGGCCATCTCAAAAGTTAACCATCTAAGTTAAATTCATAGCACGTGTACTACAAAATCTAAATCTAAGTACTTTATCTTCATCAATTTTCCTGCTTTTGGGAACCGTCTTACCCTCCTATTTAGCTGTCGCAACATATGAGCAACCTATATAAATCTTAACAAATGTAGATCCAGCCAAAAAAAAAAATCATCTAGCCAGTGAAAGCTATGAGTAAACTGACTCAGTTGTGTCTATCCAGATAGTTAGCTATATCTACCTACACAAAATGTAGCTAACTACTGCAGAAAATAGGTTTATTAGCAAAGAAAAAGAAAGAAAATTCCCTGGTATTCTGAAACTTTAAGGAGCCATAAAATTGAGTGTAGGAGATTGGAAAGGTGATAGTGACCTACTGGAATGGAAAGCCTCCATGAAGAGATATAAAGATGAAATTGTTCAGGTTAAGATATCTAAGAATTATTTAAAATTTCCAAAGAGATTTTGATTGCATCTGTAGTAAGGGAAGCTGAGAAGGAAATTGTGCTATCTGCAAATCAATTTACTTCTCATTTTGAATTGAAGCATATGATTTGGGGGCACCGATCAGATTGAGCAACCTACCTGTTCAGACTGAAGATATATTTGATCAGATTTCTGCAGAGAAGGGGAATGAATTGAAGGGGTTAAGAAAGATATACTTTGGTCCCAGTTTGCCATTGTGAAGTCATAGGTGATAGTCAATTTGCAAAGGGTTTGTGTTTAAAAAATCTCCTCAGTAACAGGTCAGTACAATACAATGGCAAGGTAATAGCCTTTCATAAAATCCGGGACATTTGTACAACCTGGCAAAATATTCAGTAATGTAGAAAGTTGTTTTGCTGTTACCTGCTTCTAGAGGCATGGTTGCTATTCTTTATACCTACTAGAGGAGATAATGTTTGTACTGTCTTGCAAGAAGAAGGGGAAGGAAGGAGTGAATTGTAAATGGAGAATTATACTTATTGGGCTAGATTCTATATATCACACCTATAAGATCAGCACTGAAACAAAATACGCCTAGGCATATTCAATAAAGTATGGCTAAATTTAGACATACTTTATAGAATACGCAGAGCATCCGTCTTCACGTCTAAATTTAATCGAGGGCAGTTACGCCAAGTAAAACTTGGTGTAATTCCGACACCTACATTATACACAGACCGGATGTATTCTTTAACAATGTGCATAGATTTTAGAAATGCTCATGGCCACACCCTCTTTTCAGCTATGAGACTTAGAATTTACGTGCATCACGTTATACGCTGAGACGGTTCTGCGTTTAAATTCTAATTAATGCCAATTAGTGTCAATTGCTTGTTAAGTGATAATTATCAGCACTGATTGGCTTGTTAGCCAATTAAGTTTGCGCAAATCCAGTTGCATTATATAGAATCCAGAGGATTATGCCTGTTTTTAATCTTTGTAAAAGTCAATTTAAAATATATATATATTAAAAAAAAAAAAAAACTCCCCGTGAGGTCTTTGGTTAGTTCAGTTCATTAGCTTGGCTTTAAACCATGGGATCTGCCCTGATCTGAAGCAGATACTGTCGAGACCATATGTGAAAGGTGCTAGAGAAGATTGTATAAATGTTGCAAACTACAGGTCAGTAGTTAACTTGCCTGTTTTTTTAAAGTTAACAGACATCTGACGTGTGCTCTACTACTGCCAGGAAAATCGGTGCCTTAAACTGGAAAGACAAAGATAATATGGGTGGGTGGACGGGCCATGATACTAGTCTCTTACTGGCTTCAGTAACCATCAGCTAGAGACACCTGTAGAATCTGGGTGTTCAAATAGATTCCTCACCGACAATGGAGGTCGCATTTGATTGTAAGAGAGTCATTTTTGAAATGAAAGTTAATAGACAAATGCAGAAATATTTATTGGAGGACAATTTGAACCACATTATGCAAGCATTTGTTATTTCTAACCTACTGTAACCTGGTGCATTTAAGCTTGACTAAAAGGCAGAGCGCCAGGTTGAAGTTGGTCTAGAATACTGCAGCTGAGATTTTGAATGCAAAAAAGATGGCAGAAGGCAACCTCTTTGGTAAATAGGCTATATTGGTTTCTAGTTAATTCAAGAGTTTTGTTTAGATTGTTGATTACTGGGGCCAGGGGCTAAGGACCTGGATGCCTAAATAAGAGACCGACAGTCTATGTGCTGAGGGTGCACGGTCCAAGGGGGAGATTTTGTTGGCCATGCCTTCAGCCATGGGGTTCAGATCAATAAATACCCAGAGAGGATGTTGGTGGGTTGAACTCCCTTGAAATGGAACAGATTATCAAGGATGTTAAGAGAGGCGTGTGATTATTATCTGTCCTCTAAGAAATTGAAAAGCTGGGCGTTCCCACTGGGCTAGAAGGGAGTTCCTTATTGGAGAAGGTATGTCAACATGTATGTTGCACCTTAACGCAACACCATTTGTAATTCTGTTACCCGGAAATGGCAACCGCCACTACGGCAAATGTAAGCCACATTGAGCCTGCAAAACGGTGGCAAAATGTGGGATACAAATGCTACAAATAAATAAAATAGCTGCTAAAGGGTTAGAGTGATTGTAGTTGCTATTTGGGGAGGTTATGGGTGATTTTAATTTTATTGGATTTTTAATATTTTTCCCATGTCTTATTGTAACATAGCCTGATAGTCATTAGCTGCTAATTTAACAAGGGGTCATATTGTGATTGAGGATATCACTTTGATCTTTTGTAGCTAAGCAATATATTAAGCATTTTAATAAACATAATGAGGCTTGTAATGTTTACTTATGTTTAATTATATTTTGTATTGGTATTGTAACATTTATATGCACTGTTGTAACCCACTTCAAATCTTTTTGTAGAGGTAGGCAAAGCTTATTTTTAAATTAGGGGAAACAAGTCATTAATTATTTCCTCTGTCCTGCATCACAGAGGTGGCTGTGCATGTCTAAACCCTGTTAAGGTACTAATCAGTATTGCTGTGCTGCTGCTCTTTTCCTTACCTGTGCCCCCTAGCAAGCTAAGAGAGTCGCAGCTGCCCAGGATTCAAGCAGGAGACCCTGTGGCCCGCTACTTTGGGATAAAACGTGGACAGGTGAGCTTGCGGAGTTGAGTCTTTGCTTATTTGCTCTTTTCACTGGAATGAATAAGGTTGAAGACAGGTGTTCTTAAAGGAGAGCTTAAGTTGTGGTTTACTGTATAGCCCCTTCCAGAGACATGCTTCCTTGTTCTGTCTGTTTCCCAGACTGGCCTGATAACTGCACCCCCCCTCCCCCCATATCCCGTATGCTGATGTTTTTATGTAAACTGCCTTGTCATGCATCCCAGGAAGGGCAGTATATCAAGTACAATAAACCATATCCATAACCATGTCTGTCTTTCCTACTGTAGGTAGTGAAGATTATTAGACCCAGTGAGACAGCCGGTCGATATATCACTTACAGACTAGTACAGTAACTGGATCTGCCAGGTAGGGAGACATTCACACATCCTGCTGTTATACAGATGCAGTGGCACACTGGGTTTGGGAGGGAGGATTGCCCTTTCTCTTATAGGAGTGGCCTAGTGGTTAGAGTGGTGGACTTTGGTCCTGGGGAACTGGGTTCGATTCCCACTGCAGGCACAGGCAGCTCCTTGTGACTCTGGGCAAGTCACTTAACCCTCCATTGCCCCAAGTACAAATAAGTACCTGTATATAATATGTAAGCCGCATTGAACCTGCTATGAGTGGGAAAGCGTGGGGTACAAATGTAAGAAAATAAAAATAAATACAATAAAATTATAGCTATTGGCTGTTGATGCAGTGCTGGGTCCCAGGTCATTTCTTTTTCTGTTCAGCCTTGTAGAAGTGAATCAGACATCATGTGCTCTTGGTGTGTATGAATGTTCTGTGAGATTTGCTGTTCACTTCTGGAGCAGCTGTGGTTTCTGGGGGGATTGAGCAACACCCTGTGACTTTTGCTTATTTGTTTTGTTTTCCTTTTAAGCACTCAGTCTGTTCACATTGAAAATGAAATGGCTCATCACGTTCTTCACTGCTGCTTTTGTGGTGGAAGATCTCCCTGAGGGTTAATGTGAGAATGACAGGGGAGCACATCACCGCTGGGACAGCGTTTAATCTTACTCCTGGTTTTTATTTTATTTTTGTGAATATCTTTCTATTGGCTCCATTTATTTTCTGGAATGTTTAAATAAATTGTGTATTTTTTTCCTTGTACTTGTGCTGTTTCTGGCCAGAGATGAGTGATGGCAGTAGTTAGTTCTAGATCTGGGTCTAGATTTTCTGCAGTTTTACACCCCACACATTGTACATCTGTGATAGCTTTCTCACAGCCTGCATGCTGATGCTCTTTGAGGGAAGCTAAATTAACCATCTCTGGGGACAGGAGCCATTGTTATTCTTTAGGCTGAGTAAGGTGGGGTATGAGCATTATTCATTCCAGTTGCCTCCCCTAACCTTCAGACCAGTGCTTCTCAACCCTCTCCCAGAGGCACGTTTAGCCAGGTTTTCAGGATTATCACAATGAATATGCAGGAGATAAATTTGCATACACTTGGACTGTAGAACACACCAATCTATCTTGTGCATATTCAGTATGGTAATCATGAAAACCTGACTTGAATAGGTGTGCCTCCAGGAGAGGGTTGAGAAGCAGTACTTTAGATGTCTCCTTAATCTATAACTAAACTTAAACTTCTTGTTTAGTGAATAAAACATACTAGTGGTATCTTTAGAGCCAGTGGAATGTTTATTTTCAAACATGTCTGCATAGGGTGAAGTTCAGACCTGCTGCTACCTAGTGCATATAAGTATCTGGTTACATATGTGTAAGACATTAATCCTTATATACAGACCCTGAGGAAGTCCCTGCCTAACACAAAAAGTATTCATATAAAAAGAGGACTGAAGACCAGCAATAGCTGTACCGTACCCTGATGATGGGTGTCATTCCATATAACAGTGGCACAATCTGCCATGAACTCAGAGTTCTGAAACCAAACTGCCACCTAGTTAATCTAGGCTATGTTCCCTCCCCTCCCCCACCACACATTCATTCTCTCTCTCGCTGTCTCTCTCTCGCTCAGTATGTTCTTGACCCAAAATACTGGCAATACTTCTAATGTATTGAAACATTATCATTCCACACTTATTCATCCAGAAAATTAAGAGCCTTCCTCATATTAGACCCATCTGAGATGTTTCTCACACTTCCAATCAGAAGGCAGCTTGTGCTGTGTGCGTACCTGTGTGTGAGCTTTCTGAACATAATGAATGAAGACTTTTTATACGTTGCAGTAAGCAGAGCTCTTGTCCTTACAGAGCTGCTGAGGAATCGTAAGGCAGTCCTGGTTTTGTGATGGCAGTTTAGAGAAGGCATTTTGCAGGAAATTAGTTTCACTTGTAACACTCTTCCCGACCCATCTTTTGTTTTGGGATGGGAGGTGTATCTTTTGCTCCAATTTCTCAGTTCTGTTGGACTCCGATGAGCTTGGGCTGCCTGTTCTTTACTGTATTTAGCACAGTGTGTTTGTTACACAGGAGAGGGGGCAGCTGCAGTCCGCAGCAGTATGGCTGTAGCTGACCCTCGGTGAACAACTGTGTGTTATTTGACTGATTCGTATTATATTGGGAAAGTGAGCTTTCCCTGATCCCAGGCTCAGCATCTAACTGCCTTTCAGAATTCTGCAGGCATTGGGACATGGATGTGTCCTCTGTCTCTCTGAGCTGCTCTCCAGTCGGCCTTTGGATGCAAGTGAAGAGAGCATCTTCTTGGCCTAGGCTGCAGGTGCGGCTTCGCTGGCCCTCGCTACTGTCATCTGCGTATGGAATGTCATCTACACTTGTCTCACTTTCCTGCTTGGTGAGTTGGCTTTTTTTCCCGGCTTGTAAAGTCACATCTGTTGTTGCTGTCTGATGTGCAGGGACTCCATCACACAGCACATCTTCCAGCTCTGAGTCAGAATCGTCAGAATGGTCTCTGAGTTTAGAACCCAAAGAATTTTCTGGAAATGAGAATAAACAGCATGAATGAGTGAGACCTATCTAGTGTTCTCAGCAGCTCAGGTTCTTGAGAAAGGGAAGCAGAGGCCTTTCTTTACACACCTCTAAAGGTCTGGCAGTGCAAATCCACATCCTCTGACCCACAGGCCTGCTCCTCTGCAGTTAACTGAAGACACTCCCTGCCTTCACCTCTCTGCAGGGAGATACTGTCCTAGAAAGAGAGAGTTTACAGGTAGCATTACACACAGTACAGACTTTCTAATAAAAACCCACCTCTCAGAACTTTGATTGTAATTTTTTTGATAGCACAGATATGAAGGTATTCCTGGCAAATTCATCACAAATCTATGTATTAAAAAATTATCACTGATGATTATTTTAGTTAAGACTCTGAAACGTTTCCTGTATATGACTATCCTCTGTGCGATTTCCCCATGCCCAGAGCCTGGATCTTTAGTGGTCCCCACCTTGCCCAGTTGCTTGTAAGTTGCTTCCTTTGGATTCACTGTCCCTAAGCATGACACAAATGTGGTGGTCTCGGTTTCAAAAATAGTGTCGTAGAAGATTATGAGGATCTCCACGATGCGGGCCTGGTGTGGATAGTCTACTAGAGAGGAGAGAGAGATGGTGGCCTGAATGGGTCGAGGTCGCATTAATGCTGGCCCAAATACGATGCCCAGATTATTTGGGGTCATTTTATTATCCTGTTCCAGCTCAGCAATTCTAATGCACAAATGGAAGAGAGAGAGACTAGTTAGCGCTGTAGTGGTAGGAGGACATGTTCTTGCTAAGATCTCCCCCAGCCCCACATTAATTGCAATCAGCCAGCACACAAACGAATTTTCAGAGATGCCTTCTCCAGTCACAGTGGACAGATTTGTTACTGATATGATGTACCCAAACCAACAGCAATGCGGGTTCGTTCCTAATGTGGTCCTCTGTACTGGATTTAGATTTTACATTCAATTACCTGTATTTTTCCAATCTGAACCTGAGGCTGGTCAAAAGTGGGTATGCTACAAATCCTTAAGCTGGTAACGATGTGAACAATAGCGCTGACACAGACCTAGGGCCAAGTGTGTATATATGGTCATTTCTCTCACCTCTTGAGATGCTGGATTATGTATTGCAGTGTTGCCAGGTTCTCTGCTGGAAGCTCTTGGATCAAGTCCTTCAGCTTTAGCACTACAGACAGCAGCTGCGTGTCTGTCTCTGGTCCTTGATCCACCACTTTAAGACTTTTACCAGCCCCATCCACATCCTGCAGGCTCTCCTTTGCTAGGCCCATCAGGTCATTGTAGAAGCGAAACAGCATTATCGGTTCTGGCAACTGGAAACAGAATGTAAGAAGAGTGAGCTTTTAGCTTTCTTACCTCAGCATTAGTAGAGCATTAAAAGTTTTCTGATATTGCCATAGAAATGTTGGATCATAATAACATATTAGATGATGGCAGATAAAGACCTGTATGGTCCATCCAGTCTGCCCAACAAAATAACTCATCGCATAAAGTATGATGTGAAGTAAATAATGTGTACTTGATTGTGATTTGTCCTTGTCATTTTCAGAGTATAGACTGTAGAAGTCTGCCCAGCACTGACCCTGTTCTGCTACTGAAGCTCAATCTGTCCAGCCATGATCGGGGCACAGACCATAGAAGTCTGCCCAGCACCAACTTTGCTTCCCAAGTACTGGTGTTGCCATCTAATCACCACTAAGCTTGTACCTGCAATTAGTATACATAAGCTGCTTTGGTTGTACCCACAGAAAGGCGGTATCTCAAATTCATGAGCCCGTTCCTATTATATATATATATATATATATATATATATATATATATATATATATATATATATATATATATATATATATATATAAAATAATTGAACCAGACATGAACTCCAAAGTAGCTGCTCTAGTCATTCCTGGGGCAAACAGCATGTGTTTAGGAGGGGCCCTCTCATTTGTGCTAATTCAGTGGGTCCCAAGGCAGATTTTTGCCCTGGTAAATCAGCTGCTGGCAAAAAGAGGAGTTGGAGGAGGGGAAAGGACCAGAGCTGCCACTGCCTGAGCCTGAAGAGATCTTATTCTGCCCACACCATGTGCACTGTCCTCCAGTCAGCAGGTGTCTGCGAGCAGTAGCAGTACTTCTAACCTGCTGCTTCCTCTGCTGTCAGAGCTATACAAGGCCTGTTTGTGGGACTTTTAAAACATTTAGTTTAGATGAGAAGCTTGCTGCCCTTGTTTGTTAAGGGCCTGCTGAAGGGTTAATCCTATCCTGGTCATTCCCTTGTGACTGAAACTGGGGACATCTCAGTGAGGACTGCACAGACTTGTCCCGTGATCTGACCATTGTTTCATACTGTCACAAGGATTAAATTGTGACTTGAGAAAAGAAAATGGTCCTGGCTAAAACACATTTTCTAAAGAACAGTGATGGAAAAGGATGCAAGAGAGACATGGTGTAAGGAACTGACATTTAGGTGATAAAAAGGGAACCCACAAACTTATCTCAAAAGAGGGCAAGGTTCCTACAAAAACCACTGTCACAATGTATTAGTCATTGCCCAGTTAGTCTTTAATAGCAGGCAATATTTAAGGAATAGGACCAACTGATTGTGCCTTGAATTGCCTCTGCCTTTGGAATGAATAAATACTAAAAATCTGAGAAGAAACTAGGTCTTAAACCTGCTTTTTTTTTTTTCTTTTGGTCCAACCAGACTAATCCAGAAGCTGTGGGTTATGCCTGACAACCAACAGATGGGAAGAGAAAACAACTGCTGTGAGCTCTGCCCTTTAAGGGCATTGTACAACCTTAGCTTCTCAGTGTTTTGAATGACAAAGCAATGGTTCCCGTGCTTTTATTTTTGTTTGACTGGTAGTATTAAACCTGCCTGTCTGATCTACTCTTTTTAAACAATTTAGGAAAAATTAATACTTCAGAAATACTGAACTACCCTAACAATGCAAGAGCAAGATTATTTTAATTTTTGAATGTGCTATGGAGGATCTCTGGACTGGCCTGTTGGGACTAAAGGAAAGAAATTTAGTAGGTAAAACCTAATTTCTTCTTCCTTAGCGTCTTCATCTGACCAGTCCAGAACCTATGGGATGTAGCAAAGCACTCCTTAAGATGGGTAGAAACTGGAAATCCCTGTCCAAATAACTTCAGCAGCAAACGCAGCTTTTGCCCACTGCCCTACATCAAACCAATGGTGCCTTGCAAATGTATGAAGGGATGATCATGTTGCTGCTCTGTACATTCACAAACAATGAGATAGCAAAGGGTGCATGAATATATATATTAACAAATATTTATAAGTGTGAGTGGTTTCTCTTCAGTTATCCAAGCCATATAGAGAATCTCAAGAACTGATGCAGCGACCAGATTATAATATTGAAATAATTTATTTTTGAGGTTCAAACCTGTTGAAAACTTTTCTGACCATATAGCCACTATCACTGACATAAAGGCTTCTATGCTGAAACACAGGATGCAAAATACATGATTCACACTATCTAGCATTAGACCAAATGTGCCCTTTCTCATTGACAAAATAAAGTAGATTGAATATCTTCTAGTTCCCCACTCAGATTTTGGAACTGGTTCTACTGTTCCAAGATTCGGGAGGTTTTGTAATGTAGCATGTACAACTGCCACATTGGTGCCACATGCATGACATGGAGAAATCAGAAACGAATCTGCAAGAGGACAGGATAACTCCAATTTGTAGCTTTACCTGATCACATCCAAAACCCACTGGTCAGAGATGATATAGGCCTATTCCTTGACTAACACACAGCTATCCTTTGTTGCTTTGAAAGGACAACTGGTGCACTTGAAAACGAAAGTGCCGAAAAGTTCCAGAACACCCCAGCCTGAACCTTTTCGCTTCACGAAATCTAGCCCTGGTGAAAGAGAGCTGTACTGACACCTTGGGTTTATCTTCAGGCAACCTCTGAGGCTTGGCTCCACCAAATCCTTCATCAACCTCTTCAGATCTTCTCTGAAAAGCAATTTGTCCCTAAAAGGAAGTCTACTAAGATGGGTCTTGGAAGCAGTATTGGCAGATTGATATTGATACTGCCTTCCTCCTAAAGATGTTCTAATGAGATAATAGAGAGCATCTGCCACATAAGCCAGACTCCTTTCAGATACGCAGGTTCTGCTGACTTCTCAATGTCATCCAAAGTGCTATGCCATGTCCCTATTAAACCCAATACAGACAAGCTCTAGACACATAGATGGGCATTTTCAATTTGATGTCCAAGTCCAGTTTGTAGACGTTGTGCTGAAAACATCTGAAATTCTCATCCTGAACATATCAATTTTCAAACCTGAAGAAGTCTATATTTTTGTTTAAAAAATTGCTGTTTTCCAGACATTTTTGTGCTCGGTACATATTTTAATATTTCTTTAGGTACTATTATTTAAAAAAAAAAAAGTCCTAGAGAAAAACATTCAAAAAACAGTTATAGGGATGGCCATTTGTCACCATTCTAGTAAGCTGGCCTCATAGATATAGCAGCAGAGCTGAGGAGCAGCCTCGTGGTCAGTTCAGTGGACTTCATTTAAAGGGATCCAGGTACATCCTACATTAACACCCTTGTTTTGTATTGTGAGCCCTTCTGGAATACCTAAAAACCTACTGTACCTATGAGGCAGTGGGCAAAAGAAATTGAATAATTCTGAGAAATCATATTAAGGGTTAATTTTGGTTAAAGGTGCTTAAATACTATTTCTGCAAATTCTCAGTTTTGCAAGTAGTGGAGGAATGCAGGCTGGAATTAATTACTAGAAGTCTAGTTTGCCGGGCTGGGTTAGAAAGGTCAAAGACAGGAATTTCTTTCACCCTTGTGAATTGCCAATGCTAGCTGGCACATCTGTATATTATTAGGCATACTGTAGTTTAAAGCTGAAATACTATTTCAGAAGTTCTTGATATGTAGATTTTGTTATAAAGAGATAGCTTAGATATATAGACCATTATAAGTATGTAGAATATGTCTTATAAGGAATACTGATTCTGTGTATTTTAGAATATGTTCTATTCTCTGTAATTTCTATGTAGAATACCTTTTTAAATCTAATGTTACTCTCTGCTGTATTTTCTAAGCAAAGACTGCAGTGAAGAGATCAACATGTGGTTTGACTTAGCCATAGTTCTGGCTGGTTCTGTGTATAAGCTGATAGGTGAAAAAGGTCAGGAAAAGTCTTGATTAATTATAGCTAAGTGTAGGACTGGCCTCCTGAAAGTAATAACAGACCATAGCCGTATGCTATTAAGTAAGACTGACTTTTGACCTCTTTAATGAATGCCAGAGTTTAGTTAGCAGTTAGTATGAACCAGACTAGGAATATGAGAATAACCAATCTCACTAGGGCCTCTTGGTCTCTAAGGGAACCCAGTTTAAGCTATAGATGAGACATTAATCATAAGGAAAATATAAGAGTTCTGGAGACCAAATGTCTGGTGTAAGGGGCCCCAGGTCACAGGTCAGTTTAGGATGTCTGGAACCTATGTAACTGATATTTCAAAAGTAATGATTGGTTGAGGCAAAGTGACCAATCTATTCCTTAACCAATTGGAGAGTAAGGGGGGGGCAAGGCTAGGAGGGGGATAGAACAGTATTTAAGTAGGAGCAGAAG
Organism: Microcaecilia unicolor; assembly: GCF_901765095.1. Classification (NCBI taxonomy): domain Eukaryota; kingdom Metazoa; phylum Chordata; class Amphibia; order Gymnophiona; family Siphonopidae; genus Microcaecilia; species Microcaecilia unicolor. Next base: position 69,805,286 of record NC_044041.1, read on the forward strand.
CAGTTTACGTCAGAAGGAGCTCAGAAGAAAGAGAAGGACAGAAGGAACAGACAGAAGAAGGAGAAGACAGCATAAGAAGAGAGCTGAGACAGAAGAGAAGAGAGCTAGAACTGATGTCCTGCTTTGTTTGCTGGCAAATAAAGAAGATTACTTTCTCATTCTGGTGTGTGCTGTCTGACTCCTGAAGTATCACAAATTCCTATCTCAATTCCTGCAACAATTCTTGGTGGCAGAGGTGGGATGAATCCTGCATTAATCCCAGTACCCAACTGACTGGAGAACATTCGCCGGGTATGTATTCTGTATTTTGTATTGTAATTCTAGCTAGAAAATTGTAAATCAGCCCCTCAAACAAATTGAGGAAGGAGAGCCTGATCAACTCTCAGCGAAGGCCCTAGTACCTTCTAGTCGCGGGGACTAGAAGCGAAAACGCTTGAGCTTATCTGTATCTGAGAAATCTGAAATTGTTGGGTGGGATTTTCTGTATGGAATGTGTGATGCTTGAATGTTAAAAGAGTGGAGACCCCTTACTGCATTCTCAAAAATTCCTTCCTTTTTTGTGTGTTGTAACTGTAAGCATTATGGGTGGGACATCATCTAGACAAATTGATACTCCCCTAGATTGTATGCTTAAGAACTTCAAGAAAGGATTTTTAATTAATGACTATGGACAGACTTTAAGCTCAAGTACTCTAAGAACCTTGTGTGAAGTTGAGTGGCCATCTATGGGAGTGGGGTGGCCCCCTAGTGGCAGCTTAGATATTGAAGTAATCCGGAAGGTCTACAGCATAGTTGTAGGAGAACCAGAATATTCTGAACAACTCCCTTATATAGATTCCTGGGACAGCCTTGTGACTGACCCTCCCTCCTGGTTGAAAACTTATATGGGATCCCCAGTAAAATTCATGTTAGGCCGTGTTCAAAGAAAGATTAGAAAATCTAAACTAGAAGAGGGAAAGAGCCCCAGGAAGCCTACCACCCAATCGGTGGCTTCCGCCCCTACCCTGTCTGAGAAACCCATACTCTCTGATGACCCCTCAGACCTTGAGCCACCACCTTATGGCCCATTGTTGGGGTTCCGTGCCACCCCCAGAGATCCACGCCGCCCAGCCCAAGCCTCTCCAGCACAGGCTTCTCCGGATAGTTCTTCCCCTCCTGTGCCAAACCTGCCACACCCTAGGTTGGACTTTTCACCCAGTCTCTACCCTTCTGTGCCACATCCTCTCCTGTTAACTTCTGAAGACCCGTTTTGGGTTCCACTCCCTGACTCCTCAACTCCTGACAGCCCAGCCTCTCCCTCTAATACCCCTACCCACTCATCAGGGGCCCGGCATCCCTTTCAATGGACTGACTCACCTGTGACCACCTCTCAGTCTATGAGTACCCCTCCCCATCCCTCAGGGGTTCAACACACTTCCACTGAATGGGTTAGACCCGCTGCAATCACCTTTGAGCATGATAGGAGGGTAGCTCCTAGCTCTACCTCAGGTTCTATTCCCACCTCCTCGAGAGTTCTGCCCCTCCGCCAGGTAACTACCACTCGACCGGATCCTAATAATCAGGGTCAGGTTATACAGGCACAGGCCTACCAGTATGTACCCTTCACAACCACCGATCTCCTGAATTGGAAGACGCATTACCCCTCTTATACTGAAAAGCCTCAGGCAGTGGTGGACCTAGTGGCTAGCATTATGGCCACCCATAACCCAACCTGGACTGATTGTCAACAACTTCTCCTGACCCTCTTCACAACTGAGGAGAGGCGGAAGATTTTGCAAAATGCTGAGGCCATCACGCGAGCACGTGCTCCCGAGAGGACACCGGACCTAGAGGGGTGGGTTAGAGCTCGGTTTCCTCGCGCAGCTCCAGATTGGGATCCAAATGATGGGCAGCACTATGAACTGTTGTCTGGCTATTGCCGGGACTTACTGGAAGGTATGAGGAAAGGTATAAAGAGGCCTATTAATCTGGCAAAGGTCTCTGAAATTCTCCAAGGGGCAACTGAATCCCCTGGGGCCTTTCTAGAGCGACTAATTGAAGCCTACAGAACATACACTCCATTTGACCCTGAAGCCCAAGAAAACCAGAGAATGGTGAATAGTGCATTGGTGGCCCAGAGTATGCCAGATATCCGGAAGAAGTTGCAGCGTCAGGAGGGATTCGCAGGGATGAATACCACCCAGCTAATTGAGATCGCAACCAAGGTTTTCATTAATAGAGATCAGGAGGTGCGCCGAGAGGCTGACCGGAAGATGCAGAAGAAGGCCGACCTTTTAGCGGCAGCCATTACTAATTCCACCCTTAACCGAGGTCGACCTCTAGCTAATGGGAAGCCAAAGTGGGACCCCGGACCACCAGCCAGGCCCCGAGATTCCTTCAATCAATCCCGGCCAAGGGGGGAGAATCCCAGACCAAGATTGGAGAGGGATCAGTGTGCCTATTGTAAGGAAAGAGGGCACTGGAAAGATGAATGCCCCCAGAGGCGCCAGGGACTGAGAAGGGGACCAGGAGATCGAGGAAGCCGAGGCCGAGTTCGAGAGGGAAGATATGAGCCTCCTGAATCTGACATCATCGGGATAGCCGAGATGGCAGAATGGGACGAATAGGACAGACCGGGTTCCTACAAACTGGGCTCCCAGGAATCTATGGTCAAGTTAACTATAGGGAGCCGCTCAATTCCATTCATGATTGATACAGGAGCTGAACATTCTGTTGTGACGGAGCGATTAGCGCCTGTGTCTGGAAAAACTGTCTGAGTGGTGGGTGCCACGGGGGTGCAGAACCGGAGGCCCTTCCTGACAACCCGTAGATGCCAATTAGGCTCACACATAGTCACTCATGAATTCCTGTATATGCCAGACTGTCCAATCCCTTTGTTAGGCCGAGACCTGCTGTCCAAGCTTAGGGCCCAAATTTCCTTTGACTCTGATGGCCAGACTTCAGTCTCCTTTCGGCCCCCGACATCCAGCCCTAAGGGTATATTGAGTTTCTGCTGCCCTCTTGAAGAAGAATGGCGGCTGCATCAGTCACATAGCCAAGTTGACCTACCCCTGGCAGACAGTTTTCAGGTCAGTGGGGTATGGGCAGAAGATAATCCCCCAGGGTTGGCCCGAAATATTCCTCCTGTACATGTAGATTTACTTCCAAGTGCCCGGTCAATCCATCTTCGCCAATACCCAATTCCCAGAAAGGCTCTGGAAGGGATTCAAGCACATTTGAATCGTCTGTTATCCCATGGAATTATTCGTCCTTGCCAGTCTCCATGGAATACGCCATTGTTGCCAGTTCAGAAGCCAGGGACTGAGAACACTATATGAGAGTAATCTGTGATTAGCACAGACTGTTGAAATATTATTGCTTAATTAGTTTGCTGTATTTGTTTTAGATTAGGAAGAAAGAAAATGTTAGTAGTTTGGATGCTTTTGTTGTTTTCTACTCCTTGCCTCCTTGTTCCTAATACCCCAACTCGCTCCAACCTTTGGTTACACTCTGTCCAGGAACTAATTAGCCAGGCAAAGATTACTTCCCCTTGTATTGTGTGTTCCCAATTTTCTCCTTATACCACAGATGTCCCAGCTGTTCCTGTTCCTGTGCAACTCCCAGCTCTTATACCTCCCTACTTTTCGAGTTCAGGTCCTTGGAGCCAGGATTATACTTGGTGGTCCTTTTATAATGCTACTTCCCCCTCTGACTCTTCTCTAAGGCCAGTTTTTACGTCTCCCTATCCAGCCTCTGGAGTGTTTTGTTTAACAAGAAGCATCTCAACTGTTCTTCCCATTCCCTGTAATTATACTAATGTTCTCCCAGAAAAAGGAGAATCTGTGTGGGTAGTTTCTCCAGGTACTCCTATGTGCCCTGCTACCATACCTGCAGATTATGACCCAGGTGATTATCTGGCTCCTAAGCGTACCACTGAGAAGACTATAGTGTCCAAGCTTATTTTCTACTTTCATAAGTCCCCGGGGTATGAAGAGTTACTAACAAATGAGCAGCCTGTCACAATTGGGGATTGGCGCCTATGGTGTGCAAAGTCTCCATTTCGTCTTCGTTCCCCCTGGGATAGGGGCTCGCATTATGGGCACCCTAAGTACCCTGTCCAGCCTGAGCCAACATTTATTGGGAACTTTCCTCACCCTCTCCTTGGTCATTACTGGCTCTGTGATAATGTCCTCCACATGATTCTTCCCTCCACATATGATTTTTGTGTATTGGTAACCTTGAATTATTTTCCTAAAGTTATTCCTCTTAAGCCACTATCCTCGCACCGCTCTAAGCGAGAGGCTTTGTCCTTACCTTCCTCCGTTGCCCCAGAGGATGAGGCGATTGAATTAGCCCTCCAGTATATTAATTCTACTTATCCTCTGACTAAAAAGAGACTTGTAGCCCTTTCTGCCACGGCCTGGATTCCAATTGGAGGCCCGGTAGCGGGTATTACTGAACTAGGTATGGCTACCCGGAGACTTCAGTCCCTACTCCATGTTTTAGTTCATGAGCTGAACGTGGTAGTCAATGCATTGCAGGATCAAATTAATGAATTAAGTATAGTTTCTCGGTATAATCGTATGGGCCTTGACTATCTCTTTGCAGCCCAGGGTGGTCTCTGCACAGTGCTAAATTCTTCAGAGTGCTGTACTATTGTCATAAATAGGACGCATGTGGTTAGGCATGCCATGGATAAAGTCCTACAGTTGGCCAGCCTTAATGTGGAGGATTACCGAGGAGGATTAGACCTTACCTCCTGGTGGTGGTCATTGACCTCCTGGATACGCCCCTTGTTCATTTCCCTAATAGTCTTAGTTTTAGCAGGGTTGTTGTTTTGTTTCCTGGCCTCATGTGCTTCGGCAGTATGCCGTCGGACCTTAACAAGTAGGGTAATGGTGGTTCATAAGTCTATTCCCAGTTAGGATCACTATAATCTCCAGAGTTTGAGTAGTGAGACTTATCTCTGCATAAGCTGATTTTAGTCTCAAAGGGGGGAATGAGGCAGTGGGCAAAAGAAATTGAATAATTCTGAGAAATCATATTAAGGGTTAATTTTGGTTAAAGGTGCTTAAATACTATTTCTGCAAATTCTCAGTTTTGCAAGTAGTGGAGGAATGCAGGCTGGAATTAATTACTAGAAGTCTAGTTTGCCGGGCTGGGTTAGAAAGGTCAAAGACAGGAATTTCTTTCACCCTTGTGAATTGCCAATGCTAGCTGGCACATCTGTATATTATTAGGCATACTGTAGTTTAAAGCTGAAATACTATTTCAGAAGTTCTTGATATGTAGATTTTGTTATAAAGAGATAGCTTAGATATATAGACCATTATAAGTATGTAGAATATGTCTTATAAGGAATACTGATTCTGTGTATTTTAGAATATGTTCTATTCTCTGTAATTTCTATGTAGAATACCTTTTTAAATCTAATGTTACTCTCTGCTGTATTTTCTAAGCAAAGACTGCAGTGAAGAGATCAACATGTGGTTTGACTTAGCCATAGTTCTGGCTGGTTCTGTGTATAAGCTGATAGGTGAAAAAGGTCAGGAAAAGTCTTGATTAATTATAGCTAAGTGTAGGACTGGCCTCCTGAAAGTAATAACAGACCATAGCCGTATGCTATTAAGTAAGACTGACTTTTGACCTCTTTAATGAATGCCAGAGTTTAGTTAGCAGTTAGTATGAACCAGACTAGGAATATGAGAATAACCAATCTCACTAGGGCCTCTTGGTCTCTAAGGGAACCCAGTTTAAGCTATAGATGAGACATTAATCATAAGGAAAATATAAGAGTTCTGGAGACCAAATGTCTGGTGTAAGGGGCCCCAGGTCACAGGTCAGTTTAGGATGTCTGGAACCTATGTAACTGATATTTCAAAAGTAATGATTGGTTGAGGCAAAGTGACCAATCTATTCCTTAACCAATTGGAGAGTAAGGGGGGGGGCAAGGCTAGGAGGGGGATAGAACAGTATTTAAGTAGGAGCAGAAGCAGTTTACGTCAGAAGGAGCTCAGAAGAAAGAGAAGGACAGAAGGAACAGACAGAAGAAGGAGAAGACAGCATAAGAAGAGAGCTGAGACAGAAGAGAAGAGAGCTAGAACTGATGTCCTGCTTTGTTTGCTGGCAAATAAAGAAGATTACTTTCTCATTCTGGTGTGTGCTGTCTGACTCCTGAAGTATCACAAATTCCTATCTCAATTCCTGCAACACCTAACTGTACACCACTACAAAGCCCTCATGTCTTCAGGTATCTATAAATATAGTTAGTATTTTGTGGGTTTTGGAAGGTTCTCAATTTTCACTACAAGTATACTAGTTATAGGATATGGACCTGGGTTTCTTTCTCTACAGTCCACTGTACTGACCACACCAGTTTGCTGCTCTAATAGAAATAGCCATAATATCTGAAGCTGTCGCAGAGCCTGGTATGTACTGTCACTGTAACATCTTTGGGGGTGGGAGGGGAGCAGTGACCACTGGCGATTTAAGGAGGGGGGCATGCCTTAATCCCTCCAGTTGTTAGCTGATCAGTTAAGGTGCCTTTTTGCAACTCAGTCTTGATTGAAACTGGTACAGATAAAAAGTCCCAATTTTTGCCATAGATGTTTTTATCTTGTTTCATTATCCCTGAAAAAGTCCAAATTCTGGGCCTACCCAGATCCCGCCCCCAACATGCCCCCTTGCAATTTAGACAAACTGCAGAGAAAACTCTCAAATCTGAATTTTAAAAATCGTGACTTGGATGTTTTCCCCTAAAAAAACATCCATCTGCCACTTTGTGCCGATTTTGAGATGTTTTTCTCTTAAAAATACTGCCACCTGGAGATCAAGGGCTGTGACATCAAATGCATGTTTCAGTAACTTGTGATTTTGCACATCTTTTAAAGCAGATCCTCCTAGAAGAGATGGACTATTGAAGGATCATCCCCTTCACCCATACAGATCTCCCCTTCCTCCTGCTGCTTAACTAAAGATCCAGATCTGGTCACTATAGACCTACCATGAATAGAAGCAGTGGCTGAAAACTCTGATTGAGAATCTCAATCATCCAGCACTTCTAAGCATCTCTCCTTTGCTGCCCTTCTGTCTGCTATAGACTTAGAGGTTGAATGGAGACTTCATTACAGTGAGCTCCCTCAGAGCCCTTCAATAGAAAAGCCTTGTGTAAATGCAAAATGCGAAACAAACTGGGGAAAAAAGGAACAACTGCTCCTAGAGACTCCTCATCATTATCAGATGGGTACTGTAGGTTCCCCAGCGACCTCTGAAGTTGGCTTCACAACTCTTGTTTTCAAAATATTTTTTTAACCCCCAGCTCAGGGCAAAGAAATTAAGGAAAAAGGGGAAGGGGTACAAGAATGCAAACTCCTCTGAGCTAACACTGTTGCTTCTTTCAAAAATCCCTCTCTTTTATTGAGCTTAGACCTTGAAGAGGTGTCAATTTAACTGAGGTCCAGTTCACCAACTGGCTCAGAAGTTCAGGAGCTGCATGGTCTACCTGCCACCGTCTGCTGGAGAAAGAGAGAAATACTGAGAAGCTAAGGCTCATGGTGCTGTATGGCGCTTATAGCACTTGTTCTCTGTCTCCACCTGCTGGTTGATGAGCATAAACCACAGGCTCTGGACTGGTCTGGTGAGGGCGGAAAGGAATTAGTCATTCAGAAGATCAGGATATTCTACATGAATAAATATGGAGACGTTTTTAATGTTAGATAAGAATCGGCTGCCATAGGTAGCTGTAAGATCACATGCCAGGGAGCAGACTAAGGTGATACCTCCATGTGGAAGCACTTTTCTGGACTACACTTTTCTGGTATAAGCAACGGTGGCAAGGACTCGATGGTTGATTGATGGCCTGTGATTCAAAGGAAAATTAAAAACAATCCAGGACTTGTGAGACTGTTGAAGTTAAAATGATCAAACACTTTGGAACTGACAAGGAGGATCTCAAAGGCCTGGTCTTTCTAACATCTTATGAGTAATACTATTGTACCACCTGTCACCTGTCTGCATCGTCCTTATTCTTAGAGCCCCCCCCCCCCCACCTGACGAGCCGACTTGACTGTTGCCCCCCCCCCCCGACCGCTATGACCTGAGAAAAAATAGCTGATTTGAACCCTCCACCCCCTGGACAAGGTTGCTTGCCTCCCCTTCCCAAATCCCCCCTCCCCCAGACCTGTTGCAGGAACCTCAAAACTGCTAGAAGTCAGCCTACCACATAAGGCTTTGTACTGATTGCAAAGCAGGGCAAGGGAATATGTCATAAACTGATTTTGCTGCCTGTGTTAATTTACCAGTAGTGTGGTCCTATGGTATAAGCAACGGTGGCAAGGACTCGATGGTTGATTGATATACGTTGAAAGTGTTGTTTTATTAAACTTTGTCTTCTTTCAGGTAATTCTGTGAGTTCCGTTTCATTTGTTATGGATATTACAACCTAGGATTGAGCTAGAGCAATTATCTGACTTTTGCCTTGAAGGAATAGATCTATGACTTGGCTGAAATTTCAGGTGCTGAAAGACCATTTCTATTGGCCCTATTCCTGCCAAAACTCACCATTCTTTTCCTGGGTCATGGCATGGAGAATCGGTGTGAGAATGAGAGAGGAGGGTGCTATAGGGCTTACCTGCCTCAAGTAGAGTTTAAGAACGTTACTGAGATCATGAGGAGAGGCCTGGGATAGTTCCACCAACTCCTTTCCGTTCTCAAAGGCCTGGCACAGCTTTTCCACACGTGTCTTTACTCCATTCACACGGTAAATTCCCTGTTTTATGGTGATGGAGGGAGAGCAAAGTAATATTAAAAACTGATCGCAAGTATCATTTTAAGATGCAATTGGCTGAAGAATTCCTGCTCGCTACATTAAATGTATGATTTCAGTTGTCACAGCTTTGAAAATGCTCAGAGATATTTGTCAAAGAACAGTCAGTGGTACAAAATGGACATTGTTTTACTAGAGATATACAGGAGAGAAGTGAATGGGGCAGAGGGAGTGTCACCTTCATTTTCATGGCACGCCTCTCAATCTCTGTTATGCATTTCTTGATGATGAAAGGGATGCCATCGGTGCTGTCCCGTAATACTTGTGAGAAATCTCTCCCAAATAGCAGCAGTTTGCCTTGGAGCTTCTTATGTCCACACTGGATGGCCAGCGTCTCCAGGCACTTTTTGTGGCAGGCCAGATAACACTGTAAAGCAAGATACAGGGTGATGCAGTGAGCAGAAAGGAAGTGAATGAACAGGGTGAGGTCCCCTTTGTGCTGTAATCTGAGTGTGCTGAGACAAGGCCTATTCCATTTCAAATGTTCTAATATGATCCAAACCACAATTTTAAAACTGCTTTTGGTATGGAGCGTCCAATCCTATTTGCTTACCCAGTTAGAGTAAAACCCTGTCCCATGTATGGAAGAGAATTTTGGATTTAGGTAATGTTGAGTTACATTCAAATACCATAGGTATTTCCCTTTCCCAGTCTAAGGGGAGCGATGCAGTAAGCTTGCATTAGAGCTGTGTGCTGATAGCTTAGTGCATGGCTTCTAATGCAAGCTAAACATGCAATTTTTGCTCAATCCAATAAGCAACTAAGTGCATGCAAGTTACTGCTGCATTAAAAAGTGTGCACTGAGATTCCCTATGGTAGTGGTTTCCAAACCTGGTCCTGGAGGCAACCTAGCCAGTCAGATTTTCAGGATATCCACCATGACTATTCATGAGAGAGATTTGCACGCACTGCCTTCATTGCATGCAAATCTCTCTCATGAATATTGATGGTGGATATCCTGAAAACCTGACTGGCTGGGGTGCCTCCACGACCACCGCTGCCCTTGCCCATGGCGCACTTTCCAACAAATCTGGTCCTTGGTGAGTGGAGGAGTAGCCTAGTGGTTAGTGCAGTGGACTTTGATCCTGGAGAACTGGGTTTGATTCCTACTGCAGCTCCTTGTGACTCTGAGCAAGTTACTTAACCCTCTATTGCCCCAGGTACAAATAAGTACCTGTATATAATATGTAAACCGCTTTGAATGAGAGGTGGTATCAAGTTCCATTCCCTTTCCCTATTCATTGAAGTTGTGACCTGGAGCACACTGTCTTTTTTTTGGGGGGGGGGGGGGGGGAGAGGGAGGATTTTTGGAATTCCATTGGTATTGTTGTTGGGTTTAGATCATTGTGAAGAAACAACATCTGAACCATGTTCCTTATGTTTTTGACTTGAAGGGAAGGGTGAAATTATGAAAATTACCGCTTATGTTTATGGAGTCTGGAATCTTTGTTTCTGGTCAGCTGTTAAGGATTATTGTTATGTATTTTGTGATTTTTTGTGGTTTCTAATAAAGATTATAAATTTAAGAAAGTGTTCACAGAAAAAAACAGTGCATACCACCGTGGTAATATAAAGCCATTTGCTACATTGAAAAGTAAAATGTCTCCCTGTCAGTGTGTGAGCATTGATTGGCTCATGCACAACAGGAAGGGCGATATAAAAAAAATAGCTCTGCCTTCCTTCAGGTTCCCTCCAGTCCCTCCTCCCCATACCCTGGTGGTCTAGTGGATGCCCTCAATATTTCCCCCCTCCCCAGCATACCTTTTAAGTTGCAAGTTAGGAGTGATACCCACTTGCTCCTGCTTCTGTTCTGCCATCTTTCAAAATGGTGGTGTCCTGGGATCAGTCTGCCAAATAAGGGCATTTTGGAATGCACCACCCCAGTCTGCCAAATAAGGCAAAAAGTCCCTTATTTGGCAGACTGGGGTGGTGCATTCCAAAATGTACTGTGCGAGATTGGGCACTTCCATTTTGAAAGATGGTGGCATGGAGGCAGGAGCGAGTGGGCATCACATCTGCCTTTTGACTTGGGTATGCTAGAGGGGGTGTTTGGGGGAGGGGGCCAGTGAGGCAGTCAAGATCAGCTATACCACCAGGTAATTTTGGGGGGGATGGGGGGGGGATCAGGAGCATCAAAGTCATATCTAGAGGTGGGGGGGGGATTGGTGATCTGTGGTGCAGTGCTGTAATTTATGTCAGATCACTGAAGGCAAGTTGCATGTCTTTATGCCTGCTAGAATTAGCATTAAATCCCTGGCATTTTGCTCATACTTTTACTTTTCAGAGTACTTCTCCATATCTGCACTGAATACTGAATTAATGTTATAATTTTTTTAATGTGCCATGTGTTCAAGGCTTAGTTTAGGTGGAAACCCCCTTTTCTGCATTTTGTGCCCTAAAACAATGTTAACCCTGCACAAAGCTTTAGTGCTTTTTACAGCATCAGCCCCTAAATTTGTATTTGAGAAAATGAAGGGTGAAGTGACTTTCCTGAGATCACAAAAAGCTGCAGTGGGATTTGAACTGGGCTTCCTTGGTTCTCAGCCCACTGGTTTAAGCATTAGGCTACTCCTCCACTTCATATGTTATACATGTCTATAGGTGTGGTGCTGTTGTTTGATCTTGTTAGTTAATCAGAAATTATTTGCAGAACTACATCTGCCATTGCATATCCATGGGCATTAAGACCTTAAGGAGTGGGTCAGGTACCTCCTCACACTCTGCTCCATGGAAGTACACGTAACTGTTGCATTCCCGGCACTTTGATGGTGTACGCAGCTTCCGGAGCCGGTGTGTCTGAGCAGCTTTGGATAAGCCTATGTTTCGAAAAGGGCCCGTGGGCAGTGGCATTGCCATTTCCGGGGCTATGCCATTCATACCTAGAAACGAGAGCAGAAGCTGAAGGCCTTCCTGCTTAATGAGTTACCCGAGGCCCACTCTGTCCTCCCAGAAAGGGTGCTGTGTCTGGTACCTACTCTGCTCAAAGGAGACAGCATTCCCCTCTTTTGCATCAAGTTCTTCAGTTGAGGACATGGTACCACTGGATGATGTTCGTGGGAGCTTCTTGGAAAAGTCACCTTAGGAAACAGATTAGCAAAAATAAACACAGCTGGAGAAACATTATCATTCCATTTCCTAAGGCTTCCTTATAGCTAGGGTATGTACAGTGTTCCTATAGTATCTCCTTCTGTGCCTAGGCTGTGCTCTCCTGCTCAGCTAGTGCTCCTACACCATTCCCTACCTCGCCTCCTCCTGGGAGAAGGTGGAACTGCAGGAGCTATGAGCTCTTTGCTGCAATCGAAAAGGTGCTTCACCAGCACTGTGAGAGGCTTTCACTATACACTGTGAATGTGGTGAGACTTTCAGCTCATTTTCTACCTGAATTACTTGATGAAGAGTCTGTGGCGTTGCTGCCACCAACACTATCGTTATCACTGGTAGCTGTTGGCCAGGATTTGTGCACCTGGTGCCCTCGTCCTCCTGTGGATTGAAGTATGGCACAAGTTAGGTAGTTTGATAATGAAATTATCCTCTCAGGAAGGTTGTTAGAAAGCATGTGTTTAATCTTTCAACGATAGCAAATGTTATTATAATCAACTGTATCAATATAAAGAAACTGATAGGGGTAAATGTCTATCTTCTGAAAGCTCTAACCCTGCAGTGCCTTATTCTGCCTGTTAAAACTCTTAATAAGAGACCAGACTAAGGAGGTGCTCCATGCCTGTGGGAAAGCTACAGTGCACAGAAGAATCTAGTTTTGATTCCTCACTCTGCTATTCCATTCCTGGGAGAAAGTTCCAGCAGAAATCCACCTGGGTGGAGAACTCTGAAATCCCACGGAGTATAGCAAAAGCAAAAGGATGGTGGGAAATGGACCACAGACTCCAGAAATGAGGAAAGCAAACGTGATGCTTTAAGGTTTATTGAGTTTGCTTTCCTTGTTGCTGGAGTCTGTGGTCCATTTCCCACCATCCTTTTGATTCCATAACTGGGATCAGAGAGGCTGCAGACAGAGGTGCTGCTCATAGGTCCTGGAAGTGGTTGTTACAGCTGCTGTGCGGTGGTGGCAGCTAGTGGATAGACAGGATTCTGGAAGATAGTGTATGGCTCTCCAGTAGAGGAGTGTTCCTGCAACAACTAGACCAAAGTAAGTTGGGAAGAAATGGGAAAATCCTCAGGTAGATGTAAAACAAAGGCTTACGGTGCCAGATCCCAGTTCTATACTGTTTTAGGTTTGGGACTCCTAGAAAAAAAAAAAAAAAGCAGAAAACTAAACAAACTGCTGGCCTTTCCCCTTTTCTGCCCAGTCCCACCACAAAAGAGCCACCCCACCCCAGCTGTGAAAAAAGCCTTGTACAGCCAAAACATCTTATGCCTGTCCCTGGTGTTTAGTATTTCACTGGCTGACCTTGCTTTTTTCCTGTATTTTAGAAAACATTGTGATTACTGCCATGAGCAGAATGCTCTGTGGTAAGTGTGCATGGGTTTGCACTTCAGAGATAAAGGAAGCTCTGAGCCTGTTTGCAAAACTTGCATTCTTTTAGAGATATAGTCTGAGATTCAGATAAGGATCAGCACAGCAATGCTCTGATTGATAGACAACTCCTGGTGATTACAGGCAGTATCAAAATCTGAATGCAATAACAGCATAAGAATTGCCATACTGAGGGGCCTATCTGAAATCCTCATGATAGAGCCTGCACTCTACCATGAAATTAGCACTACAAAAATACTACATATGCTATAAGCAATGAGCATACATATTACTGCTGCACTAACACAGCAGGAAGAATGACATTTGAAGGGGGAAAAAAAGGTAGCAGCTGCAGGAAAGCATTCTGTGGCATTTTGCACCATTCCCCCAACTCAATGCCCTGACAAACCTTCCCCCCAACCTGATACCTCTTTCTGCTCTTACCCCTGGTGTCTAGAAGTTACTGACTCCCCCCTACTGCCCTGATCCCTGAAAAATATCTCTGGTATCTAATGGCATGACCCACCCCCAACTTGACTGGACTAAAAAAAAAAAAAGTCCTGACCTAACCCAGATGCCTTCTTCCCCAATATTTTTTTTAATATTGCCTTACTGGTTTAATGGCCCCCTTCTTCAATCCCCCCACTTCCAAAACATTCCCTGTTGCCCAGTGGGATCCCCACCCCCATCCTGTGATCCCTTGCCCAGGCACTTCCCCCAAAGACCCTGTACCTTAAAATTTAAGGCTTAAATTAGGCAGCAGCGATGCCCATTTGCTCTTGCCTCCAGCACCATCATCTTCAAAATGGTGGCACTGCCCCATGTGATACATCCTGGGATGCATTGGGTGGGGTCAGTCTATATTGGTCCCTGGATCAGGCCAAAGGTCCATCTAGCCCAGCATTCTGCTTCTGACATTGGCCAATCCAAGTACCTGGAAAAATCTAAAAAAGTAGCAAGATTCTACCAACCCCAGGGTAAACCAGTGGCTTTCCCTGTGTCTTCCTTAATAACAGTTTATGGACTATACCTCCAGGAATTTGTCCAAACCTTTTTTTAAATCCAGTTACACTAACTGTTTGTACCATTTGTTCTGGCAACAAGTTCCATAGGTTAATTATGGCGTCTTTTTACTAAGCTATGATAATAGGCCTTAGCGTGCCTTTATGCAGGTCCTTCCTGCACACGAAGAGGCCATTTTTACTGTAGCTGTAAAAACCCTGATTTTGATTTTCTGCATTAATGACCATGCGGTAACATTGCCATTAAATGTGTACCATTTTCACATGAGCCCTTACTGCCACCCATTTTGTAAGCAGTAAGGGTTCATGAGTTAAGGCAGGTTGAGGTGGTTCACAATTGCTAAGATCCAATAAAACACGGAAAAGGAACGCCCGTGGTCATAGAAAGGAAGACAACCACTCATGCTGGAGAAGGTAGAATGACATCACATTAGATATGAGAAAGCCTGGACAGAGAAATCATATTAATTTGTTAATTCTGTTTAACTTTGGTTCAGGCCTGCAAGTGGTAGAATGCCATCTGGTTTTAATTACTCAAATGTCTAGCTTTTGCTAGACTAAAGGTTAGAAAGGTCAGTGAGAAATAAAACTTTCTTTGTCCCTTTTTGAGTGATGGATTGTTAAGGCTGGTTCATAGGTATTATTTACCACATCTGGATGCCATTCTAGCAAGGCATACTGGACAGTCTCGAGGGGATCAGCAAGCAAGCAGTTTTAAAAGATTAGACTGAATGCTGTTTAGAGAGAAGGAAATAGGTGATAATCTAGATTTTGTCTTATAAGGAATTATGATTTCTGCTTATTTTAAAATATGTTTTATTCTGTTTAATTAATAAGTTCTATTTCTCTATGTAAAATATCTTTTCAATTCAGTGTCTGACTTTCAAGTGAGATTTGTCTGCAGTTTAAGAGGTCATCATCTGGTTTGAATTATCCACAGTCCTAGCTAGGTGAAAGAGGTCAAGAAAAGTCAACTCTTCTCCTTGATGGATTATAGTTAAGTGTAGGACTGGCCCCTTGGCCCCTTAATGAATGCCAGAGTCTGGTTAGTATTTTAAGTTAACTGGGAATCTGAGAATTTAATAATAATAAAATGCAGGAGATAGGTGCCACATTGTCTAGTTTGAGAGGCCCCAGGTCATAGGTCAGTTTAGGAAATATCTGAAACCTATGTAACTGATATTTTGAGTAAATGTGTAGAGATAATTAGTTTAAGACAGGGTAATCAATCTATTCCTTACCATCTGGTGACAAAGGGGGGCTAGAGGGGTTTAGGACCATATATAAATGAGAACAGAAGCAGCTTACGTTGGAGACGAGAAGGAACCAAGACAGGAGACGCAGGACACAGAGACACAAGACACAGAGAAGGAGAGGTCTAGCGCTGATGTCCTACTTTGTTTGCTGGCAAATAAAGAAGATTTCTCTCTCATTCTGGTGTGTGGTGTTTGACTCCTGAAGTACCACAGATTCTGCTAACAATAGTGGTAATTCCTGCATCAGATATACATATAGATCAGACTTCATGCTGGACATGTAAATTGGTGTACATGCATACTGGGCATATATGTAGGTAAGTGACGGGCTAATTTCTCCAATCTTAACTGCTCTCAAAAGCCAGGGTGAAAAAATGGGTCTTTACAGTTTTGTTTTGTTTTTATTTTGTTAGCGACTGCTCTGAATGGACAAAATGTGGTAGGTCGTTCCATAGCTAGATAGTAGTGCCTTGTGGATTCTAAATGGGCTAATTTTGGTCCTGGCAAGACCAATTGGTCGGCATCTAGAGATCACAGGGCCCTAGTAGCAGGGCCACCGAGAGGGGAGGGCAAAATTCACCAGGGCCCAGCCTCCAAGGGGAGCCCGGCGTTAGTATGGATCTCCTGTGCCCTGCAGAGCAGAGTTATCACTCTATCACGTTAATTCTTCTCTGCTGGTCACAGGTCCTTCTTCCTGCCACATCCCATTTCCTGTGTGAAATACTTTCTCTTTTGACATGGCAGGAAGAAGGACCTGTGCAGTGCAGCTGCACAGGAGAGGAGACAATCAAGCAGGGGGGGTGGGGGGGTGGAGGTGTTTGCCTCAGGCCTGGCTTTGTCTCTCGGCAGCCCTGCCTAGTAGGGATGTACGGAGGAGCTGGGAAAAAGAGATAAGAAGAATGAAAAGTTTAGTAAGCCCTATGAGTTAAGCAAAGAACCTTAAAAAAAATGTGATAGCGAATAGGTAACCAATGTAATCTAATGAAAAGTAGTGTTAAGTGGTCATATTTTCCAGCTCATCAGAAAAGCCTTGTGTTATCTGTGCCAGTTAGGTGAGTGGTAATTAGATGTGCTGTTTAGCACAGGAATGCCCACCCTCCGCCCCTGACACCTCAACAAAAAAAATTAGAGACATTTTTTAGTGCACACAGATTTCAAAGTTACAGGCGTCCTGCAGTACTCCATTTTTTGCTGAATGGACACGCATTAGTGCTTAACACAGCTGAGTAAAAAGGCCCCTATGTGTTGAATGAGAAAATATTTTATTCTATTTGTTTTAAATGTACTACTATGTAACATTAGGGCATGACCCTAGTCTTTGTTCTTTTTGAAAGAATAAACAATTGATTTGCATTTATCTATTTATGCAGGATTTTATGGACCTCTGTCATATTTCCCCTCAGCCGTCTCTTCTCCAAGCCGAAGAGTCCCAACCTCTGTAGCCTTTCCCCATATGAGACTCATTCCATCCTCTTAATCATTTTGGTCACCCTTCTCTGTACCTTTTCTAATTCTGTTATATATTTATTGAGATGCGATGACCAAAAGTACACATGGTATTCAAGGTGCAGCCTCACCATGGAGTGATAGAGAGGCATTATGATATTATTTGTTTTAGTCTCTCTTCACTTCCTAATTATTCCTGAGCAGAAGATTTCAATGTATTGCCCACAATGGCACTTAGATATTTT
Source organism: Microcaecilia unicolor (assembly GCF_901765095.1). Lineage (NCBI taxonomy): Eukaryota > Metazoa > Chordata > Amphibia > Gymnophiona > Siphonopidae > Microcaecilia > Microcaecilia unicolor. The sequence continues at coordinate 69,822,532 of NC_044041.1, forward strand.
TCCTCAGTAGTGACACCTAATGTGGAACCTGTCACCCTGTAGCTATAATTTGGATTAGTCTTCCCAATGTCGATCACTTTGCACTTCTCCATATTAAATTTCATCTGCCATTTGGATGTTCAGTCTTCCGACAAAGTTGGGGTCTTAATTATTTTAAGTGGCACCTGAACTCTCTTGTTGTTGATACTAGACATTGGGACTTTTCTCTGGGGCTTGAATTTGGTAGAAGCAGAGAGAGGCACAGGTAGGTGAGCTCAGACAAACTAAGAGCTGATGAAAACGGGTGACCTCTTACAAAGACTCAATGAGGTTTACTAATGTCAGTTTACTCTGAAGCAGCCAGTTGAAACTAATGCATATAAGAATATTTAAATGTCGGTTAAATATGTATTTTATGAGCCATCACATCTTACAGAATTCCTCGTGGCTAAAAGATCATTGGTGTAAAATGTAAATGATTTAATTATATTTACTTTTGAGCTCTGTTAATGAAAGACATTCAATTGTTAGGTTCTATTATTTCCTGAAAAAAAATTCTTCTAAAATAGACATATATATGTAATCTTGGATCTAAATTAGGGAACTTGAGTGTATCTATTGTGTGGTTTTATTTCTATATATTTGTATGTTGCAAGATAAATATTTGGAATAGAATACCTTTCTATACAAGTTTATCACTTAAAAATCTGAAATGATTAAAAATAAAAAATAATTAAAAAAGAATATTTAAATGTCGGTGGAATCTTTAATACCTGGTCGGTAAAATGCACGAAACATGCATGTGAAACATAGACAAGACATACTGACCCCTCCTTTCAACAGTGGTACCCCGCTGGTCCTTCTGCACAGCTCCTGCATCACTGCTACCTGCCTCTTTACTCTCAGATCCACTGCTAGATGGAATATCACTGGCATTGAAGCTGGATTTCCGTGCCCTGATCCACGGAGACCTGAGGGAAAGAAAGTCTAGCAATCAGAGAAGCTCCTCTGTGTTAACTCTATGTCTAGGGTGACAAGCTGACCCAGTCCTGGTTTTACCTCATCGCTTGCATGGATGTTAAGTCCGCTTTGCTTAGGGAACTCAATAGGGAAATCAGAACTACATATCCATGCATTCAGTGAAGAAAAGGCAGCACTGGCCCAGCTTAGCTGCATGTCCAGGAAACGTGATTACCCTGTGTGCTTAGGACCTGTGAAGTCAGATAACTTCTTCCAGCCAGGAATCATGAAATGGAAGGCAGCTAGGACTGCATTCAACATACATGTTGGAAAAAAAAATTGTCAAATCCTAACATTTTCCAGAACAGGAGTTCTGTTATGACGGCTGTCTAAAAAGTCCTAAAACTGCAAATCTGTGGGCTGAGATGTGATCGTTTTACTTCAGGGTCTGAGACTACACAGGTGGCACACTCATGCAGACTTGTGATTTTGTAGAGAAAACTATACAGGGTCTCCTCTCAGTGTCCCCCCCCCCCCCCCCCCCTCCTAGCAGCAAAAGTGCTACACCTCCATTATTTAATGGAGAACTGGTAGGTAGAGGAAACCATGGTGTAGTCTATAAACATGCATCAGTCAGGGGACATCAAGTTCTGGAAATCTTGAAAGTGCAAGGGTACGGTGGCAAAGTCCCTTCTTGTATGTATTCAGAATTTGCTGATGCTGAGCTGTTAATATGTGAGGATGGTGGGATTTATGGTTCTTTGATACATCTGTGTGACCTGTCAGAGAGATTCTGAGGTCTCTTTTATGGGTCACTTCTGATGTCCCAAGAGGATGCTGGGTAGTGACTTGGGTAAGAGGCTGAGCCCCGATGCTCAAAAGTAAATGTGAGTGCTAGAGGCCATTAGTGCCAGACTAGCGCCTGCATTTACCTGCGCAGAATGTTCAGAGGCCCGGAGTGCGGGAACAAACAAGCACACAGACGAACAATGTAAATAGTAGTCAAGCTCAGGTTAATGAGGTCATTTTGTATTCCTCCCCAATGTTCAGAAAAGAGTGCCCAAAACAAAACTGCCTTATCACTTTAAAAAATAATGCCAGGTCGGAGCAGACATTAGGCTGTTGGACTAGAGGATTTGTCATGCTTCTTTCATGAATCTTTCTGCAACATCTACTGGTTTTGATTGCTTTTGGAAACAAAAAGCCTGTGCAAGCCCTTAAGCGCTGGTCAGGGCCGCCGAGAGACTCGGCCGGGCCCGGGGCAAGGCTGCCCCACCTCCGACCCCCCCTGCCGCTCCCCATCGCTCTCCCTGCCGCTGCCGCCCCCTGTCGCTTCCCCCCCCCCCCCCCCCCCCGCCACTGCAGGCTCACCTGCCTGCCTCCACGGCTCTGGGCCCCCTGCATTTAAGGTGGCAGTCGCACATCGCCTCTCTTCTGGCCTTCCCCCCCCCCCCCGTGTCCCACCCTCGTCTGATGTAACTTCCGGTTTCTGCGAGGGCGGGAGACAGGGAGGGAAGGCCCGAAGGGAGGCAATCTGTGACTGCCACTTCGAATGCAGGGGGCCCAGAGCCAGGCAGGTGAGACCAGGAACTGCATCGCCGGCGGCCTGACCCTGGCGCCGGGCCCCCCTTGAAGGCCCGGGGAATTTTGTCCCCCCTGCCTCCCTTCTCGGTGGCCCTAGCGCTGGTGATGAGAAACAGCAGGTCCAAGCGAAAGCACACATTGACATCTGTTTCCTGCATCTAAATTTAAAGCGTCCATACAAATTAAAAACTCCCAAAGTGAAAACACACATTGGTGTCTGTTTCCTGCATCTAAATATTTATTTATTTGTTGCATTTATATCTCACATTTTCCCACCTATTTGTAGGCTCAATGTGGCTTACATAGTACCGGAGAGGCGTTTGGAGACTCCAGTGTAAACAAATACAAAGTGAAGTTGTGGTAAGATAAAGTTCATGTGGCACAGCCACACTAGGGAATCATACAACGGAAGAGTTGTGTTATGTCCATTACGTACTTTAGTTTTGTTGTGTTGCAGAGATCAGGCATTTAAGTTGGGTTGGTAGGGTATGCCTTTTTAAACAGGTTAGTTTTTAGTGTTTTCCGGAAGTTTAGGTGATCGTTCGTAATTTTCAAGGCTTTTGGTAATGCGTTCCACAGTTGTGTGCTTATGTAGGAAAAACTGGACGCATAAGTTGATTTGTATAAGCGACCAAGCTAAAAATTTTTTTTAAATGCTTATATTTAGGCCGCAGAAAACAGACGCCAGTGTGCGCTTCATGTTCCGGTTTTACTAGGCACATACACACAGGAGCTGAGCTTACTGTGGAACTCTTCTGCGCATGCTCTAAGCACACTCTTCCCGCAACAAAGCACAGTCTTCCCTTATGTTCAACGCTTTGAGTGTGCCTATATTTGCGTCTCATTAGCGTTGAGCATTAGGACGTTGTTCTGTGCTGTTATTACGGCGCTATTTGGAACAATGCCAGAGTTTTGTGCATCAGGGCCTGAGAGTCTTTATACCAGGAGCCTCAAGCATTGAAGTAACTATCCATTGCTTCACGGCGCACTTGGTTCATCTTGTCCCTTGTGCCAGGAAGCCATCTGACTTTAGAGTAATCCTTAATGTTTTTAGACAGGATGCTGGGCTTGATGGACCATTGGTCTTTTCCCAGTATGGCAGTGCTTATGTTCTTATGAGTATTCCCTGGTGTGGGGAGTGTGTTACAGTAATGATAAGTATTTGGGTGTGATAAGTCCCTGCTGCAAAGACTTTACAATCTAAAAGGATATCTGAGGTAATGGGACATACCGTATTTTTCGGACTATAAGATGCACCGGACCATAAGACGCACCTAGGTTTTAGAGGAGGGAAATAGGAAAAAAATTTTTTTTCCTTTTTCCCTCCTCTAAAACCTAGGTGCTCCGGTGCGTCTTGTCTGAGTTCGGGATCACCCTCCCCCCGGCCCTGTCACCACTTCTCCCCTACTCACGTCACGCGATGTTCCCTGGTGGTCTAGTGACGTCGGGGCAGGAAAGAGCCCCCTCTTTCCTGCCCAGCGCGCTGCTCTCCGTCCTCCTGTATGCTGCCTGACGGCCATTTTGAATCTCGCCGAGACCATCAGGCAGCATACAGGAGGACGGAGAGCAGCACGCTGGGCAGGAAAGAGGGGGGAGGGCGATCCCGAACTCAGGGGGAGGGCGATCCCGAACTCGGAACTCGCTACCTTCGGACTATAAGACGCACCCCCCATTTTCCTTCCAAATTTGGGGGGAAAAAAGTGCGTCTTATAGTCCGAAAAATACGGTAACAATGACAGCCCTCTAGGTGTGCCAGTGGGATTCTCTGCTGTAATCACTAGACTCCTCCTGAACTCCATTTTGGGGTCCTGACTGATCTTCATTTTCCTCAGTGCTAAGGGTGGCAGAAAAGGCTCTTTGCAGAGGTTCTATTTTAAACTTAGATTGTGAGCCCACTGGGGTCAGAGAAAATATACATATGTAATACGTAAACTGCTTTAATTGTGCTATAGAAAGACAGTATAACAAAAACTAATAAACACAACATTGTTGCTTTTTCTAGGCAGGTTAGGTACACTCCCCTCCCCCCTTGACTCCTAAGCATTGCTATACAGTAAATCTGGCATGAAATATGAAAGAGCCTTCAGCTCACTAGATGAATGATCTTAGCATTTTTTTTGGTGGGGGGGGGGGGGGGGGAGAAAGCAGAAGTTGGAGTGAATTAAATGAAAATGGTTTAATAGGTGCCAAATTTAATGACAGCATGTCTCCAATTTATGCTGTACATCACTGATTTCCAGCTGAGCCGTCTACTGGTGCAGTCCTGCTGAGTGAAAGAGAAGGGGCAGGGGTCTGGGTGCATTGGAGCCGACTCTGTGTGTGCTGTTTGTGCTTGAGCACTCCCAATATTAAGAAAATTCCTTGGATGTGTCCAGGGAAGGGTTATTTCCATTGGACTTAGCGCCCCCGATAATTTTGAAAAGTTGGCTCCTATGTCTGGGTGCAGGTCTCTCTTCAGCTGCATTCTTTTCCTACAGCACCTTAGTATCTTTTCTCAACACTGAAATTCAATTCCAATATAGTAAATGATAGAAGGAAAGACCAACATGCCCCATTCAGTCTGCAGAAAAAGGTAGCCAGGGTTGAACCTGTGATTCTGTGCAGGTTACCCCCCCCCCCCCATCACCCTTTAAAGTATTTAAGGCTGTAACTGATGGCCAGAATTTTCTTTAAAGTTTAAGTTTTACTGTGAGTGGAAATGCTCTATACCTCTGTGTTTATCCCACACATTTTGAATTCTGTCACTGCTCATCCCCATCACTTCCTGAGAAAGAGCATTTTAGGCAGCCACTACTCTCTCTGTGAAAAAGTAATTATTTCCTGAGGTTGTTTTTAAGTTTCCCTCATAACAATTAAATGTTATGTTCTCTAGTTCTATAGCCTTTCTATTCTGCTATGGCCAAAATATTTTTGCAGGAAATTACAGATTTTGAAAAATTGCTAAGATGTGGAAAGTGCTTAAACATTGCTCACATAACCCTGTGCTGACCATGCTTTAATTACATTTACCTTAGTTTTTCCATGGTTCCTTTCCTTTCAACTCTCCCCTGACAAGGATGCTTCGCTCTTTAACTTGGATGATTTTCTAGCCCACTGTGACACCTTTCTGTGGGATTTCTCTTCTTTGACTATTGATAAACAAGTTTCTTTGTGGAATGACACTCTACGTACAGCCTTGGACTAATCTACTTTTTTTTGTTTTGTTACATTTGTACCCCGTGCTTTCCCACTCATGGTGGCTTACATGGGGCAATGGAGGATTAAGTGACTTGCCCAGAGTCACAAGGAGCTGCCTCTGTCTGAAGTGGGAATCAAACTCAGTTCCTCAGTTCCCCAGGACCAAAGCCCACCACCCTAACCACTAAGCCACTCCTCCACTCCTACTTCTCTGTGTCCTCTCTCTCTTCCCAATGTGCCTCCTCTTGCTCCTGATTTCATTCAGACCTCCAGCTCCAATGCCATCTACTATGTATGGCGGAATGCATTTGGCGTAAGTTGCCCTCTTCTGTTACTCTTGCTGAATTTTGGAATGTTTCACATTATTACTCTGTGGTCAGCAAAAAGAACCTACCTATCCAGTGTTCTTTCCCATGACTTACATAACTCCCGGCTTAACCACTTGCTTAATGATCTCACAATTCCTCCAGCCTGGTGACTTCTTCCTCAATGACAGCTGATGATTTTGCTTCCAGGTTCTATGATAAGATTGCCCTGCATCGTCAACCTCCTCCAACTCTTCCAGTTCTTCCCGTTCCCCCCTCATCTGGCCCTTCTTCTGTATCTACTGTTCCTATTGCCTCTCTTGCCTCTTTTAGTGTTCCTACTGTGGCTCTCCTTAAAAAAAAAAACAGTTTCTTCTCTCCATCCTTCTTCTCTTTCTGATGATCCTGTTCCAGTGTTCCTCCTTTAAAAGATTTCTTCAGCCTTTTCTTCCATTCCTGCTTTCCATGGTCACTTCTAGTCTCTCCTTAGGTACTCTTCCCTTGTCCTGGAAACAGGCCACTGTTACCTCTCTCCTTAAAGATCCCAAATCTGATATTTCTGTTGTCAATAATTTTTAGGCCAATATCCAATCTTCCTTTTCTAAGACAATGGAAAAACTTGTTTTCTTCCAATTTTCTAATCACCCTGTCCAAATTTGCTGCTCTTTAACCCCATCAGGTGGGGCTTCATGCCCATCACTCTACTGAACACTCCCTCCTAGGAATCACCAATTGCATTAGGCTGACGTTAGACAGGGAAAGTAATGTTGTCATCTTTTCACAGGATATCTCTGCAGCTTTCGACATCATAGATCATTCTTTGCTTCTTTCTCACTTAAAGGATCTGCACATCACTGGCCAAGCCCTGCAGTGGTTTTACTCCCACTTAACTGAACGTTCTTATATTCTTTGCTATTCCAATTCCACTTTATCCCTTTGTCCTTTGCTGTCTGGTGTTCCTCAGGGCTCAATCTTGAAATCATCCTATTAAATATTTTTCTAGCCCCCCCCCCCCTAACTTCTTTGCTTCACTCCTAGGGATTTACCTTTTTTATATACGCTGATGAAATACAGCTTCTCTTTCCTTTTCACTCTGGATCTGCTTCTGATTTTTCTATGATTTCTGGCAAATTAGACTCTGTTGCTGATTGGCTGACTACAAATTGTCTGAAATCTAACTCAACTAAATCGGTGGCTATGATCTTTTCCTCTCGTTCCCCTGTTATGGGTCCCCCTTGTTTCACTATTCATGGTACTCCTCTTTCATTTGTTTCTTCTACTAGGATCTTGGGTATCACGATGGATAACACCCTCTCTTTCCATTCCCATATCTCCAGACTGGTTCCTTCCTCTTTCTTTATGCTCAGGCATCTCCACTCTATTCGTTCCCTTCTGGTCCCTGGGTCTCTTTGAATCTTTCTTCATTCACTCACATTAGCCAAACTTGACTATTGTAATTCTGTTCTTATAGGTTTGCCCACATATCGGCTGAACCGTCTGCAACTGGTACAAAATACGGCGGTGAAACTCCTTCATGATAAAAGAAAATATGATCATGTTTCACCACTTCTTATCGCTGAACATATGCTTCCTATTGCATATAGGATACCTTTCAAGTTTATTATACTGTCTTCCTTTTTAGCTGACCTTTTGATTCCCTTTGCCCCTACAAGCTGCTCAGGGTCTTTTAGTAGTCCCTTCCTTCCATCAGACATTTCTAAATGTCCACAGGAAACTCCTCTTTTAGTGTAGCTTCTACCACGCTGTGGAACGCCCTTCCTCCTTATCACTGTCTAGAGCAATCCTTTCAGAATTTCAAGACCCAGTTAAAAACTTAGGAGGGAGGTCACATGATGTGAGCATTCAAGACTGGGTTCTGCTCCCCCTTGCCAGACAACCCCTAATATCTGCTCAGTTTGAGATGCAGTGGCCTCAAAACTCACTGCCTGTGTCAGGGTTATCTTGGCAAAGATCCTGGTGGATAGATTTTTTTGCCGCACAGACAGGGTGGCTCTGTAATGCCTATTAAAGCAGCGAGGGCTGGCAAGGAAAAGGCCACACACCCTCCAAAGAAGATGGCATCGACGCAGCCTGAGACGGTGATGGCGCTGGTCCCGGAGGACAAGGTCCAGGTTTCAATGTGCCACTTCTCCCAGCTCTTGGATGACAAACTGGTGATATGCTAATTTTTCTGGACCACGCATTGACTGGTGTTCCTGAGTTAGTGACTCTTATCCAACAATTTGGCATGTTCTGAGGACTGCACATTAATTTTGATAAATCTGCAATTGGCAGTGTCCGCTACTTGCCCTTGCCATTCACTCTCTTCCTTCCCGTTGAAATGGGCTAAGGGGATGCTCAAGTATTTGGGGGTGTTCCTGCATTAGGATCCCCCCGTCGTTTATAGGAAAAATGACATAGAGAAAATAGAGGCTATTAAGCTTCTCTGTCATAGATGGTGGGAGCTGCGAATCTCCTTTTTGGGGCACGTAGTTTTGGTCAAAATGGTCCTGCTGCCCAAGCTGTTGTATCTCCTCCAAAGATGAGGTGATCTACCAAGTCATGGTATCTATATTTATTTGGAGAGCCCATTGTGTGCGCATCGGTTACAATAAACTTATGCAAATAGAGTGTGTGGGGGGGGGGGGGGAAGGAGTGAACTTGCCTGATCTTCGACACTATAATGTGGCAGCAGTGATTCGCTGACTTCATGAATTGCATACAGAAGTTTATAAGTTTGCGCCAGAGTATGTCTGGAGTGCGGCGGCTTCCCTGTACTCGTTTTCAATGTTCTCCACTATGGGGGCAGGCGGCTTCACCTCTCCCCACTTCTCTATCCTTTGAAGCTACCTTGGAAGTGGTGGAGGTCCAGGTTGGGGGGAGCGGTGGGCCTTTCCCCTTTTTTGGAGCTATCTTTTAATCCTGGGTTTCTGGTAGGCCGGTGGGCCAGCTGGGATCCCCCCCCTTCAGTCTTGTACTTGGATGAGATGTCGTTATGTGAGCCAGATGGTGTCTCGAGGCGATGAGGTTTTTCCTTCCTTTCAGACATGTCACAGCCAGTGGAATGTCTGTACCTCAAGTTTTTTTGCCTACCTACAGCTTAGACACTATACGTAATCCTTGAAGCACCCAGATCAGGGGTGCCCCTCTTTTATCTGTGCTATGCTGTGATCACTTTCTCAATAAAAACAATTAAAAAACCCAACTACTTAATATTTCATCCTGGCTTTTCCTTCTGTAGATATCTGACTTGAGGCCTTCCCCCTGTGTTTCTGACCTAGCCACGGAAATAGGCAACGCCAAGCTTCTTCTTGTTCATTCCTTCCCTTGTTTCTCCCTTTTTCTGAACAATGTAATCTTTCCTTCCTCTGTTTCCCTCTTGTGTCCTATTTTGTAGTATGTTATTTTGTGTGTGTCCCCCTCCTCTTTTTCTTCCCCTGATTATTTTTATATTGTAAACCGCTTAGATTTCTTTGTGAAAATTTTGCGGCATATCAAATAAATTGAACTGGAACTTACCATGTGATCTGAGGCACATAAGGTTCAAAATCATACTGGGTGTCAGGTTCGTCACCTCTCTGCAGTTGTCTGACATAGGAGGCATATTGCTGACCCAAGTCGTACAGCTTGCTGCTCTCGCACAAAGTCTGGAAGTGCACTGGAAGCGGAGCTGTCTGCATGTGCATGATCTGGTAGTATGAGATGGTGGCCTGCAGTATGCAAGGACAGAGTCAGGAGTGCACTTTCCTGGAAGAGAATCCATGGGTGCAAGGATTCAGAGGCTCTCTTACCGACTTGAGAATCTGGTCACTTTGCTTGATGACATCCTGAATCTGTCGGAGTACGTTCACTTTTGTATCCTCCAGCTCCTGCTTCTGTGTCTTTGCATCAGCAATGCAGGTACGGTATGTAGCCATCGCTTCCTCTGCCTGCAAGGTAAAGGCAGCTGTAAGAGCAGAGGTGGCAGTCCCTTCTTGTGCCCCCCATCTATCCCACATGTCCTTTCCTCACCTTGTTCTTGGCTTCCTCCTCCAGTTTGCGCTTTTTGTCCAACGTTTTGGTAGTCATACTGCTGCTGGTGTTTAGCTGTTCCTCCTCTGCCTTCACAGTCACATATTTTGCTTTTTCATACTCCTCACTGCGCTGCATGTATCCCTGCTTTGACTTCCGCAGGTTGGACTCTGCATCTTGCTAAAGGAAACCCATTATAGGTCCAATCAAAAAACCCACACAGTGAAAGTTCAAATGGATTCAAAAGCTTAATCCCCCAAGTTATCTTAAACTACTACTGGCAAAAAACTTTAATCACCAAGTAAGTTGCCAAGGCCCTGCTGTTCGATCATGCCTGTGAATTCAAGTGTTCCACACCTTCATTTTGTTGCCGGTACCTGTAACATTTTCAGCATCTGCAATAGCCCATCTCTACTTTCTAATAACTCATAATGAGAGAGTTCTGTGTAATAGAATAATTGCTATTTGGTTTCAAAGTCTGGGAAGGTTAAAATGAATTTATCGTAATGTATCTGCTGTGTGCGTTTGCTTGCATCCATTAGATGCTACCGTAGACTGAGTGACTGTGAAATGATGATACCACTAGATGTGGGCAGAATATCAATTAATATAAATCATCTTCTAGTTTGTTACCCTGTATTCAAACTTTGAATAAGGAGAAGATATTCAGCTTTGTGATTTATTCCTATGAAACAGAACGGAAAAAGCAGAAGCAGAAAGAGAGAGAATCTTCTATCTAGATATACTTTGTAGCTCACAGATTGCCAAGGGTAAGAAACACTTGAATTGTTCTAAAAAGATTTTCTCTTTTGGATATCTGAGGAAGAAATGGAGCCTCGGAGTCAGGTGTTTACTAGATAACACCATTTTAACCTGTAAATTGAGAACCCAAGCTAAGATGAGACATGCCCCTATCCTTCTGATGTTCTGTAGCCTCAGAACATGCCAGGCTCTCCTTCATACCAGTTTCCTCTGCGCTCGCTGCCAATGTTCCTTTATGTCCTTCCTTCTCTTCTCATGCTCCAGGCGCCTCATGGTCAGTGGCTGAAAGAAAAAACATGCCACGATCTAGTAAAGACAAACAATATCATAATGCCTCTGTATTGCTACATGATGAGACCACACCTTGAATATTGTGTGCAATTCTGGTCACCACATCACAAAAAAATAAATAAATATATAGTGGAACTGGAAAAGGTACGAAGATGAGTGGCCAAAATGATTAAGGATGGAACAATTCTCATATGAGGAAAGGCTAAAGAGGTTAGGGTTCTTCAGTTTGGAAAAGAGATGGCTTTGGGGGGGGGGGGGGATAACAAAATCCTGAGTGGAGTGGAATGGGTAAATGCAAATCAAATGTTTGTCTTTCAAAAAGTGCAAAGACTAAGGGACCCTCCATGAAGTTACATAGTAGCCAAATTAAAATAAATAAGAGAAAATATTTTTTTCACTCAATGTATAGTTAAGATCTGGAACTAATTTGCCAGAACAAGTATGGTGGTAAAAGCAGTTAATGTAGCTGGGTAAAAAAAAAAAAAAGATTTGGAAAAGTTCCTGGAGAAAAAGTCCATAAACCATTATGGTAGACCTGGGAAAAGCCACTGCTTAGCCCTGAGGTTAAATAGCATGGAATCTTGCCAGGTACTTGTGACCTGGATTGGTCACTGTTGAAAATAGGATTTTGGGTTAGATGGGCCCTTGGTCTGACCCAGTAGGTCAACTCTTATGCTCTAAGACCATTCAATCTGTCTAGTGGAAGTTCACTCCTTTTGGGTAGATGCACAGGATTAGAAAGGCAGAAAAGACATAGCAAGAAAGGGAGAAGGGGAGGGATATTAAATCCACATAAGATCTCTAATGGAGGAGTCTTTGTATGTGGCTTTAATGTGCATCAGGATTCAAGATTTACTCTGCAGCATCAGCTTTGACTGAGCACCTCCCAACTACCCAGTCCCTTAGGGGGCTCAGCTGGAGATAGGTCATGGGCTGAAGATTTCTACTGGAGGAGGGTTGAGGGGTGTCTAACCTAGAGGTGGGTTAGGGACTTTCACCTGGGGGCACACCAAAAGGACAATCTAAGGGAGGGGTGGCTCACCTGCTGAGAGCTGTAGGTATCTAATCTGAGGAATATTATAGGGAGTTGTCCTGGAAGAAGATTGCGTTCATCTCTCCTGACATAGGGGAAGGGGTATCTCACCTGTAGGAAAGTCTGATTTTGCAGAGTGTTCGCTGCTTGCAGGACCCCATGACTGTATTCTGTATCCTGCTCCAGTGCTAGCGAATAGATGGACAGGAAAGGCATGTGAGGCTGGAGAGACACAGAAAGAGCAGTTACCAGCCAGAATGAGTGAGCAGGTATTTAGAGCAATCCTCTGTGTGCTCCATAGAATCTCTCTCATGAAAATGTTTTTCTCCTGAAGGGGAGGGCAGAGGATAAGGTGCGGTTTACCTCCTGATTTATCATTTGCCTGCAGGTATTACCCAGCTTCTGTAGCCCTTTAGCAAACTCCATCTCTGAAAGACAAGGACAAGGAATTTACAGAAGTATACACAGAGCTCCCAAGCATCCTTTGGCTGCCAGCATTAAGATCCCGTCTATTGCACTAAAACCCATCACAGCCCACCATCTACACTTCCACATCGTCTATTACCCTGTCGTATACACTCTGCTCTATGCCCCATCTCACCCAGTGTGGTCCTCTTCTCCAGGTAGTAAATGAGATCCTTCATGTACTTTGACATGTTCTTGGAGTATTGCAGGGCTGCGTCCACACCACCCTCGTAGCGTTGCAGCATGATATCTACCACCTCTGCAGATGGGCTGCCTGGAATAGAGGCACAGTAGCATGCTCAACCCAAGGGTTTCTGCCAGTCTTTCAGTAAACTGAGCATCTCTTGGGCTTCTCCAGTGATCCTCAATATCTCATTGCTGCTATCTTGTTTTGTCTCCCCCATATTCACTTTTGAAATGTGAGAAGAAGACACTCACCCAAATCCACGTATTCAGGATGAAGCTGTGTATAATCAGGCCCTGGCCCTGGGATCCCACTGTAGAGATTCTCCATTGACTGCAGGTTGTAGAGAGGAAAAGAGAAGGGAATGCCAATTTTGAGTGTAGATGTTAGAGGGAGAGCTGGAGAATACAACCTTTCTCTTATCTTTCCTGCACTGCTCTCATCAGGCAAGCCAGTCTCCATCACTAACTCCCAATGCCACATTTACCACCTTGCTGTGCTATACATCAAATCCAGTCTAAAAATACTTCTTTCAGAGGCTGCTTGTAATTTTTAACCTCCTTGTTGTCCTAATCACAGCCTTGCTGATTTCAACCTTTTATTTATAATTAAAATAAATTTCCAAAGTCTCTACTACTACGAATCATTTCTATAGCGCTGCTAGACATACGCAGCGCTGTACACATTATAGGCAGGTACTTTGTCCCTAGAGGGCTCACAATCTAAGTTTGGTACCTGGGGCAATGGAGGGTCTGTATATTTCTCTTGACTAGGATGTAAACTCTCTGGAGTAGGGACTGTCTCATATATATTTGTACAGTGTTAGTAGTAGATTTGCAGTGACTGTGGTGAGTACCAGCGTGCTGCAAAAGAGCAGTTTCCCTTAATCTTTCTTGTATATCAGTGGGGTTTCCCAGAATAATTTACTCAGCAATAGAATAAGGATACCTAGCAGTAAAAGGATCACATCTCATAATATGATTCAGACCCATCTCTCTCAAAAATGTCTCCTGTTCTTCCCCAAGATTTGCAAGGGAGCTGTGCAGTGGCACTGCATTCAGCAAGTCCCCTTACCATGTGCTCAGGAGAAAAGTATACAGACCCTTCTGTATAACAGAGGCAGCTGTCCAGTACTATCTGTTCATACCTTCTAGGAGCTGCCTTTAATGTGTTTAGGCTGCTTTGTTACTCTTCCCTCTGTTGCGAAAGCAGATTTACTAAGATAGGCCATGCTAGACTCAGTTTATTTCACTGCGATGCGGCATGGCAGAACCCACCTGAGTATTGTCCCCTGGAGGTAGAGAAAGGAGCGTACTGCTGTCCACTTCACCCATGAGCAACTCTGAAATGCTGAAAGAGAAGAGGCAGCTGAAAGGGCCCATAACTATTCCAGAAAGCACTAGGAAATGAAGAGGATGCAGACAGAATGCTTGTGTATATCCTCAGTACATGTACACTGTGCTGTACTAATAGTGTAAATGTAAGGCAATTGTCTACTCTTTCAACAAAGTACAAAGACTAGGGGACATGCCATGACGTTTTGCGTCTCAGCGATGGTGTTTGAAATGTGCAACAGTAAGTTGTAGCATACTTGGTCATCAGCACATTTTCCAAATAGTGGAGAGAAGAGATGACCTGATATTAATAGAGCGGCTTTTTGGATTTCTGAACCACTGGTGTGGAAGAGATTTTGTGACCCCTGATGAAGACATGAGCCAAAACACATCTGTAAGGGTTATTTAGGGGCCCTTTTACAAAGCAGCGGTAAGCCCAACGTGGACTTACCACCCGCTCTTTTGGGTCTACCGCCAGCCCAACGCAGCAGCCGGTGGTGGTCCTGCCCTGAGTGCACACCTAGCCTGGTGGTAATCGGGTATCACCACTCAATGCCTGGTTACCACCAGGTTAGCACAGGAACCCTAATTGCCACCTCATGGGTGGCAGTAAGGGCTCCCCATTGCATGGCCACGTGGTTACAGTTCTCTTACCACGTGGCCACGTGTGTCTGGGGGCTTTTTACCCGCTGCGTTAAAAAGTGCCCTGGCGCACTGGAAAAATGGCCTCCGCTGCTAGTACAGGGCCATTTTTCTTGTAGCTTGGTAAAAGTACCCCTTAATTCTTCAAATAGATGGCTTACTATTTGGCTCATAAACTCTTTTTTATTTATTTATTAAACACCTTTATGAAGAGATTCACCCAAGGTGGTGTACAGCAAGTGTAGTTTAACATAAATCTTACAATTTTGTTGACAGCATAACAATCGTAAAATAACCAAGAATAAATATAAATACAATAACTGAAGTAAACTTGAAAACAGTAACTTGAAACCTAATAATAGAACTACTGTGAAACAGTATTAAAAATATACACATTTAACAGCAGTGGAATTCAAATATATGAACTAGATGCACTGTTTCTATCCTCAGTGCATATACACTGTGCTGTACTGATAGTGAAAATGCAAGTCATTTATCCACCCTTTCAAAAAATACAAAGACTAGGGGACAAGCCACAAAGTTATAAAGTGGAGCATAAAACAAATGGGAGGAAATATTTTTTCCACTCAATGCATACAGTAATTAAGCTTTGTAACTGTCTCCAGAGGATGTGGTAAAACCTGTTTGTGTAGCTGAGTTTAAAAAAGATTTGGACAAATTTCTGGAGCAAAAGTCCACAAACTGTTATTAAGGTAGACCTGGGAAAAGCCAATGCTTATCCCTGGGGCTAAGTAGCATGGGTTCTTGCTACTTTTTGGGGTTCTGCAAGTTACTTGTGACCTGGATTTGCCACTGTTGAAAAGAGGATACTGGGCCTGATGGACCTTTGGTCTGACCCAGTATAGCAGTTCTTATGTTCTTATGCCCATATCTCTGCCTTGTTTGCCTTATTCTCAGTGCTTGTTGATGCTGCTGCCATAGACATAAATATACACATAAACCCCTCCACTGACTTTAATCTTTCCTTCAGTGTCCCCATCCCTCCAGCACCCATGGGTGAAGGGTCTGCTCAGGCCTACTTACGTGCTACTGAAGACCACAGCAATGTTCTCAAGAGACTTCTCGAAATCCCTCTTGTCCAGTTCATTATTGGATTCATAATGGAAGCCTACATTAACAAGAAATAGAGAACCATAAATAACAACCATAATAGATCTGGACATGTAAAGAAAGCAGCCCATCTCATTCCCTGTGCTGAATGAACTGATTCACTGCACAAATTACCCTCTCCGTCCTTCAAATGCTTCCCTCTCATCCACTCCACAGATCATCATCATTTTACCATCTTAAATCCATTTTGCTGCTTCCTTATAAAACATATAATCCCACTTCAGTGTGAGATATTGAAAGAACAAATGAATAAAGGGTTGTTTGGTTGGAATAACTGTAGGATGCTTTCCAAAGCACCTTCACTTAACACATTGGTTTTGGGCGGTTTATCACTGCTTCCCTGTCCAGCTTCCAGTGGAAGGACTTATCCAGTCACAGACGTATCGAGGCACGGGTAGGTACCGTGATACTGCCTAGGAAGAGCTCTGTAACAACCCATTACCCAGACCTCTCTATTAGCTTTACCCAGTGTTTCATGAAATTTGAAGAACAAGAGTAAGTCCCATTGCTGTGAATACTGGTTTATGGTCCTTGTTCTACTCCTTCCTCACCACCTTGCTGAGGGCCTTCTGTAAGAACAAGACATGACACGGGAGGGTATCCTGCACAGAGTAGCAGTTGCAACCCTAATCATCTTACTAGGCAAACTGGATGGATGGGTCATTTTGTTTTTTGGCTTTTTTGTTGTTGGGGTTTTTTTTTTTTTTTTGGGGGGGGGGGGGGGTTATCTGCCTAGTGGCACTTTATACAAAAAAATAAAAAAAAAACAATTTATTGAGGCATGAGCTTTTGAGGTCGAGAGTCTACTCCATCAGCTCTGACTTCAGCTGCCATAAACAAATACAACTGCCCCCTTGAAGTCTCCTCTCTAATCACATACCATCCCTTGAGCTCTTGCCACTCAGAGATAAGACAGAGCAATGAATAGGCAAAAGCTGGGAAGCTCTGAGCCTATTTGCAAAACTTGTTTCTTAGGGAGAGCAAACCTCTGTGTTTTGGAGATCCCACACTGCTCCTTTGAGGCACTGCTGCATTATTTTTCAGGGTTCACAAATATGTTTTTGGTTCATGAATCTGCTTTCAAAGGTTCAAGGGACTTTTTGGGGTTTACAAATCCATTCTGAATTTCTGAGGATCACGGCATGTTTGTTTAGAAAGTTCACTGATCTGTTTTGGGAGTGACTGAAGTGTTTTGGGAGTAGTACAAATTCAGCAGGACTTGCTTTGCTGCCCTTGTGTGCAGTCAGTGAAACTAAGAAGCGGTTAATACGCCACACTCCTTCCAGCTCACTATGGAGGAACTTCCTGTAACCATGGCAACCTTGTGGTATCCAGGAAATGAAGGCAGTGACGCATATGCCACCCTTCCCTAACCTCACTACTCAACAACAAACAAAATCTTGCCTAAAATACTAAAACAAACTACACATCAGCAGGCTACTCTGGTACCTGGGCTAATCCTCCTCCTGGATCAGATGTTAGATGCCAAATGCAAGGGATTACTGCCAAACATTTTTCTAAGATTTGAAATAGGAGGTGGATTCCCATTTATGAGACCTCACACAAACTTGACTATAAAATACTTTGATTAAAAGTTTGAGGTCATCAGGGCCAGGCTAAATTAGCCCAGCCCTGGTTTCACTCCACACCATCTACAGATTTTAAAATGATAACTGTGTTATTCCATATAGTTATGGAGGAATAAGAGTCACCACACAAATTGGGAATGACTCAATGAGCCTTACTCCCGCCATCCACTTTCTGCAAAATGTCTTTCAAAAAGTTAGTTCAAAATGCACTAATGCCCCGATGCTCAAACCTCTGCCACAGTAGTGACTAAAAATAACTCCCTAATGTTTGATGCTAATAGTATGCAAATGATATGCACACTGTTAGCATCGAACATTAGGAAGATAAGTGGCAGAATTGTGCACTAAACATGCGCACAAGAGCTGTGCCTAAGCAAAGCTCTTGTGCTCATGCCGAGCCCAATGGGGGGGGGGGGGGGTAGACAGTGCGGCAAAGGCAGAGGGAACCGGCAGTGGAACGGGAGCTGGAAACTTCAGCCTCCGCATCCTTGCTCCTCTTGCATGGCCCTTCCTCCCGTGGCCCCCTCACATTCCTGCAGCACGGTTGCCATGGGGGGAGAGGATTCCCTTGCCTCACGTTCCCACGGCACACTGGCTGAAACTCCTTCCAAATCCTCGAAAACCGCCTCTGCGCCTGACATGTCTCTGCATCCTTCACCATTTCACCAGCTCCATGGGAAGGAAGGAGCCCTCCACTCCAGCATGTTGCTGGACATGAGTAACGCCTGCTCTGAGCTGGCGTATGTTTTTGTGCGGCAGGGGGCCCCTTCTTCTGGGGTGCTGTTTTCTGTGCATGAGAGGGAATGCAGAAAGGCCTCGTTTTAATCGCATTTGCATGCAATTAGCACTGATCCATTGCGAGATCTTGTATGGCCCTGTAAAGACCTTCTGATCACATTGCACTGGCAAACAGGGGCACTAGTCTGGCACTAATGGCCTCTAGTGCCTGCGTTTGCTCTGAGCATTGGGGCATTAGTGCAATAAAAGGACCTTACCTACAATTTGTATGTTGACCTTAATTCAACAGTTTTTCCATGGACAACAAAGATCTCCATAATTTTATTTTTGTTACATTTGTACCCCATGCTTTCCCACTCATGGCAGGCTCAATGCGGCTTACATGGGGCAATGGAGGGTTAAGTGACTTGTCCAGAGTCACAAGGAGCTGCCTGTGCCTGCAGTGGGAATTGAACTCAGTTCCTCAGGACCAAAGTCCACCACCCTAACCACTAGGTCACTCCTCCACACACTTCTCACTCTTTTGAGCAACTACCGTATGTGTCCGTGGGGTCATGTTGTCCAAGGAGAATGGCTGTTACAGGTATGCAACTTAATTGTTTGTACAAAAAGCAAGACTGTATGTCTCTGAATGTAATCAGGTAAAATCAGGGCAGGTTTAGCTGTTAGGCCCATTTTCACAGGATTTAGGAGCCTAACTTTGGGAGCTTAGCTCTAAATTGGCCCCTTTGAAAATATACTATAGTTGAGTGCCTACATTTAGGCCCCTAAAAGGTGAATGACTAGGGGGAGGTAATTTAGGGCAGGGAAATGTTAGCTGCTTGTCACTGGTTCTCAGCAGTAAGAACCTAGCTTAGAAGCCTAAATCTAGGAAAATAACTTGCAGGCCTAAATTCTACTGGAAAAAAAATACTTTTAGGGTTGCCTTGCCAATTGGCTTCATATTTGACCAACAGGTTGGTCCAGTCCTGGATTTACTTTACATATAGGTCTTCAGTCTTGTTTTTCTTAGGAAATATAATATAGAAATCAAAACAACAAACCACTACGTTGCAGTGGCGTAGCCAGACCTGACATTTTGGGTGGGCCCAGAGCTAATATGGGTGGGCACTATATATATAAGTGAGAGTAGCATTTCTTGAGATACTCCTAAACAATGCCTTAAAGTGCACTTGATGAAGGATTTCTAATAAACAGTCTGCCCAACAGCTGTCCAGCATCAATATAAACCACATACATACTCAAAGCCTATGTAGCAAACTTTAACACCACCAATTCTGAACACACAAATACTAATAACAGTACCTTTAAAAAGGCAGCAGTGAATATACACAACAGCATTACGCGTCTCACTGGAAAAGTCAGACTACTCAGACTGATATAGATCCCAACACAAACCACATGCCAGAAGAATCACTTTGGTCACATGCAGAACACAGACCAGCCCAGCATCAGCTCTGTCCTTCCCTACCCCTCCATTCCTCCCTGTAGCCCGACATCAGTCCTACCCTTCCCTTCCCTACTCACCTCATCCTTTCTTATAACCTGGCATTAGCCCTACCGTTCCTTTCCTACTCCCCCCCCCCCCCCCCCCCCATCCATCCATCCCCGTAGCCTGGCATCAGCCCTTCCTTTCTCTACACTACCCCCCATCTATCCCTATAACCTGGCATCAGCCCCACCCTACCCCCACCCCTCCCTGTAGCCTAGTGTCAGCCCTGTCCTACCCCCTACTCATCCCACCATTATGATGTTTAAAAAAAGCATTTACAATTGTAATTACCTGCAGTGCTGGGCTGGGTTGAGAAAGGCAGGGACAAATCAAACTCGGGTATACATGTAAAGTATCACATACCATGTAAAATGAGTTTATCTTGCTGGGCAGACTGGATAGACCCTACAGGTCTTTATCTGTCATCATTAACTATGTTACTTTATAACACCAGGCTTCCCAAAGGCAGATTACAGAAACAATTAAGATGAACAGTTAAGATCAAGAAATAGAATATTCTCACTGAAACTTTGCCATCTGTATTGTATAGAACAGCGTAGATAAATGAGCACAAAATACAAAAATTATCACTGCTATTTCTACCAGCTATAATAATTTTTAAGCTGTTTTTACTGATGTTCAATTTTTATTTTATATTTAAATCTAGATATTTATTTATTTATTGCATTTGTATCCCACATTATCCCACCTCTTTGCAGGTTTCAAATATAAATATAATATAAATATAAATATAGGAAGGTTTCAAATAAATTAAAAAGCTGTTAAATAAGTAAAAAAGAAAAAAAATCCCACCTCCACCTTTTAAGGCACTGCCTAATGCCTATCCAACTGGAACTGTTTTAGACTTTTTACAGATGGACTACACATTAATTTTGAAAATTCTTTTGCTAAAGTCTGTATAATGGACTAGATAGGAACACCCCATCTTCTGTTTTCTTCAACCTCCTTGTCCTGTCCTGTCCTGTGCTGTGTTGGGGACGGGTCAGGTGATAGCTCCTGCAAGTGCCGCGGAGGTGGAACCCAGGAGCCCACAAAGTCAGCGAGCCAGAGAGAGCACACACAACATGCACCGTGGGAACGGTCCCTTACCTTACCTCTGTCACAGGAGTCAGCTTTGCACAACCAACCAAAGTCAAGCACCGTTGTTGCCGAATAGCTGGGCTGCTTCAGCGAGTGCAGCCTGCAACACACACCGGACTGGACCTCCTCCCCCGTGCTGCCGGTGCCTGCACTGCTTGAAGCCAAGAGAAGGAGCAGAATGTCAACGTCGTCGAGAGAGCTCATCTCAGCCACAGCGGCCTTGTTTGGTAAGCTACTTTACTACTACACAAGGCCGCTGCAGCTGAGCTCTCTGGACGACGTTCTGCTTCTTCTCTTGGCTTCAAGCAGTGCAGGCAGCACAGTGAGGGGATGGGAGACAGGAGACTGGGAGTGTGCGGATAGCAGGAGGCTGAGTGGGATGACAAGCGGCAAGCAGGCGACGCCGCCAACCATCTGCAGAAAAGCAAGGCACGAATCCGATCCAGCCAGCGTTTGGAAGTGGCACGCACCGCGTGCAAGCGGGAAGACAGTGGTGCATGCGCATAGGCGGCACCGCGTGCGCTGCAGGAACTAAACTGGCGATGAATGCGCATAGGCGCCGTTTTTTCCATCCCCCTAGCTATGCCTAAGCCACTGAATTCAGGGCAGAACTGAAAGGCTGTGCGGCACTCTCACTGCAGCCTAACCGGCACCTAGAAGAGCAGCAAAGGATTGGAGGCACAGGACAAATTGGGTGGGCCTGAGGTGTGATTGGGTGGGCCTGGGCCCATCCAGGCCCACCCGTAGCTACGCCCCTGCTACGTTGAATCATGGTTAACCTAGGATTGGGTCAACCCTGTTGGGCAAATCTATACAAGCTGGCAGCTTTGTTGGTGCCTGACTTAGATGCCTAAATTTAGGAGCAGAGCTTTTATGAGTACAGTGCAATCCGCTTAAGTGCAAGGGTCTGGGATCAAAGAAATACATGCAGTTAACCGGAGTGTGCACTTAACCGTTGTGACCCAAAGAAGCTTGACATCTGATAAACATATGTACAGTACTGTTTATTATACATACAGTATACAGTCTCCATTAACTGACGTTATACAGTCTCTATTAACTGACGTTAGGTTTACTTGAAGTAATCAGTCATAGTCCTCTGTACACTATTGTGTCTGTGAGTTCCACAGACTATGTCTGCCAGACAGTAAAAACTGTCATAGCACTGACATCCAGTGGCCTCCAGATAGGCCCGCACGGTGTTGAGACTCTCTAGCGCTCTTGCAAAAGTGACAGGAGGTTGTTGAATTTTGTCAGCATGTGCCTTGCTGCTCATTTCATCATCTGTTTCATCATCAGCCGTTGCTTGCGTGTAGGCGCATATCTCGACATCAGTGCTGTCGTCAGCTGTTTGTAGATTGTAATCAACAGCTACATAGTGATGAAACTCCTCTTCAGTATCACCGGCTGGGATGTCAATAGCCTGTTCATCTGACGCATTTGCAACAGCTGCATCTGTTTTGTCCCTCTCCACATCCTTAACAAAGTTTGCCCGCTTGTAGCAGTTCACAATGGTTGCCTGTGTAACATGATTCCAGGCTTCTTTCTGCATATGTAGGGAATCCAACAGTGATAGATTACGAGGCAGTTCAGCAGCACGTTTATCCTTGCCAGTCTGGTCATCCATAACGCTCATCAGACGACGTAGCACAAGAGCCTGATAATGTTTTTTGAAATTGGCTATTATGCCCTGATCCATAGGTTGGATCAGAGAGGTAGTGTTTGGTGGCAGGAAGACCACCTTGACGTTAGACAGCCTGACATCATCACTGTGTGTAGCACAATTATCACAAAGCAACAAAATCTGACGCTTTTGTGCCCGCATTCTAGTGTCTGATTTCTTTAGCCACTGCTTCCAAATTTCCCCAGTCATCCATGAATTTGCATTAGCCTCATATGACACCGGAAGTTGCTTAACATTCTTGAAGTAACGGGGCTGTTTGCTCTTTCCAATGACGAGTGGTTCCAACTTCTCACTCCCGTCCATATTGCAGCAAAGGAGGATCGTCAAGTCGGTCCTTCAACGTTTTACTTCCTGTAGTTTCGGCTTGTTTGAATGCAAGTGTTCCATCAGGAATCGCTCGCCAGTAGAGACCGTTTTCATCAGCATTGAAAATGTCACGAGGTGCAAACTCGTTCAAGATGGTAGGAAGAACTGAAACAACCCAATTTTCAGCACCAAAGTCATCAGCATCTTGTTTTTCACCATGCTGTTTCTTGAATTTTATGTTGTTCCTCTCCTTCCATCTTTCCAACCATCCAACAGTGGCTTTGAATTCAGTTAGTGTCACGTGCCAATCGGCTTCCATATTCCGTGTGTGCTCTTATTTGGAGTCTTTCCTGCAGAGGAGCAGTCTTAAACCATGCATATAAGCGAATCTTGCACTTATCAGTGGTGCGCTAAACCGAAGTTTGTCCCCATAGAAATTGATGACCGAAGTACGGCATGCAGTTAAACAAAGCATGCGCTTATTCGACGTGCACTTAAATGGAGTGCACTGTATTGGGTTTTCAGTGACTGGCTTACTGCAGAAAGACAGCAGTAAATGGTACCCAGTGAGGCCTTTTTCTGTATATTAATGTAGTCCATGGCTGTAAATAAAGACCCTTTGCTCCACCGAGTCAGCCCTGTTGCCCCTGCTCATCAACCCCTCAAGCTAGACCACCTATACTGTTCTACCTCTCTGGTCATCAGCCTTCCTTATCACAGCCCACTGTGCTCTGGATATCTCTCAGCTGACACCAGCTGCAGAAAAGGGAAAGAAATGAAAGAAAATCTGAACAAAATTGGAACAGTCAAAAGTTTAGAAGCTGTGCATCTGTGCAAAAACTTTAAGATTCTGTACCTAAAGCACAAACATCCATTAAGCCATTTATCAAGCAGCAGAAAAGAACATACACTGCTTACACAGAAACAAAGTCTAGGAGTAATCATCTGAGAGGAGCTGAAACAAGAACTGATGCAAGAATGTCAAATGTATGGAAACTTTTCAGTCTTAAGGCCAGACAAGCAGACTTCCTCATTAAAGACTCTTATCAGTCAAGTGGACAGTTACCCCAGAGTAAACTTTTTCCATGGGAAGACCAACACCACCACAAATTGCAAGCAGCTTCAGCTTCAGCTTCATCTCTGCTTTAAAGTGACCCAACTCATCACTGTGCTGTTTGGCTGGAGGCAAAGAATTGTTGAATAAAAGCATAAAAATGTTGAATAAAAGCATTAAAAATTGGAGTGGAATGCTTCAAAAAAACATGCAGAGCTAGCTGTTTCAACACTAAAATCTCCTGGGACATGATGGGGCCCACATTAGCCAGAGGCAGGCTCCAGAAAGTCTGTGGGATAGAAGGTAGGGGGTAATAGAAAGCAGATGTTCTGCACATGATTAACAGTTTGTGGTATTCAGAGACTTGCACAGGGATGTTGTATAGTCAGATGCCAAAGAAAGCTATATAAGACCAATGAGAGATCTGTGCCTTTAAGCATTCTCTGACTGCTTTGTCTGAACATGCTTCCTGCATACCTCATAAAAGGTATGCAGTACAATTGTAAATAAACTTTTTATATTAAATCGTCTAGTCTTCTCTTCAAAGTGGCGAGCCAGCCAGGAGTAGGCCGCAAACGGAAAAGAGAAGGCGAGACGAAGAACAAATTAAGTGTGTGTTGTTAATGAAGTTTTTTACAGGATTTTGAGAGAGCAAGCGTTGTTTAAGCCTAATTTCTGTGCTCCACTGATGTGGGATTGATCAAACTGCTGAACTGGACATATAGGCTACGACTCCTGGGCTTGCTAAAGAGAAATAAGAAGACGCGTGAGTAAGCTTACATTGTGGACTTAGGTATATTTGTTTAGTTTTATAGTTTTCTGTTTTGTATATTTTCTTGGTTTAAGTGCAGTAGTATATTTTTGTAGGTTGTGGCTCTATAGGAGAAATTGTAATAGTCAGAATAAAATGAAAGGGAAAGGGGCAGATAAGAAAGAAAAGCCTCCTGTGTATGCTATGTATTTAGATTTAGATAGTTCAAAAAAATGCTCCCCTTTGCAGCATGTCATAGAATTATTCCCATTAGAAAAAAAACAGATTGAAAAAATACATGAGAAATGGGTCAAATATGAAGGAAAAGATTCTGTTTTGAGCTGGTCTCAGGATGGATCGTTTGATTGTCCAAAATTATTATCTCTCCTGAGCTACTTACAAGAGAATAAAAATAAAACTAGGCAGAAGAAAAGCTTAGAGAAGCATCTTACAATTTGGAATTTATTTTCTTTAGCAGCAGATCTGTTTCATGCTGATGTAGATAGGATACAAAAAGAGGCAGAAAGAAATAATCCCCCGTCATATGAATCTAGCAGGGACACGTTGTGCCCCCTAAGGGCGACTGATAAAATGAAGGAATCAAAGGCAAAGCGCCCTGTGCCATGCGCTGGGTATTCGGCTCTTGATGACCCCCCCAGTGAGTCAGAAAGTGAAAAGGGAGGGGATAATGAGGACAGTGATGTGGGGACTAGGGAACAGAAAAAGGAGAAAAAACGGATGAGACAGAAAGAAAAAGGAAAATCTAGTGCAGAATCAGGCACTTACCCTGATTTGAAAACCCTAATTACATCAGAACAATATGACCTGGCAACACAATTTGAAATTGAGGGACGGCTTCGGCTATGTACCGAGTCACCCCCTGAACCTTCCTTTAGAGTGGATCCTCAGACACCCACGTTTAAAATCAGGGAAACACCGCCCAAATTGACACCCAGACCGTCAAAGGCAATTTTTAAGGAAACCTATGTAGCTGCAGAACTTGTGAGATTGGATAAAACTAAATATGGGGCAGAATGGTGGGGAGTTACTAAGAACCTGTTGGAAGTTAAAGACCTCCTTTTCCCCTGTGATAAGGAAGGACCTACCTCACATGAGGATGTACAGAATTTGACAAAAGTAATAAATAAATATTGCCTCAAGGCGGGAAGCCTGGGCTTTATTAAAGAAGGGCTGGAGTACTGGGACGATTGGTTTTACAAAATGAAACAGGCTGAAGAAGAGGTGGAAGAGGAAGGTAAACAGGATATTTGTAGTGCTTTAGATAGTAGTGCTTTACACATGCCAGTTATGACGCGCTTGGACGCAGCTGGCAATCGAATACAACATTACAAGCCATACACCCCCGTAGATGTTACAACTTTAGTTGCAAAAATTCCCAGTATAGTGAAAGGAGCCCGCATGTGGTTAGAAGGGATAGAACAGGTCACAGCAGGCACTCTATTGACTATAGGTGATTTTAAAGCTTTGTGTGCAGCCTCGGGCATTAATATTTCTCAATTGGCAGTACAATGTGGATATCCGCACCTGCCGTTATATACGGGCGACGGGGATATCTACGCGGGACAAATTAAGGCGCAGCTTTCTGCAGCGTTGCATATTATGTACCCAACCCCAATTGATTTTTCAGCCATTACCGGTAGTAAGTGGGATCCAAAGACTGATTTTGCAGCCCACTTAACGCAGTGTTTGACCTTGTATAAAGCACAGACAGGACAGGATGCGGATGTAGCTCATAATGTTGCCGTGTTTTTGCATCTTTTTATGTCTACCTTGCCTGGTAATATGCGTAAAAATTTGGATGCTGTTATTGCTCTGTCTTCAAAACCATGGCCAGAAATAAGACAGACTTTGATGCATTTTAGTAATGTGCATCGTAAACTGATAGAGACCCCACAGAAAGAACAGGCAAAATTAACTTCTAAGTTAATGACTATGCAGTTAAAAGATTTGGAAAGCAAGGAACAGGATAGAAATAAAAAACAGGAAACAATGGTAATGCCCTCTGCCTCACCACAGGTCATTTACTATGTACAACCGGGATATAGCCGGCCGTACCAACCAAGGGGACGAGGCATGGTTAGAGGCAGGGGTAGAGGTCGAGGGATGCAAGGATCAGGACCATCACCTAATAGAAGGGCACATGTACAATGTTGGGGATGTCAGCAATTTGGTCACTATGCTTCAGAATGTTATCAGAATGCAGGAATGCCCCAAGTACAAATGCAGACGCAGCAAGGATTAATGCCACAAGTAGTAGGGATACCTGCGAGTGCCCCGCAGACTGCAATACAGCAGCCAGCGACGCAATCACAGGGACCAGGAGCGGCAGTACAGAGACAGGGTACTGTAAATGCTTTTCCAACTTGGCAGAATATTCCAGACCAATGCTATTGACTGGAAGCAAACCCGTGTCAGGAAGAGGGAATGATTTTCAGATTAGACACAAGGGAACCCTTTATTACATTGACAATTGGCAAATATGGAACTCCTGTGAGATTTTTGATAGATACAGGGGCGAGTACCTCTGTGTTGTGTGCAAAACCACTGGGAGTTAAGCTTTCAAATCAATATAGAACAACAGTGGGATTTACGGGGATAGAACAAAGAAAAAGGCTAACAGAACCCACTCTGGTGCGCTTGGAATGCCAACCGCACGGTTCAAGGGAGGCTGTGGTACCCTTTTTAGTGGCACCTGATTGCCCAGTAAATTTGTGTGGTAGAGACTTGTTGTCTCAATTAGGATTGTGTTTAGATTTTGGAAATAAAGAAATACCAAGTTTGCTCACTATGGTCCAACAGTTGAATAATGAAAATAAAGTATGGGTTATGGAAGAATTACCACAACATATTTGGAGTACAAGTGATTCACCATATGGACTAGCCATAAATGCAAAACCCCATAAGATAGAATTAATAGAAGGGGCAAAGGGGCCGAAGCAAGACCCTTACCCCATACGACCTAAATTAGTATCCAAAACCCTGGAACACATTGGTAAATTATTGAAATGTGGTATTATTGAACCTTCAGTATCCCCGTATAATACCCCATTGTTTCCTGTCCCGAAAGGGGAAAACAATGTAAGGATAGTACATGATTTAAGAGAGCTAAATGAGGTTACAAAAAATCAATTTCCGATTTGTGCAAATCCTGCTACACTTTTGCACACTCAGAATATATATGCATATAACACTGTTATTGACTTGTCTAATGCATTCTTTTCAATACCTCTTCATCCAGAGTCTAGGGATTTGACGTCATTTATAGTACAGAATGAGGCATACAGGTGGACTAGGATGCCTCAAGGCTTTACTGATAGTCCATCGGTATTCTCAAAACAACTAATGATGGATTTAAAGGATTTCAGGAGTCAATTGCCTGACACGGTGTCATTGTTTGTCTATGTAGATGATATTCTACTGTCTGCTGAGACTGAAGCAGAATGCCTAGATTGGACTACAAAATTATTTTTGTTATTAGGAGAGTTAGGATATAAATGTAACAGGGAAAAATGTGTTATAGCTCAGTCTACTGTCACCTTTTTAGGACAAAATGTTTCAGCAGAACATAAGGTAATTATACCGGAAGTTATATCTATTTTAAATGAGACTCCGGTACCGCAAACAGTTACCCAGTTACGTGCTGTTTTGGGAATGTTAAATTACTGCAGACAATGGATACCAAATTATACACAAAAAGTAATGAGACTTTATAAACATTTGAAACTGCCCGCAGCCACACCAAAGAATACATTAATTGTATTGGAAGAGCAGGATAAGATAATATTGGCTAAGATTGTGAGGGATTTGTTATCCCCAGGACCGTTAGCAGTAATAGATATCCAATCACCTGTGCATCTATGGGTAAAAGATATGGGAAATAGTTGGGCAGCTATGATTAATCAGAATAATGAAGTAAATGCACCAGTAGCTTTTTTGTCAGGCTCTTTTAATCATGTGGAAAAAGGAATGAAAGAAATACCAAAGTTACTGACAGCTATAGTGGCTGCAGTAGGCAAGTGGAGAGCACAAATGCCTTTTGTTCCTATTGTAATACATACTAACCACACGATTAAAACGCTGTTGAGCCCTAGCCAGACGGCATTGACAGCCACTAGATTTGGAAAATATCAAGCAGTACTTTTAGGACAAGATATAAGAATAATACCATTAACTAAAGAACAGAGAAATAAGATAGATCTGCTTTTTCCTGTCAATCTAGAGGGTGAGATCGATACTATAGAAATCCCTACATTTCACTGTCTTACTTTTGAACCCTTATCTGATGGATTAATATGGTTTACAGATGGAGCTTGTGAAAGGACTGTTGCAGGCTTTGCCTGCGTGCAGGTAGATGAGAATCTAAGAAAGATAATGCAAGTACAATATAAAACCCCTCCTGATCAGACTGCACAGCATGCTGAACTTTTAGCCGTTATTACGGCCTTACAACACACTGATATGACTCAAAATGTCACTATATATACTGATAGTGGTTACGTTGCAAGTTCACTACAGTATCATATATTAAAATGGCAGCGTAGGGGGATGATAACCAGTGCAGGTAAAAATTTACAACATTACACATATTGGAAATTGCTGTTTGAAATTTTGGCAAGAAGGGAACGTGAAGGTAGAAAAACTGCAGTTGTGTGGACCCCGGCCCACACTGAAAGGCCAACCTTTGAGGCACTAGGTAATGCAATGGCTGATGCAGCAGCAACGGAGGTGGTTAAGCAAAGTGAAAAGATTTTGTATAATACTAGACAGACACAGGAAGGGCCACTTACGAATGTAGATAAGATTGAATTGTGGCAGCCAGAGGGACAGGAAAGTGAAAAATGGTTGAAGAGAGGATGTACGAAATTGGGAAGTGAATGGTTTAATGCAGAAGAAGGATTACCTTGTATGCCAATGAGCCAGGCGATTAAGGTATTGGCTGAGTGGCATGCAACCATGCATTGGAATAAAGATACAATGAAACAACAGTTTGAGCAAAGATTTTGGACTTTGAAAATTGATAACTTGGTTCAACAGGTTGTGCAGAATTGCATGGTATGCAATATTAACATACCTAAGCGAGGTCCTAAAATATCACCTGGGACACTTCCAATACCAGAAGGCCCAGCAAAAGAATGGTATATGGATTTCACTGATATGATTGTTCCAGTGCAGGGAAAAAGGTATTTGTTAGTTTGGGTGGATGCTTTCTCAAGGTGGGTAGAAGCATTTCCATGTAAAAGGGAGACAGCACATGAAGTGGTACAATGCCTGGTAACTCATATTATGCCAAGACATGGGTGTCCATCTAGAATAATTTCTGATAACGGGACACATTTTAATAACAGTGTTTTGAAAGAAATGGCAACGATTATGGGTTTAACACACAGAAAAGTATCAGTGTATCGCCCCACCTCCAATGGTTTGGTGGAACGCTACAATGGTATTTTAAAAACTAAATTGAGAGTATTACTGAAGGCTTTAAACAAGGAAACAGCAGGTAAACCATATACCTGGCTTGATTTGTTACCATTAGCTTTGATGGTTATAAGGGCCCAACCTAATGGGCGTACTAAATTGACCCCATTCCAAATTCAGACAGGACGTCATTTTTTCCCGATGCAGACAGCAAGTACTGATAGCACAGCTCAGTACTGGCAAAAGCTACAACCTATGTTGAACCTGACAAGTGATATGATCCGAACAAATGTAGCATCACAGGCAGGAACTACTAATGATGTTTGTGCTTTTAAAGTAGGTGACCTAGTGCTACGAAAGAATTTTACACATAAAACATGGAAGGATCCTGTGTATGTAGGGCCTTTTGCTATCACGGCCCTTACTCAGACCGCTGCCTGTCTGGAAGGTCATACTTCTTGGATACATTTAGCAGATATTCGACGAATTAATAACATTGAAATGGACAAAGAATAAACAAACATCATGTCCCTAAACATGATGGTATTGGACTGTTGTTGTTTGTTAATGGACAATGAACACATATGATAATAGACTTGTTACAGTGGCCAAGATGTTGAATTTGACTGATTGTATCATATGTGCCCACTGACTGACATCATCCTTGTCCTTGCCAACTATGATATATGGGACTACAATGATAAAATCATGTCTGTTATCCCAATAATACCTGTGTAAGAGATGATGAAAACCTTCATTGGACAAATGAGACTATTTATAAGCAAGCCTTGCTTATGGACAAGTACCCACAGACATCATGTTGGTGTCTGATTAATAGTATGACAACTGAACACATTCCCCTGATAAAGTGCACTTACACGCAGAATGTTGTAACAACTGATTCAATGAATGTTATGCTTTTAATTTGTGTAATTTTTAATGCCACATCAACTAATGAGAAGTAAGAATGAATGACAGTGTATTCCCCTTTGATGAAGCTCACTGTCTGTATTCAAAGGAAATATAAATTTTGTACCCTAGTACAATTGAATCTGTTTAATGCTGTGTAACATGTGTATTAGCATGTTTGCAAAGATGTGCCAGGATGTTTTTAAAATAACAATGATAACTGAAATTCAGAATAAATAGAACTTTAATATGTCAGCCAAAAATATTGAAAAAGCGTGCAGAAACTGAATGCCACAAACAAGGGGGGAGGAGATTTAGAAAGGAGGTAAGAAAACAGACTGGAGCTGAAACAGATGTGTTGAGGCCTGGAATATCAGTCCTCAAAGGGAGGATGTTGAATAAAAGCATAAAAATGTTGAATAAAAGCATTAAAAATTGGAGTGGAATGCTTCAAAAAAACATGCAGAGCTAGCTGTTTCAACACTAAAATCTCCTGGGACATGATGGGGCCCACATTAGCCAGAGGCAGGCTCCAGAAAGTCTGTGGGATAGAAGATAGGGGGTAATAGAAAGCAGATGTTCTGCACATGATTAACAGTTTGTGGTATTCAGAGACTTGCACAGGGATGTTGTATAGTCAGATGCCAAAGAAAGCTATATAAGACCAATGAGAGATCTGTGCCTTTAAGCATTCTCTGACTGCTTTGTCTGAACATGCTTCCTGCATACCTCATAAAAGGTATGCAGTACAATTGTAAATAAACTTTTTATATTAAATCGTCTAGTCTTCTCTTCAGAATATAGCTTCTTATAAGCTATATTCACTGAACAGCAACATGTAAGATGAAATGAGCCACTATTTAATCCTGTTCCTGGTTTTGCTGTTTCATTTGCTTTTAATTCTTACTTTTAACTGTAAGCATCAGATGTAGCTGAGTAAAAGTAGTAAAAATTGGTGAAATTATTACTTCAATAAAAGTAAAAAGTAACAAATGTTATCCTGTATTTCTTTACAAGTAAAAGTAACAAAACTTTTACTTAAGTACAGTAATTAGTTATATTTACTGTTACTATACAACACTGACAGAAATCCCCGGGGCTGTTCTGTAAGTGGGGGCTTTGGGGCGATGAGTGGTTGGCCTCATTCTGTGGACTTAAATGCATTTGCATATGATGGCAGCTTGGCACCCAGCCACATGGCAGGCCTCGATCCAATGGCCATACCTCCTGGTTGGAGATTCACCTCCGGGCCTGTTCAGGATGGAAGCGGGGCCCTCAGCTAACTGCAAATCCCCTCGGGGAATTAAAGAACTGGCTTCAGGAGATTAAAACTGACATAAAAGTTATGCGCAGTGAGCTCGCAGTGCTGGGGGCTGACCTACACGGAGAGATATGAGAGCTGGGGCACCGTGTTGCAGAGGAGCACTTAGATGAGCATTCCGAGGCCCTGAGATTCCTTGACCGTTAAATTGCGGATGTGTGCGTAGGCACCTGGCAGATCTTGTACAAGTTAGAAGACCTGGAGAACTGGAGCCAGTGTTGGAAGCTCTGGTTTCGGGGTCTGCCGGACACTCCAACTTGCGCGGATAGTTAGGAGGTGGTACAGCAGATAGCTAGCTAACTCCCTACTATCAGATGGGCAGATGATGGTGGATCCCACCACAATTTTCCTGGAACGCACACAGGGTATTGGGGAGTCCTAGAAATTATCAGCCTAAGGACATTGTGGTCAGTTTCTGTGATTACAAGATGAAAGAAAAAATGTTCCAAGCTGCTTGACTGGCCAGCAGTTTCCAGTGGGACTCCTACTACTTGGAGATCTGTCAAGACTTGGCCAGAGCTACCCTCAAGCACCGTTCCGAACGCCACCCATTTACTACTCACCGTGACCTGCGGGAGCTTGGGATTCGAAATAGATGAAGGCATCTCTTCACACTTTTGTTTTATAAGAACGGGCAGCTTCATCAAGTCCACACCTTGGAGGAGGCGAAGGGGATCGTTCTGGAGGATAATACTGCAACTGCTCCCCTCTGGGCAATCCTCTTCAGCAGTTAAGTTAAAGAACATCCGAAATGGTAGTGAGTAGCAAAGGGCCATAAACTCTTGCAGCGCCAGCAGTCTGCTGGCAAGATACCTTGACTGTGCCTTGTGGATATGTTTTACAAAGTATATGCTGCCTGGGGGATTCAGC
This sequence comes from Microcaecilia unicolor, assembly GCF_901765095.1. Classification (NCBI taxonomy): domain Eukaryota; kingdom Metazoa; phylum Chordata; class Amphibia; order Gymnophiona; family Siphonopidae; genus Microcaecilia; species Microcaecilia unicolor. Next base: position 69,855,641 of record NC_044041.1, read on the forward strand.
TGCTTCTTTTTGTGCAGCCCAGCCCATGTTCTGAGCGGACAGACTCTTGTTGTTCGCTCACTTTGGCTGTCATTTGGGCAGAGGCCTCTCTTACTTTGCAGCTCTGGATTGGGACTCTGTGAGATAGGATATTATACTTTGCTTAGGTTTTTCATGTTGTTCTATTTGTAGTTGTGGGGATTTCAGGGGTGGGACAGTGAGTACACTTCCTCGAACTTGGTATTTCTAGGGATGCCCTAGATTGATGCTGGGGGGTTTGGGAGGGTAGGAGGTGGGTGAGGTATGGTACGAGTGTATGGTGACTGTATGGTTGGTGTGTGGCCAGATGAGTGGAGGATGGTTGGGGGGCAATGGCTGTCTACTTTGATCCCTGGGTTTGGATGATGTCTCTGGTGATCCTCAATGCTCAAGGACTTAACACCTCCGTGATGAGTGGGGAATGGTTGGGGGGGCAATGGCTGACTACTTTGATCCCTGGGTTTGGATGATGTCTCTGGTGATCCTCAATGCTCAAGGACTTAACACCTCCGTGATGATTGGGGGAATGGTTGGGGTGCAACGGCTGACTACTTTGATCCTTGGGTTTGGTTGATGTCTCTGGTGATCTTCAATACTCGAAGACTTAACACCTCCATGATGAGTGGGGAATGGTTGGGGGGCAATGGCTGTCTACTTTGATCCTTGGGTTTGGATGATGTCTCTGGTGATCCTCAATGCTTGAGGACTTTACACCTCCATGAAGAGGCAGCTTCACTTGTGGGAGCTCCTTTGCCTTAAGGCAGACGTCGCCCTGATCCAGGAAATGCACCTTAAACCAATCCATTAGCGGTTTTGAAGACATTGCTATTATCCTTGGCTCTATTTTGCTTCTAATACTGATGGTACCAAAGCTAGGAGGGTGTTTATTGCTTTTAATGACTCTAGGCCCTAGCAGATACAAAAGGTTGTTAGGGATAAGCAGGGGAGATATCTGCTTCTTATATTGCTTTTAGTTGGGCAATTATGTACATTAGTGAAAATCTACGCCCCTAAGGAGGACCATGGGGATTTTATTAGGCAACTGGATCAGCTCTTCCTCCATCATGGGGAAGGCGCGTTACTTGTGGGTGGGGACTTTAACCTGACTCTGAATCCTGCCCTGGATAATTCAGCCCCAACAGTGCATTATGCACAAAAAGACTATGATTTGTTGTATAATTTCTTGGCCCCCCTGACAGTTAGTTGAATTGTGGAGGCAAATTTACCCAGTAGCCCAGGACTATACTTACTATTCACAGGTCCATAAAACCCACTCTAGGATTGATATTTGGGTAGGGGATCCCTCATTTCTCCGACTTGCTCATTTCCATACAATAGTGACCTGGATTTGATCAGATCATGCCCCTTTGCTGCTCACTCTACACCTAACCCAGATCCAGCAGGTGGCCCTTTTGGCATTTATTTAGATTTTGCTCACATCTTTTTCAGTAGTAGCTCAAGGTGAGTTACATTCAGGTACTCTGGATATTTCTCTGTCCCAGGAGGGCTCACAATCTAAGTTTGTACCTGAGGCAATGGAGGGTTAAGTGACTTGCCCAAGATCACAAGGAGCAGCAGTGGGATTTGAACTGGCCACCTCTGGATTGCAAGACCAGTGCTCTAACCACTAGGCCACTCCTGTGTTAAAACAGCATGAGTTAGTGGTAAAATAACCCATCTTTATGGTAGTCCATGTTGATAACTACATCTGTTAATCTTGCTCCCTTGTTTTTCCATCAGCTTTGTACTAGTTCCCTGAATCTGCACTGTCTTTTGTTTGAAGAATCTGCTCATTTGTATTTACTCACTGTTATAACTAATAAATCCCTATTTTGAATATGAGTCTAAAACTCTATTCATCGTTTCTAAAGATACAATATGGATCAACTATAACTAATTACTTTAATCCTAACTATTTTATTAGCTTGGAACATTGTCCATTAACCCCCAAGTACTATATATGGCACTAAAAATTGTATGTGCAAATTTGGGGGAGTGGCCATGGGAGGGTCTTTGGTGGATCGGGGGCATTACCACAATTTATGCATGCTGTTATAGAATACAGGTGATCTGCACCTAATTTACGCTAGGGTTTCACTGGTGTAAATGGTCACGCCTAAAAGTAGTCATGGTTCCAGGCGCTAAGTGCTAGTCTATAAACAGCACCTAACTTTGACTGCCATTTATAATGACGTGTTACTCTCTGAGGTTGGTCATCTTACTCAACTTGAGGCACAATTTTGTGATTATCTCCAGCTTAATGATAAAAGGGAGGTTTCTCCTGGTATTCTCTGGGAGGATCTTAAGGTAGTGATGCTAGGTCATCTTATAGCACTTCAAGCCCATGTGCAGACCACCTGGTTTTGCTCAGGAAGGGGAACTTCGGGCTCACATATCCAGTTTAGATAGGCAATCTCAACAGGGCAGTGGGTGCACAGAAATTGACAAGTGGGCCTATCAACTTAGGCTAGAGCTTAATGACCTTCAGCTGGCTGACATTTCAGAGCAAGTTCAGCGGGTCTGTAATGCTCATTTTGAGTTTGGCAATAAGGCTAGCTACCTCCTCTCTTTTAATCTTATGCAACAAATTATGTGTACCCATGTTTTGAACCTACAGGATGATCATGGGGTTGTACATATTGACCCTAAGGCTTTGCAGGACATGTTTGTTCAGTATTATTCAGATCTTTACACTCCAGATGTCCACCCGACAGAGGCAGAGATTTCCTCATATCTGGAGGGGATGTAGTTGCCAAAACTCCCCGAGTCTGCCAATCAGACCATCTGTGTTCCTATTGACATTGATGAGGTCCATCAGTCAATTTTGGACTTGGCTATACTAATAAATTTTATTAGTGTTTTCAGTGCTTTGGCGCATTTTTAACTCTTTGAAGGGGTTAGATCCTTTGCCAGAGACTTGGAATTTGATGACCATCACAGTACTGCCTAAGCTGGGCAAGGATCCCTATTTTTGTAGCTTTTATCGCCCTATTTCTCTGCTTGGGTCGGACTCTATAACATTTTCACTAAGATTTTAGCCAACCAGCTTCTGCAGGTGCTGCCAGACCTGGTTCATGAGGACCAGGCGGGCTTTGTCCATGGTCATCAAACCTTTGATAATGTCCATTGGGTACATCTTATTTATAGAGCTTGGACTAATGTGATCCCGCTCTGTTTGCTTTAGTTGGATGTTGAAAAAAGCATTTGACTGGGTCCAGTGGCATTTTTTGCTTTCAGGTGGGTATCCGGGGGCGCTTCCTTCAGAGGCTTTGCCTCATTTATATGTATCCTCGGGCGTCAGTCTGAGTCAATAGCCATAATTTGTCCTCTTTTTTGGCTCCATCATGGCATGAGGCAGGGATGTGCGTTGTCTCTCCTGCTGTTTGCTCTTTCCATCGAGTCCTTAGCTAGCCAGATTTGGGCATGCCCAGATATTAAAAGGTTTCATCATGGCCTGAATCTAAAATTATGCTTTTTGCAGATGATGTTCTCTTGACCATGGCTGACCCTGATGCTTCTCTCACTGGGGTGGTGGAGGAGTTGCAGGGGTATGGTCGGGTCTCTGGGTTTAAGGTCAATATGAGCAAGTCAGAGATTCTGAATGTTACCCTCCCAGAACAGCAGGTAGCTCGCCTCCAAGTCCAATTCCCCTTCCTTTGAGCTCCACACTATATTTGCTATCTAGGGGTTAATCTCATCCATCGGCTGGATGACCTTTATACCGTTAATTTCTCATTCAAGCTCCTTGAACTTTTGACAGAACTGGAAAGGTGGAAAGGCTTGAACCTCTCCTGGATAGGCCACATACAGTGGGGGAAATAAGTATTTGATCCCTTGCTGATTTTGTAAGTTTGCCCACTGACAAAGACATGAGCAGCCCATAATTGAAGGGTAGGTTATTGGTAACAGTGAGAGATAGCACATCACAAATTAAATCCGGAAAATCACATTGTGGAAAGTATATGAATTTATTTGCATTCTGCAGAGGGAAATAAGTATTTGATCCCCCACCAACCAGTAAGAGATCTGGCCCCTACAGACCAGGTAGATGCTCCAAATCAACTCGTTACCTGCATGACAGACAGCTGTCGGCAATGGTCACCTGTATGAAAGACACCTGTCCACAGACTCAGTGAATCAGTCAGACTCTAACCTCTACAAAATGGCCAAGAGCAAGGAGCTGTCTAAGGATGTCAGGGACAAGATCATACACCTGCACAAGGCTGGAATGGGCTACAAAACCATCAGTAAGACGCTGGGCGAGAAGGAGACAACTGTTGGTGCCATAGTAAGAAAATGGAAGAAGTACAAAATGACTGTCAATCGACAAAGATCTGGGGCTCCATGCAAAATCTCACCTCGTGGGGTATCCTTGATCATGAGGAAGGTTAGAAATCAGCCTACAACTACAAGGGGGGAACTTGTCAATGATCTCAAGGCAGCTGGGACCACTGTCACCACGAAAACCATTGGTAACACATTACGACATAACGGATTGCAATCCTGCAGTGCCCGCAAGGTCCCCCTGCTCCGGAAGGCACATGTGACGGCCCGTCTGAAGTTTGCCAGTGAACACCTGGATGATGCCGAGAGTGATTGGGAGAAGGTGCTGTGGTCAGATGAGACAAAAATTGAGCTCTTTGGCATGAACTCAACTCGCCGTGTTTGGAGGAAGAGAAATGCTGCCTATGACCCAAAGAACACCGTCCCCACTGTCAAGCATGGAGGTGGAAATGTTATGTTTTGGGGGTGTTTCTCTGCTAAGGGCACAGGACTACTTCACCGCATCAATGGGAGAATGGATGGGGCCATGTACCGTACAATTCTGAGTGACAACCTCCTTCCCTCCGCCAGGGCCTTAAAAATGGGTCGTGGCTGGGTCTTCCAGCACGACAATGACCCAAAACATACAGCCAAGGCAACAAAGGAGTGGCTCAGGAAGAAGCACATTAGGGTCATGGAGTGGCCTAGCCAGTCACCAGACCTTAATCCCATTGAAAACTTATGGAGGGAGCTGAAGCTGCGAGTTGCCAAGCGACAGCCCAGAACTCTTAATGATTTAGAGATGATCTGCAAAGAGGAGTGGACCAAAATTCCTCCTGACATGTGTGCAAACCTCATCATCAACTACAGAAGACGTCTGACCGCTGTGCTTGCCAACAAGGGTTTTGCCACCAAGTATTAGGTCTTGTTTGCCAGAGGGATTAAATACTTATTTCCCTCTGCAGAATGCAAATAAATTCATATACTTTCCACAATGTGATTTTCCGGATTTAATTTGTGATGTGCTATCTCTCACTGTTACCAATAACCTACCCTTCAATTATGGGCTGCTCATGTCTTTGTCAGTGGGCAAACTTACAAAATCAGCAAGGGATCAAATACTTATTTCCCCCACTGTATATGCTGTTAAAATTATGCTCCTCCCAAAGTTGCTTTATCTTTCTGTGGCATTACCCTTCTCCATCCCAAAGAATGTTTTCACTGATTTGCAACGGAATGCTTTTGCCTACATTTTGCGTCAGCCACCCTGGGTTCGCCAGTCAGTGATGTATCCGTTGCGACAGCATGGAGAGATAAGGCTCCCCTCTTTTTATCCCTACTACCAGGCTGCTCACATTCGGATCTTGGCAGACTGATTCCATGGTCCCTGGAGGATTTGGAAAGACCTTGAGCAGACCCGGTTAGTGTCCCAGCCACTGTGGGTGATATCCTGGCTGCTCCACTGGGCTCTGTTGTGGATCAGTGGAGGAGTGGCCTAGTGGTTAGTGTGGTGGACTTTGGTCCTGGGGAACTGGATTCAATTCCCACTGCAGGCATAGGCAGCTCCTTGTGACTCTGGGCAAGTCACTTAACCCTCCATTGCCCCAGGTACAAATAAGTACCTGTATATAATATGTAAGCCACATTGAACCTGCTATGAGAGGGAAAGCGCGGGGTACAAATGTAACAAAACAAAAATAAAATCTTTGGGGCAAACCCTCCCCTGCTCCAGGGCTTGTTGGTGATCTGGGGTAAGGTTCAGGCTAGGTTTTTCCCACTTGCAAATGGCGATTTGTTCCACCTCAAATTTTGTGCCCGGGGTTCTGGATCCTCAGTACCATCACTGGGGGGGCTTGGGGCTCAGAGTCTTGGGGCAGATCTGGAAGGAGGGGGAGGTGCTTCGAGAACCTGCAGGAGGAATATGTTATCCCCAATCAACATATCGTTCAATACTACCTTCGGAGCGTGAAGGGGGAGTTGAGCCTAGTGGAGACACTTTTGGAGGGGGCTATGAGTGGTGGTAGTGGGAGAGGGAGTAGTTTCCATCTTTATTTGGTCTCCTCTCTTATTAAAACCAATCATGCACTATATCTTAAGGTGGGAACGTGATTTGGGTACTACCTATGAATATTGGGGCAAGGAACAAAGTACTTGCTTAAGGTGTCCATTGCAAGCAGTCTGATTGAAAATGGTCATAAAATTCTCTATTGGTGGTTTTATGCTCCATAGCACCTCTTGAAGATGTTCTGTAGGGGCATAGATTTATGCTGGAGAGTATGTGGTGCTGTGGGTGACATGTATCACATGTGGTGGACTTGCCCACTTGCACAGCAGTATTGAACCATGGTTCTTCAATTCGTTTCCACCTTAACACAAGTGACTTACCCTGCTAAGGCGGATCACTACCTCCTACATTTCAAACCTTATGGGGTGAAGCCAAATTGGTGATTCATGTTTTTGTCGCTAATAAGCTTACCTTGGCAGCTGCTTGGAAACAGCCCATCTTGCCGGGACTGCCCGTGATTTTGTACAGACTGGATTACATTCACCAAATGTCCAAATTAACAGTGCTTCACACTGGTCATATTATTGCATATCATAAGGTCTGGGACCTTTACACTGACTGGTGCTGGACTCAACAAGCCACTGCACCTCCTGCCTGGGCGGGGTCACCTCACTCTCCAGTGGTTTCCCATTAGTTGGAATTTGTGCCATACTCTGTGGGGAGGATACAGGCTTTGGTGTTTATGTTGGAGTTTGGGGAGGGAGAGGGTATTGTATTGCTCTTTTGTACCTTTATAATACTTGCCCCACTGTACATTCTCTGGTTTTTGTATGAGAGCTGTTAGTTTTATTTTTCTTTAATGATAACAAAAAAAAAAAAAAAAAACAAATCAAGAAATTCAAGAAGCAGAAGTAATGAGACTGGGAGGAAATACTTTTTACAGACAGGGTGGTAGCGTATGCCAGAAAAGCCAGCAGCAGAGATACTAGAAAACAAAGCTGTGTTGGAATTTAAAACATGCTTGAAATAGGCTTGTTAACTTTAAAAATGAAAAAAAAAAAAGAGAGAAAAGCAATTTCTCCCAGGTTCTGCAATGACCCTGCTTCTTTGGCTTCTGTATGGGAGGTGGACACTGAGAAATGAATGTGTGCCAAAAATTCTACCACCAGTCCAATACACTAGAGAACAACCACAACCATTTTTTTCCCATTTTGGTTTAAACCAAACCTGCAACCAAATTTTGTCGTTTGGTTTCAGCTGAAATGGAAACTGTAAATGAAACTGCACTGCAACCCCTCCCTCCCTCCCTCCCTCCCTCCCTCCCCTGATCAGGAGCAGCTCACCTCCAAGGCGAGCCCCCCCCCCCCGGAACAAAGGCAAGGTTGGACTCGCCACCCCGGGTTTAGGGGGCTGAAGCAATCCGCATTTGCCCCTGCTCCTGCTGGCTCCTTTCTTAACATGGTGGCCGGGCTTCGTCTCGCGAAACCTCCACCAGAAGCCATGAAAGCCATGTTGAGATTGGAGTTGGCATGGATAGTCCAAGAAAGCACAAAGGCAGACGGTCTGCAAACTCCAAGATGGAAAATGAACAGAGCAGATCGTTAACAAGCAAAAAATGATTTATTAATAGAAAACAAATTGCAAAATATATATACACACAAACAGCTGTTTTCCCAGGTGGGAGGTCCAGGCAGGGGGGGCTCATTTTGTTCCAGGGAGGGCCTTGGACCTGGGATGGAAACTGCTTGGGGGAGAGAGAGGGAGCAGGGGGTTGCACCAGAGTTGCGGTTTAAGCTGAAAATACACTCGTATTTTTGACAAAAATAAAAAAAGGATGAAATTAGAATTTCAGCACCAAAACCAAAACTGAAATTCGGTCAGCCTCTACCATGCACCTTCTTAATCTAAATCTGCTATTCTGCGATCGAGCCCCAGATTGAAAGGAAATGGAAGGTCTGTGTCATAGGGGAAAGGAAGACCAGCACTTGCAATGGATAGTTTTTTTTGTTTGTTTGTTTGTTCCTGGGAGCCACTGGCCTCCCTTGAAGTAAACTTCTCAGGTTGGTCAAATACTGGCGGGATGCAGGTGGCAGTAGAAAGATCAGCAATGGGGAGAGGGTGGGTAAAAGAAATGTGTGACTTTATAAGCAGGCCCTGGTGATAGTGTAAGTGCATGTTAAAAGTCCCTAAAAGTAATTACATTTGGTTATCCATGATAAGAAGAGTTATTTCAGGAATACATAAAGGATAAGTAGAAACTGGTTGGAGGAAGCATGCATTTTGTGTTTTGAAGAAGAGCTAACAGACTGTTGGTAATGTCAGTGCTTTTCTGCTAACCGTCAACCCATGTAAATGAATGAGAATGAGTTAAAGGGGAGAAAGGAGACCACCCTGCTAGTGAAGTGTGATCACAGAACAGAATGGTGAGGGTTAGGTTAGTGGTTTGTGCCAGGGGCGTAGCCAGACCTCATGGTGGGAGGGGGCCAGAGGTTGGGGGTGCATTTTGAGTCCCGCCGTGCCGCCTCCCTGCACCACACCTCACCTCCTCAACCCCCCCCCCCCACCCCCACCGCCTTGTCTCGCCTCGCCCCCTCACAAACAAATACCTTTGCTGGTGGGGGTCCCCAACCCCCACCAGCCGAAGCCTTCTTCAGCGCAGTCTCTGGTGCAGCTGCGTTTGCTGCCTGCCCCCTGCTCTTCTTTCTTCTTGCTCCTCCTGTGCACGCTGACGCTGACGTGCACAAGAGGAGCAAGAAGAAAGAACAGCAGGGGCAGGCAGCAAACGTGGCTGCGCCAGATACCACGCTGAAGAAGGCTTCAGCTGGCGGGGGCAGGGGCCCAGATGAAATTTGCGGGGACCCAGGCCCCCGTGGCCCCTCGTAGCTACACCCCTGGTTTGTGAGAACCTAGGAAACTGGGTTCAGTTCCCATTGCAGGCTCCTTGTGACTCCGGGCAATTCACTTAACCTTTCATTGCTCCAGGTACAATACTTAGCAAAGAAAGCACCTGCATATAATAAATGTAAACTACTTTGATTGTACCACAGAAAGGCAGTATATCAAATCCATGACCCCACAGTAGTGGTAACATTCTTAGCTTTCCCTGATAAAGGTCACCTGAATGAGCACTGCTTGAGGAAAGAGGCAGAGGACAAAATGTGATGAGCTTTTAGACCATTATTAAATGGACTTGGGGAAAATCCACTATTTCTGGGATAAGCAGGTATTTGAGACCTGGATTGGCCACTGTTGGAAACAGGATGCTGGGCTTGATGGACCTTTGGTCTTTCCCAGTATGGCAATACTTATGTACTTTCTTCATAGTTGCTACATGACAACAGTATAATTGTCTCACTTCAGAATTTCTTTTCTAGGAGTGTAAGGTAGTATTTGTTTGCTGACCTTTAACTTTGGAGATGAGGGTTCCAGCAGCTGTGAGAGTCTCCACGGTGTTGAGGAGAGGGTATCTGTTGATGGCCTGCTTGAGGATACGCAGTACTTCTCCCAAACACTCATGAGCCAGCAAGCGAGGGGAATCTAGATTTTCTGTAGAACAAAGAAAGCAGAAATCCAATAGCTAAAATATCCATGAGTAGAAAACAGACACATGTTCCCATGTCTCACCCATCCTTTCTGCTTACTGGGAGGTGAATATTTTTCCTATAGTGAGCATCTTGGCCATGTACATATCACCCTCTTCTCTGACCAAGGTCATCCCCCTGTATACAAGAAGTCACCCCCCCAAACACACCTGAACAGCATTTCTTCTATGTATTGAAGGTGTCACCTCCCCTCCCCCTGCATGGATAGCATTACTTCCATGTATTTAAAGTGTCACCCCCCCTCCCCCCATACAACCTTTCCAGCCACATGGACTATCTCACTCCCACCCTGACCTCCATCCCCACCCCACATGGACCATATCACCCTGCCCAGACACACACATCTGGATAGTATTACTCCTGCATCTCCATGCACAGCTTCACCCCCAGGTCTTTCCTGTGCTGATAGCATCTTTCTGTGTACATTTCCTAGGCTGGCAGCACTACATTGTGTGTTTGCAGCCATGGTCTGGACTTGGCTGCTGACAAAAGAGATTTTGTACCCTAGGGAGGAAGAGGAACTGGAGGAGCAGCTGTGTGCCACCGTCTGTGTCGGGCTATGACATGGTGGAGTTCTGATACCACAGGGGCAAGGCTGGTTTCAGGAGAAACAAATGAAGCAATTGCCGAGTAGCAGCACTGGCAGCCACCCTGGTGAAGCTGAATGATAGGCAGAGCTTCAGGCCTTTTGGCCTTGGCTGCCCTAGGCCCCACTGTGTCTAACATTAGTCTTTTATATGGGCAGCACTGGAGGGACATGTCTCTGAGCTTCCACTTGGCCTTGGAGACCAGTGGCATAGCCAGATCCAGTATTTTGGATAGGCCCAGAGCTAACTTAGATGGGCCCTGCACGGCACTCCACAGCACCCCCCCCCCCCCCCCCCCCACAAAAAAAAAAAAAAAGAAAATATATTAAAAAATTATAGATTTTTTCACCTACCTCACATCAACATCTCTCCTCCTCTGTGGCATCCCAGCATCTGCCTGCCCGTCACTGAATCTCGTCCCTCCTTGGTGTACCATACAGGCATCCCCAGCACCTGCAGTGATTCAGTTATTGCTGCCTGCGCCGGCCCTGCAGGCTTCCATCGGCTGGGTCCTGCCAGACAGGAAATGATGAAATTGAGGGTGGGATCCGGCTGATGGAACCTGCAGGGCCGCTGCAGGCAGCAATAACTGAATCACTGCAGACATCAGGGACGCCTGTAAGGAACACCAGGTAGGGACAGGTTCAGTGACATGTGGGCAGATGCCAGGACACCGTGGAGGAGGAGAAATGTTGAGGTGGGATGCCGCCAGTGGGTAGGCCTGAGCCAAGAATGGGTGGGTCTGTGCCTACCCATAGCTACGCCACTGTGATATGGGGCATGAAACAACAATTGCAGATACTGTGACTGAGCAATCTTTCCACCTATTAAGTGAACATACATGGCAGGGGGGCAGAAAGTTACACTAGACGTAGAATGAAATGTTCTCAAACGCTAATGTACATGTGTGCTGTAGGGACGTGTATCTGCCCAGGGCTGCTGCCAAGGACCCCCACACTACAGGGGCAATGACAACCTTGTCAGCTGCTGGCTTTGCCCTCCCCTCCCCTCCCACATGCCCTTCCTATTACTAAGGCTACTATGTGAGGAGTGGGGCTTGTCAGCAGACAAATTTGTCCCATCCTTTTGCATGGATTGCAGCCACCACTCGGGTAAAAGCCTAATTATTTTAGGACTGTTTTTAGAGACATACTTGAGCATCAGGGCAACAGATCTGGCACAGGACAGCTGGACAGATACGTGATGAACAGTGACTAAGTTTAGAGGCTGAATTTATGATGTGACTTCGACGTACATTTATTATTGATAGGAGAAGTATAAACACAGTTAATAAGAGAAGAGGTTCCAGTGACCGGACAGAAAGAGCTCTGCGCATGCCTGGCGAGAGAGAGGTCTTGTGTGCATATTCTTGTCACAATCCTCCCTCAACTTCCTAATGCTCAACGCTAACAGTGTGCCTATATTTGCATACTATTAGTGTTGAGCATTAGGGAGTTGTTTTGCTGCACTGTTCTGGTGCTATTGGCGCTGTTCCTTACAGCGGCTGAGTTTTGAGCATCGGGCCTAGGGCTTTTACCTGCCACCTCCTTCCTCAGCCCTCTGTGGTACCCATTTGAAAGTGCAACACCACTCCGTGAAAGACTCCACTGGCTCCCCATCAAAGCACGAATAAACTTCAAAGTCCACACAATGATCCACAAGATCCTCCACGGAGAATCTCCAAGTTACATGTCCAATCTGATCGACCTTCCAGCCAGGAATGGGTCCAAATCTTCTTGAACATATCTTAATCTACACCTTTCCAACTGCAAAGGTCTCAAATACAAAACCTACTACGCATCCAACTTCTTCGTCATAGGCAGCCAACTCTGGAACTCCATACCAAGATACATCCGATCTACCAATGAACACCTACCCTTCCGAAAGCCGCTGAAAACTTACCTCTTCAAACAAGCCTATCTAAACGACCCAACTTAATTTTAAGCACCTAATACACACCATTAACACTACCCATACTTCAACCCCTCCCCCTTCCCCACACCTCTTCCTCTTTTCTACTCTATACAACTATGTAATCTTTGCTATACCTCTGTACCCATACATTGTAAGCCGCACTGAACCTGCCATTGAGTGGGAAAGAGCGGGGTATAAATGCTACAAATAATAATAATAATAATAATAATTAGGCTATTCCTCTCCTCCATCTAAAAATATTCAGTTGGCAGCTGGGCTGGATATATAAATGCTTTAAAAATGCAGCACTTCTATGTATATCTTTTATTTATTAAGCTTTTAAAGCCGGTTTAGCAGCCATGATAACATGGGATATCTTTGGCTGGTTTAAACATAGCTGGCTAACGCTGAATATCAGCTTAGCTGGTTATCTTTAAACTGGACAAAAATAAATTGGATATTCAACAGCCTAGCATTGACTATCCGGGCTTAGGACCAATCACGAGAGTTAGCTGGTCTAACTCCTGCAGTCTGAATTTCAGCCCCAATATGTCCTCACCCCAAAAAGCTTACTGTCTAAGGAGGTCTTTTTTGTTTTTTTTTACAGAGGTGCACTAACATTTTTAGTGCACACTAATTTACATGTGTTAAACACTAAGATGCCCATAGAAATATAACGGGCATCTTAGCATTAGCACACAATAATTTTTAATGTGCACTAAAAAAATACTAGCGTGCCTTTGTAGAAGGGGTCCTAAGTGAGTACCTGCAGTGGTGTAGCCATAGGTGAGCCCAGGTGGGCAGTGACGTACCCACTTTGGGCTCAGGCTCACCCAGCTACCGCTGCCGCACACCCTTGCTGTGGCTGGCAGGGGTCCCCAAGCCCCACCAGCTGAAGACCTCCTCAAAGCTTTTCTAGTAGCATGCCCCTTGGCTAACTTTGTTCTGCTATCCAGCATCTTTCCCTCTCGCTTTCATTTTCCCCCCACCCGCAGTCCAGCAGCTCTCTCTCTCTCCCTTCCTCCTTGCCAACAATCCAGTATCTCCCACAGTTTGTCAGCCCCGCCCCCACCCCCACCCCCACCCCCACGTGCACCTTTTAAAACTTCATTTCTGGAGGTTGCTGGCAGTAAGCAGTGATTACTTCCTGTTTCTGCATAGGTGGGACTGTGTTAGAGAGAGGGCAGGCTCTGTGACCAGCCATGAGCAGCATATGTGAATCTCTACTCACTGCTATCAACCTCCAGAAGTGAAGAGAAGTTTTAAAAGGTACACCGGAGGGGTTGAGAGACTGTAGGGAATGGTGGATAATTGGGAAGGGGGGAAGGAGCGGAGATAACATTTCTGTGCCTACCCACTTTGTGCTCAGGCCCACCCAAAATTGTCTGTCTGGCTAAGCTAGGGTACTGGAGACAATGCAACATAAAGAGGGGCATTTTTAATAAGTTGACCAAGTTTGAATTGGGACGTTTTGCTCAATACATCCAAAAAACAAATATCCATCTTAGAACCCTTTTCGAACAGGAAAAATGCCTGGGATTCTATTTCAAAAATGGCTCAAAGATGGACATTTGTTTTGGATGTAATGAGCAAAATGTCCCAAGATGACGTTGGTGCCAGGCAAAATAGTGAAAACTATTAGAATTACAGAACACGTAGACAGACATGGTTTAATGGGACAGAGTCAGCATGGGTTCAGCCGAAGGAAGTCTTGCCTCACCAATTTGCTTCATTTCTTTCAAAGGCATGAATAAACATGTGGATAAAGGTGAGCTGCTTGATGTAGTGTATCTAGATTTTCAGAAAGCTTTTGATGAGAAAAGTAAAGAGTCATGAGATAGGAGGCAAAGTTCTGGTGTGGATTAGGAATTGGTTATTGCACAGAAAACAGAGTGTAGGGTTAAATGGTCATTTCTCTCAATGGAGGAGGGTGAACAGTGGAGTGCAGCAGGGCTCTGTACTGGGACCGGTGCTATTTAACATATTTATAAATTGTATTTTATTTATTTATTTGTTACATTTATATCCCACATTTTCCCACCTATTTGTAGGCTCAATGTGGCTTACATAGTACCGGAGAGGCATTACAGACTCCGGTGTAAACAAATACAAAGTGATGTTGTGGTAAGATAAAGTTCATCTGGCACAGCCACACTAGGGAATCGTACAACGGAAGAGTTGTGTTATGTCCATTACGTTCTTTAGTTTTGTTGTGTTGCAAAGATCAGGCATTTATGTTGGATCGGTAGGGTATGCCTTTTTAAACAGGTTAGTTTTTAGTGTTTTCCCGGAAGTTTAGGTGGTCGTTCGTAGTTTTCAAGGCTTTTGGTAATGCGTTCCACAGTTGTGTGCTTATGTAGGAAAAACTGGATGAGTGAGTTGATTTGTATTTGAGTCCTTTGCAGCTTGGGTAGTGCAGATTTAGGTACGTTCGTGTTGATTCGGATGTGTTTCTAGTTGGTAGGTCGATCAAGTCTGTCATGTATCCCGGAGCTTCACCGTAGATAATTTTGTGAACCAGAGTGCAGATTTCGAAAGCAATGCGTTCTTTGATTGGGAGCCAGTGTAGTTTTTCGTGAAGGGGTTTTGCACTTTCAAATCGTGTTTTTCCGAAGACAAGCCTAGCTGCCGTGTTTTGAGTAGTCTGAAGTTTCTTTAATGATATGGAAATTGGAACGATAAGTGAGGTGATCAAATTTGCAGATGATATGAAACTATTTAAAGTTGTTAAAACACATGTGGACTGTGAAATATTGCAGGAAGACCTTAGGAAATTGGAAGACTGAGCATCCAAATGGCAGATGAAATGTAATGTGGACAAATTATACCAACTCGTGAACAAACTATTAGACTTCACCTTGGTCACCACAACCAATACAGACATCCCATTTGCAGACAACCTTGCTAAATACTTCAATTAAAAAATTGCAAACCTACGTAACACGCTACCTCAGGACAACACCGATATCGAAAATTTCATCACTGGCTTGGACCCAACCCCTGGCGAATACCCAGCAGACTGAACCTGGTCAAACTTCGCTCTCCTCACCGCGGAAACAGTCACCCAGGTGATTAATAGGTTCTCCAACTCTCACTGTAAATTGGATACCTGCCCCAGCTACCTAATAAAATCCGCCCCCCACCACTTCATAGCAGACCTTACATCTGTTGGTGGAGGTGTACTTTGTACTTATGAAGGCCTGAACCAAGCAATTTCAGTGCTGCTAAGTATCTAATATCTAAGAATTAATATACAGATAATGAGAAGTGGAAATTTCTCTTTTTTTCTGTAAATGAGAGGAAGACCAGGTAACACCTTATTTCCTTCTCTGCCTAGAACAATTCAAACACTATCTCCCTGATCCCTGGAGTCAATAGCAATAGTTCTATTGACAAGAGAAACCTAACACCTCTATAGCAACTCTATAAGGAAGCAGTAGTTAACTTTTGTCTCCTCTTTTAGAATAGGGGAAATACTAATTAAAGGTTCTGAGAAATGTATTCTTGTGTGAGAAAGGCTGGAAAGATGAATAGAAGAGGTCCAAAACATTTGGCCAACATACCAAATGCATCTTCAAAAGGAAATATAAACAGATGCTATATGTTTCTTTATTGTCAGGAGATCCTGCCTGACTGTAAGATGCTAATTAAGGGGGTAAGAAAAAACCCTCCCCCCCTTCTTGTGCTCCTCTTGTATTGAAAGGAAAAAGAAATCCTATATAATATTCCTCTGCCAGATAGGAGGGAGGTCAGTGTGCAGCGCTCCTGGTCTCATGCCAGAGAACTGGGAGACTGCCCTGGCCAACTTTCCATTGTGATTTCTATTTCTATAATATGTTCTCATTTCTGTCATATTCTAGACTATTTCTATGACTATTTCTTATTATTTATCCTAATCTCTGGATAAAAATAAACCTGTGTTTTCCCCCAACGGAAGCTTCTCTTGGCTCTCTTTTCTGTGTTTTTGTTTAAAGGCTTTAATCCACTTGTCAGAGTTTCTTAAGGTATAGTTGAGAGGGTTTGTCTGTGTAGTATTGCTGGCCTGATTGGACTCCGCCGGCCGCAAGAACAGACGCAAACACATCCCACTTAAACTACATGCTTCAACAAGGTCTCTTCCCTAAGAAAAATGGCAACATCCTACTCACCCCAATACCAAAAGATCCCAAGAAAAATCAAACGAAATCACTAACTATCTCCCAGTAGCATCAATCCCACTGGTGGTCAAACTGATGGAAAGCATGGTAACCAAACAACTTACTGATTATATAAACAAATTCACAAGATTACATGAATCACAATCAGGATTTCGCCCCCTCCATAGCACTGAAACAATACTAATTACCCTCCTAGCCAAATTCAAGCAGGAAATAGCAACAGGCAAAAGCATACTTCTCCTCCAATTCGACATGTCCAGTGCGTTCGACATGGTAAACCATAAAATACTACTACGACTCCTAGATTACTTCAGGATTGGTGGACACATACTTAGTTGGATCAAGGGTTTCCTAACTGCTAGAACATATCAAGTGAAATCAAGCTCAAACATATCATCACCGTGGAAAGCAGAATGTGGAGTACCTCAAGGATCACCACTTTCACCGATCCTTTTCAACCTAATGATGACCCCACTAGCCAAATCCTTATCCAACCAAGGCCTTAACCCTTTGATTTACGCAGACGATGTCACAATATACATTCCTTACAAACGTGATCTGACAGTAATCACCAACGAAATCAAGCTCAGCTTGAATATCATGGACTCATGGGCAAACGCATTTCAACTAAAACTCAACACAGAAAAAACACACAGTCTCATCCTCTCATCCCAACACAATACGTACAAACCCACAAATTTAAACACCCCAGATTATACCCTCCCTATCTCAGACAGCCTGAAAATTCTCAGTGTTACAATCGACCGTAACCTCACACTAGAGAACCAAGTGAAATCTACAACAAAGAAAATGTTCCACTCAATGTGGGAACTGAAACTCGTGAAACCATTCTTCCCGAGGGAAACATTTCGCAACTTGATACAATCAATGATACTAAGCCATGTAGACTACTGCAATGGAATTTACGTGGGATGCAAAGAACAAATTATAAAGAAACTTCAGACCACTCAAACCATGGCAGCCAGGCTTATATTTGGAAAAACGCGATTCAAAAGCGCCAAACCCCTCCAAGAAAAACTGCACTGGCTCCCAATCAAAGAACGTATTGCTTTCAAAATCTGCACCCTGGTTCATAAAATTATCTACGGCGAAGCTCCAGGATACATGACAGACCTCATTGACCTACCAACCAGAAACACAACAGGATCAACATGAACATACCTAAATCTCCACTACCCAAGCTGCAAAGGACTCAAATACAAATCAACCTATGCATCCAGCTTTTCCTACATAAGCACACAACTATGGAACGCATTACCAAAAGCCGTGAAAACAACTTATGATCACCTAAACTTCCGGAAATCATTAAAAACTGTTCAAAAAGGCATACCCTACCAACCCAACTTAAATGCCTGTACCCTGCAACACAACGAAACCAAAGCTCATAATGGTCATATAATAACTCTTCCTCTCTACGATTCTCTTCCTCTCTACAATTCCCTAATGTGTCTGTACACACGAACCTTATTCTACTACAACATTACTGTATTTGTTCATACCGGAATTGGGGAACGCCTTTACGGTACTATGTAAGCCACATTGAGCCTGCAAATAGGTGAGAAAATGTGGGATACAAATGCAACAAATAAATAAATAAATAAAATAAATAAATACATAAATGCAAGGTGATGCTCATTGGAAAGAATAATCTGAATCATAGTTACCTGATGCTAGGGTCCACCTTGGGGGTCAGTGCTCAAGAAAAAGATGTGGGTGTCATTATAGATAATACGCAAATCTTCTGCTCAGAGTGCGGAGGTGGGAAAAAAATCAAACAGGATGCTAGGAATTATTAGGAAAGGGATGGTGAATAAGATTGAAAATACTATAATGCCTTTGTATCACTCCATGGTGCATCCATACCTTTAGTATTGAATTCAGTTCTGGTCGCCGTATCTCAAAAAAAAAATAGTGGAATTAGAAAAGGTTCAAAGAAGAGTGACCAAAATGGTAAAGGGGATGGAACTCTTCTCATATGAGGAAAGGCTAAAGAGGTTAGGGCTCTTCAGCTTGAAAAGAGATGAATGAGGGGAGATAAGATTGAGGTCTACAAAATCCTGAGTGGTGTAGAGCAAGTAGAAGTAAATCGATTTTTTACTTGTTCCAAAAGTACAGACTAGGGGACACTCGAGGAAGTTATATGGAAATACTTTTAAAACAAATAGGAGGAAATATTTTTTCACTTAACAAATAGTTAAGCTCTGGAACTCTTTGCTGGAGGATGTGGTAACAGCAGTTAGCGTATCTGGGTTTAAAAAAGGTTTGGACAAATTCCTGGAGTAAAAAGTCTATAGACATAGGAAGCAACTGCTTTTCCTGGGATTTGTAGTATGGAGTGTTGCCACGGTTTGGGTTTCTGCCAGGTACTTGTGACCTGTCTTGGCCACTGTTTGGAAAACAGGATACTGGGCTACATGGACCATTGGTCTGACCCATTTTGGCTACTCTTATGTTCTTATGCACAGAAGACATCTAAAAAGAAGAGCCATTTTCCAAACTGACACATCCAACTTATAAATGCCAAGAAAATACAGGTACAAGAACATCTGGCATTATTTTGAGAGAAATGGCCACACAGATGTCCCTGGAAATCAGAGGGACAACCTAGTGGTCAGTGCAGTGGACTTTAAACAATGGCACCCAGGTATAATTCCCATCATAACTCCTTTATTTTGTGTTGTAAGCCCTCCAGGAACAGAATAATACCTACTGTATCTAACTGTACTCCACTACAATAGCCTACAGGCGTCAGGGCCTCTCCTCAGGCATGTCCCGCTTACTCTGATTTAACTTCCTGTTTTCCACATAGGTGGGTCATGCCTGAGGAGAAGCCCTGAAGCCAGCACAAGGCTGGCTGACTTAAGCACCAGTGCCAGAGAAGTACTACGGAGGACCCCGGGGATGGAAGACAGTGGGCAGAAGGGAGAGATGCAGGATTCATGCAGTAGGGAGTGGGGTGGTCAGGAGAAGGGAGAAAGAGACTGGACTGGAGAAGGGAAAGAACCAGGGAGAGATGCCAGATCACGGGAGTAGGCTGGGGAGATATGTACTCCCAAGATGGAGTGGGTGTGCGGAAAGAGACAAGGGAAAAGATGAGCATGGGGAGAGATAAGGGGGGGAGATAGGGACAACCTGAAAATTCTCAGAGTGACAATCGACCGTAACCTATCACTAGAGACCCAAGCGAAGTCCACCATAAAGAAAATGTTTTTAGCAATGTGGAAACTTAAACGCGTTAAACCATTCTTTCCGAGGGAAATATTCCACAACCTGATACAGTCAATGGTACTAAGTCACGCTGACTACTGTAATGGAATCTAAGCGGGATGCAAAGATCAAATCATAAAGAAACTTCAAACCGCCCAAAACACAGCAGCCAGACTAATATTTGGAAAAACACGTTTTGACAGCGCCAAACCATTACAAGAAAAACTGCATTGGCTACCAATCAAAGAACGCATCACTTTCAAAATCTGCACGACTGTTCACAAAATATTTTATGGCGAGGAACCGGGATACATGACAGACCTCATCAACCTGCCGGCCAGAAACACCACAAAATCTACATGATCATACCTAAACCTCCACCACCCAAGCAACAAAGGACTCAAATACAAATCCATCTACACAACCAGCTTTTCGTATTTAAGCGCACAACTATGGAACGCACTGCCAAAAGGAGTAAAAACTACACTCGACCATCTAGACTTTCGGAAAGCACTAAAGACAGACCAGTTCAGAAGAGCATACCCCACCGTCTCAACATAAAATACCTGGACACCTACGTCATAATGAAACCAAAGACCTTACTGAACATTACCTGACTCTTCCTCCCCTCTCCCTCTCTAAGACTCCCCAATCCAACCTACCATACATGTACTTCATCCCACCACAATATCACTTTGTATTATTCACACCATGTATTTGTACATACCGGAATCGGCTATCATCGCCGTTAATGGTAATATGTAAGCCACATTGAGCCTGCAAATAGGTGGGAAAATGTGGGATACAAATGTAACAAGCACAAAAAAAGGGAAAACTCCACTATAATTTGTGAGATACAATAATCATATACATAGTGGGTCTGTTCTTGCAGAGTGTAAGGTGTCAGACAAAGAATGGAAGGGGGAAAGAGACCTCAGACAGGTGATTATAGCACAGCACAGTGCATTCAGCATATTCTTTAAAAATTTCCTTAAAAAAATACATTTTTTTCACACCAAGGGAGGAGGTTGGATAAAGACCAATGATTGATCCATGGTGACTCACCAAATGAGTATTTTCAGCAATTGTGCTGTAATTTCACCTGGAAGAACAGACCAGGTGTGTATATGATTATTGTAGGATACAAATGTAACAAATACAATAAATAAATAAATAAATAAATAAGGACATATAAAACAAATTCTGGGCAGGACGGGACAGGGATACAGAGGGTCAGTGGTGGACAGGGAGAGGGTAGGGACTGTGGAACACAAAGAGGCAGTGCTGGAAAGGGGAAGATAGAAACACTACTGGAAAGGGGGGGGAGATGGAGATACGGGGACAATGTTGAAAAAGGGGGGAGATGAGGATGCAGGGGACAATACTGGAAAAGGGGAGAGATAGGAACATAAAGAGGCAATGCCAGAAAGGGAGGGATGAGAATTCTGGAAAAGAGATGCGGATACTGGGGGGGGGGGGGGGGGGATGCAGGAAAAGGGAGGAGATGCGGTCACTGGGCATAATGCTAGAAAACGGGGAAGATGCAGAGACTTTGGGGCAATGCTGGAAAAGGGGGGAGTTGGGGACACAGGATGTAATGCTGGAAAGGGGGGATATGGGGATATAGGGGGGTAATGCTGGAAAGGAGGGGAGATGGGGACACAGGGGGTAATGCTGGAAAAGAGCAGAGATATTCTAATCTCTGCTCTTTTCCAGCATTACCCCCTATATCCCCATATCCCTCCTTTCCAGCATTGTCCCAGTATCCCCATCTCCCCCCCTTTCCAGTAGTGTTCCTATCTTCCCCTTTCCAGCACAGCCTCTTTGTGTTCCACAGTCCCTACCATCTCCCTGTCCACCACTGACCCTCTGTATCCCTGTCCCATCCTGCCCAGAATTTGTTTTATATGTCCTTATTTATTTATCTATTTATTTATTGTATTTGTTACATTAGAATAAGGGGGGCAATGCTGGAAAAGGGGGGAGATGGGACACCGGGAGACTTTGCCTACAGCAAACAGATAAAATAGAATCAGAATTGCAAGATATCAAAGATGTGCATTTCCAAAGTCTGGCATATTGCAATTAATAAATTCAAAATAAAATACTTTTTCCTGCCTTTGTTGTCTGAGCATTTTATTTTTTCCATTCACTGTGGTCCCAGTGTCTCTTTTCTGATTTCCTCAGTTATTTTATGACTTTCCAGGGTCTCTGTCCATTTGGCATTTCTTCTTTCTCCATGTCCATCATCCATTTTCCCTCTGCACCCTATTCGTCCTGTCCAGCATTTCCTTTGTGCATATCCTCCCCCCCCCCCCCCATGTTCAGCATCTGCCCTCTCAGTATCCCCCAGACACCTCCTTTCCAGCATTGTCCCTCTGGGTCCCCATCCACCCCCCTTTTCCAGCATCGCCCTCTCTATGTCCCTATCTTACCCCCTTTTCCAGCAT
Organism: Microcaecilia unicolor; assembly: GCF_901765095.1. Taxonomy (NCBI): domain Eukaryota; kingdom Metazoa; phylum Chordata; class Amphibia; order Gymnophiona; family Siphonopidae; genus Microcaecilia; species Microcaecilia unicolor. Next base: position 69,877,865 of record NC_044041.1, read on the forward strand.
ATCCCCCTATGTCCTTAACTCACCTCCTTTTCCAGCATGTCTATCTGTGTCCCTGTCCTCAATCCCCCCCCCCCCCCCCACCAATGTTCACCAACTGCCCTCTCAGCGGTGTCCCTATCTCCCCCCTTTTCAGCATTGTTCCTCTGTGTCCCTATCTCCCCCACTTTTTCAGCATGTGCCTCCCTCTGTGTCCCCTATCTACCCCCCTTTCAGCATTGTGTCCCTCTATGTAGCATTGCCCCTTTTGTGCCCCTATCTCTCCCCACCTTTCAGCATTGCCATTCTGCATCCCTGACCTTATAGTTCCTACCTGCCCCTTCTGTCTTCTACGTCCTTGTTTATCCCCATGTTCATTGTGCATCGCTCCCCCTCTCTTCTCTCCCCTTCTCTGGTCTTTTACACTTTCTTGCTTTCTTTCTTCCCCTGCTCCCTGGTGAGTCCTGCATCTGTCCCTCTCACTTCTCCCACTCCCCCCTTCCCTGTCAGTCCTCTGTACTGTTTTTACTCAGCAGCAGCAGCAGTGACAAGCTGCCAGCGTTAGGGCCTTGCCTCTGTGCATCCCACCCGTATCTGAAAGCAGTCTGGTTCCGACCAGTTGAAACCAGTTTCAGACAGGTCAAAACTGGTTGGGAATCGGTTCAAACCAGTTCCGACTGGTTTGTTCAAACTGGTTCTGACCGATTTGGTTCTGACCAGTTGAAACCTGGGACACACAGGTAGAGGGATGTGATAATACCACTGTCTAAAGCACAGCAGAGACCTCATTTAGATTCTATACAAGTATTTGTAAAATAATACACAAAGCCTTGTAAAAATATACCTTGTCCATTGTAAGTTAATACACACACTTTATCCTTCCCTCTGCCACTGCTTATACCCTACTTCCCTCTACTATTTTTCCCATTTTATTTCTACTTCTTTTTTCTCTCTTGAACTGACTTTTTTAGATTTGTAAGCCGCATAGATGTATTTTTATGACTTGTGGGATAGCAAGATTGTAATAAACTTGAAACTTTTCAACAAATGATACAACTTGAAACTTTCCACCAAATGATACTACAATGCAGACCAATACAATGTAACTGGCAAGAATACAACTGCAATATGTTAACAACATAACCATGACAAACATTTTCAATAAAGCCCTAATCTGCTACGATACCCCCAGCAAGAACCCCCTCCCCCACATCCCCCGCCCCTTACCATATCCCAACCCTCTCCTGTAACAAACCCTCCATACAACCCCTCCTCAAACAGCAGTAAAAGAAAACCATTCCTGTCCTCCAACTCCTAGCATTAGAGTTCCAAGGTATTCGAAAAGGATGATCCTTCTCTAATGGGAAAAGCATGCAAATATGGGGTCCAAAGCTTAACAAAGCATTTCTGGGCCTTCAAGCCACAATCCTCCACTGAAAGTTGCTCCATGTTGAGCAGTTCATGCATTTGATTTTTCCACTGTGTCAGAGTTTGTGGAGAATCTTTTATCCACTGTAGTAATATACAACGTTTCACTATGAGGGCAGCTTGTGCAGAAAAGACCAATCTGCATCATCCAGAATACACATCTGGGGTGTAGCTGTCCAGTGCTGTTGATACATACTCCCCAGATAGGCCCAGACTGCATTCCAAAATGTACGAACAGAACGGCAATCCCAGACACAATGTCTGTACGAGGTGTCCGGTTGCCCAAACTTGTTACAAACCTCAGATGTAGGAAAGTCCATCTTTGGCTCATGAACGTGGATATACATAAGTAAGAGGAATTTATAATGTAATTCCTGGAGCTGGACACTACCCCGCTAAACGCAGACCAACTCTGGAGCAAGTGATCAAGGAGCAAGTGATCAATGGTTTACCTCCAAACCCATAGACCCAGCAGGTGAGAATATGGTGAATCGGGGTAAGGCCTATAGGTTTTTTTTTAATGTTTCATAGTCCTCTCTTCACCAAACCCTTATGAAATGCTGGTAAGGGCCAGCTATCATCAAAAGGAGATTCAGCAAAGTCTACTTGACAGGTCCAAAATAAAGCTTGGGCATAGTGTTGTAACTGGAGATAAGGATACCAGTCAGAAGAGCACAGACCATAATCACGCTTGAAAGAATCATATGACAACATCTTGGGCTCATCATCTTGTACAACATGTTTATCAATATCAATCCCTGTGTCTGCCATCGAGTGATACCAGTTGACATCACACCAGGAGGGAATTCCACATTGCCCTTAATGGATAAATAGTGGGAACAATGGGAGCTCAAACCAAACTTCTTGTGGAATAGAGTCCAACCCTAGCGCAGTGCTTTCACTAAATATGCTTTTACCGTTTTCAACTCCACCACCTCCCGCGGGAGGGCATTCCAAGTATCCACCACTCTCTCCGTGAAAAAATACTTCCTGACATTTTTCTTGAGTCTGCCCCCTTCAATCTCATTTCATATCCTCTAGTTCTACTGCCTTCCCATCTACGGAAAAGGTTCTATACTTCCCAAATTGCAAAAAAGTGATCTACAAAACTGTCCACTCTCACTTACTTAGGAACCAAATGGTGGAACTCCTTACCACCCCAAAATAAGAAATATACAGGAATATACTAGATTCCGCAAAATCCTCAAATCATTCCTATTCAAACAAACCCTCACAAAGAACAACCATATCTCAAACAATTAATTATTACCTGACTTGGTTATTACTCTACTTACTATTAACTTTCTCTTTGCTTCATGTACAATTTCTCATTCATAATAGGTTTTCTAAATGTTAAACATCCATAGCTATCCCAGTATGTTTATGATACTGTATTGTAAAATTGGATTCTTACAACAAATTACTTTCTTATGCATTATTCTTGGTTATGTATTCAATACTGTTTATTGGAAGCCACATTGAACTGAAACTTGTTTGGGATAATGTGGGATATAAATGTCACAAATAAATAAATAATAGTGTGTGTGGGGGGGGTCATTTAGCCAATTTAGCATGTGAAATATATGCCAAATTTAAAGGGGCAACTAGTTCAGTCTCATAGGTCACATCACAAAACTGTGAGGTAGGAACACCCAGTCCCAGGCGTAGTGTAAGTGACATGCTATGGCATACGCTCGGAGATCTGGCAATGTCACACCACAATCCCTCTGCAACAAGTGGAGCTGATGAAGAGAGGCCTGAGACTTCTGCCCCGGGTGCACGCCGATGGGGGGGTGCCACGCGCCTGTCCGATACGTTTGTTCTGTGCTCCCTCTGCCCCGGAACAGGTTACTTCCCGTTCCAGGGCAGAGGGAGCATGGAAACAAACGAAGCGGACAGGCGCGCGGCACCCCCCCCAGCGGCGTGCACCCGGGGGGGGGTTCCTTCACTGGGGGGGGTGTCCTTTCGCCGGGGGGGGAGGGTCGCGCTGCACCCAGGGAGGGGGCGCTGCACCCAGGGGGCAGGGCACATCGGTGATCTGCCCCAGGTGTCAGCCCCCCTAGGAACGCCACTGATTGCTGCTGCCATCAGTGAAAGTGCGGAGGTAGAGTGGGGAGGGGAATGTTGCCAGGCCATGGGTGGGGGGCAGTGCATTTTTTTTTTGTAGCAAAAAAGGTGCTGGTACTCAAATGCTAGGCCACCCTTCAGGGGTGGGGTGATCACTGACGGACCCACTCCACATTAGCCAGGCCCCCTGCAATCAGTCACAGAATCTATGACAAGGCAGGATTGGTCTGTAGAGCCTGAGCTCTTCATTAAAATTTGGAGGTCCATGGGGTAATTTTAGCAGACAATGGAAAAGGTGCCGGTACTCAGTACCCCCTCAAAAAAAAAAGTCCTGGTGGGGGGGGGGCAAATTCTGGATCTATGATTAGAGAAGAGGGCGAGAGGAGAGCGAAGCAGCAGTTGCTGAACTGTTTTGGGGGCGTCATTGCTCACAATTCTTTTTCTATTTTACTTGTTTTCTGTATAGGCTGAGTCTGATTTCTTGAGGCTCCAATTCAGTTTTGTTTGCCTTCATAGCTCTATTACTGATGTCTGGTCCCTTGTTTCATATTTGTTGAGGGTCTGTCTGTATTTTGTGCTTTTGACCAAGGTGCAGTATTCTGTTAGCATGTAGTTTCTGAGCAGAGATCTGTAGCAGTCCTGTTCTTTTTTTTTTTTTTTTTTTTCACAAGGTGCCTATTGGAGTTTTAGGGCCTGGGGTAATATTTACAGTGCTGCCTTTTCATGGATAAGTTTGTTCTTCTTTGAGTCCTGGGACTTAGTGATGTTATGATGTCTGAGTGTACTTTTGCACAAGTTTGTGCATAGTGTTTTGCAATGGAGGGATTGTTTGTTGGCCTGAGATTACATTAAAAATTTAATATAATTTTAATTATAATATCAGACGGGGTTTTAGAACATTCTGCAGGATCTGATGAGTGTGGAGGTGGTTGTCTTACAGAAGACGTTTGTCTGATCAGGTTTAAATTATAAGACACTGACTCTTGAGGAGCTTTTAGTTACAGTTGAATTGTTTCCATAGATGTGTATGTGGTTTAGAGGCATATTTTCAAAGCACAAAGTTACATCTTTGTAAGTCTAACTGCTTTGAAAATGAGCCCCTTAGTGTTGGTAAGTGCTTGAAATAATTGTTTAAAATATGAAACATGCCATTATACAGAAATAAATCTTTAGGTTCACATGAAGCATTACTTGTCAATAAAAGTAGCCAGCGGCCCTTACTTAGGTCTTAGTCCCTTCACCACTGTGCCAAATTTATACCCCAAATGCACCAGGAAGAAATCTCACTCATTGGCCTTCATTCTCACTCTTTGGAATGGACCATCTCCGGACCAGCATCTTTCCTCACTTCCCTTTTCCTGCTCCAGCAGTTTCCTTCCCCTCTCCAACCCCCCCCCCCCCTCGCCAGCCCCACTGTGTCCAGCAATAATAATAAATACAGCAGTATTGATCTGCAGCTGATGGCTCTGCTTCTTCCAATATGAACATCCTGTTTTTTAAGGTGCAAAACCAGCAGATTCATCAGCAGCGTGATTTAGACAGCGGCTCTGCGCCTTTATGCTGCATTTGTTTTAGCGGGAAGCAGCTTGGCTGGCCTAAGGAAGAATGTACCAATGGTCCTGGGGGGGAGGGAACATCTATAAAAGTTTGCCCAGGGCCCCATAGATGGTTACAGCGGACCTGATCAAATCCAGTCCCCCTTTGATGCCCAAGGTCACAAAGAGCATCAGTGGCAGGAACAGCAGTTGAACTCTGGCTTCGCTGCTCCTCAGCCTGTTGCTCTAACCAACTAGGCCACTTCCTCTCCATACTAAGCCTCTTGCACACATTACTCTGCTCGAATGACGGCAGGTGTAAATATCTGCACATACTTGTGCATTACATACAGTATGTGTGCACATTATAACACCATCCAAACAGCACCCCTGGGAATGTCTATGCATGGTCATGTGCTTACTTTTACACATGTATACCACTGCACAATCTTATGAAAAAAACCAGACCTTTTCCACAACAAAACATGCCTTATAATAAGCTATATGTCTGGAACAGGGGGGTGTTTCTCTATCTCTGTTTTGCCCTGCTGACAATATGTAGGATCTAATATATTTGTTTCTTTGGAAGCCCTTGTAAAGGAAAGCTTTTATTGCTGTGGATATTAACCACTTCACACTTAGGCCATCCATTGCTTAGCAATTTCTTCTTCAACATGAGTTGCCCATTAGGGCTGGTGCAAGAGTATTAAGCACTCTAGTGTAACTGTTTGCCTTGCAGCCCCTTGTGGAGAGGTAGCCTAGTGATTAGTACAGCGGGCTTTGATCCTAGTGAACTGGGTTTAATTCCCACTGCAGCTCCTTAGGACCGATGATCAGAAGCATACACATACTAGCACTTGAGTTTGCTCCTGCCCCATGATCAGAGCCGGTGAGCATGCTAAACAGGGCATTAACTATTCCTCCCCAATGCTCAGCAAGCAGCGTGCCAAACATGGGCACAGCTGCCATGGTAAACCCTAAGCCAACTTGGAGCTGGCGTTAGGGTTTGCAAAGCATTGAGGAGGAATGGGGAGCCCTATCCAGCATGCATTTGCATGATTACAGACATACCCCCCCCCCGGATACCTAACCCCCCCCCCCCCCACAAGTTTCCCTGGTGGCCCAGCGGCCTTCTCCCCTCCCCACCCCCCAGACATGGAGGTGGAAGCTGGATCTCCAGCTCCCCGACCCCCCCCCCCCCCACAACACAAGGGGGCTGGAAGATCTGAGATTTTGATAATGAAATTCAATAATCATTACCACCCAGCAACACTCCTACCAGAACTATCCTGTGAAAATGCATTATTGGACATTTCTACTATAATAAAAGGCACCTTCAACATTCTGAAGCTGACTCTGTGGCTTCAAGTGAAGGGTTCGTTAGGTTCGTCGCTCTGTCACCATCTCTGTCGGCCCCGCCCTCGCGCCTCTGATAGGTCCGCCACCCTCAACGTCATCACGTTTTGACGTCGAGGGCAGCGGACCTATCAGAGGCACAAGGGCGGGGCTGACAGAGATGGTGACAGAGCGACAAACATGAAGAAAAAAATACCTTCACTTCAGCCACGGAGTCAACTTCACCACGTTGCAGGTGGGTGGCTGGAGGGAAGGGAAAGAGAGGGGGCAACTACCCTGGAACATGGAGGGAGGGAGACATGGGGGGCAACGACGCTGGAACTAACTTGGAGGGGGGCCAGACAGACACAGAAACTGGGATGGAGGGAGGGAGGGGGGACCCAGAAACTGGGAGGGAGGGGGAGAGGGGGGGAAAAGACCCTGGAACAGGTTGGGTGGGTGGGAGGGAGGGACAGCGGACACTGGAACTTGGAGGGGGGCCGACTGGAACTTAGAGGGGGGCCAGGCGGACCAAGAAACTGGGATGGAGGGAGGGAGGGAGGGGGGACCCTGAAACTGGGGGAGAGGGGGGGAAATGATCCTGGAACTGGGTGGGTGGGAGGGAGGGAGAGTGGACACTGGAGCTTGCAGGGGGGGCAGACCCTGAAACTGGGAGGGAGGGGGCCCCTGGCACACACTCTTATTCTCACACACACACATTCACACACTCTTGCACACAGTCTCACTCTCTCTGTCACACACACTCACTCTCGCTCTGTCACACACACTCACACATTCACTCTTTCTGTATCACACACTCACTCTCACACACACTCTGTAAAACACACACACTCCGAGGAAAACCTTGCTAGCGCCCGTTTCATTTCTGTCAGAAACGGGCCTTTTTTCCTAGTTATATAGATAAAGCCAGTTCCACAGCTAAATGGGCTATTTGCAAACTGCTACCCCTTCCTACCAATAGAACATAAGAATAGCCAATGGTCCATCTAGCCCAATGTCCTGCTTCCAACAGTGGCCAATCCAGGTCACAAGTACCTGGTAGAAACCCAAATAGTGGCAACATAACATGCTATTGCTCCCAAGGCAAGCAGTGTCTTCCCTCATGTCTATCTCAATAGCAGACTATGGACTTTTCCTCCAGGAACTTATCCAAACCTGTGTTAAACCCAGATATGTTAACTGCTGTTACCACATCCTCTGGCAACAAATTCCAATCCAGAGCTTAACTATTCATTGAGTGAAAAAAAATGCCCTCCTATTTGTTTTAAAAGTATTTCCATGTAACTTCATTGAATGTCCCCTAGTCTTTGTACTTTTTGAAAGAGTGAAAAATTGATTCACTTCTACCCATTCTACAGCACTCAGGATTTTATAGACCTCAGTCATACCCTCCCCCCCCCCCCCCCCCCCCCCAGCCATCTCGTTTCTAAGCTGAAGAGCCCTAATCTCTTTAGCCTTTCCTCATATGAGAGGAGTTCCATCCCCTTTATTGTTTTGGTCACTCTTCTTTGAACCTTTTCTAATTCCGCTATATCTTTTTTGAGATACGGTGACAAGAACTGAATGCAAGGTGAGGTTGCACCATGGAGCGATACAGAGGCATTATAGTATTCTTGGTCTTATTTACCATCCCTTTCCTAATAATTCCTAGTATCCTGTTTGTTTTTTTTTGGTCACCGCCGCATGCTGGGCAGAAGATTTCAGTGTATTGTCTACAATGATACCTAGATCTTTTTCTTGGGTGCTGACTCTCAAGGTATTTATTTATTTATTTATTTATTTATTTATTGCATTTGTATCCCACATTTTGGGATGTTAGGTAGACCCTAGCATCAGGTAACTATGATTCAGATTATTCTTCCCAATGTGCATCACTTTACATTTGTCCACATTAAATTTCATCTGACATTTGTATGCCCAATCTTCCAATTTCTTAAGGTCTCCCTACATTTTTTCACAGTCCACATGCATTGTAACAACTTTGAATAGTTTAGTCTCATCTGCAAATGTAAATACACACTGATAGTCCTTTAAGCTTATATGAGTAATTGGGAGAAGTCTTGGGATCTTGAGACTGACTTCCTTTCTTGTTTGTTTGTTTTTTTCTCATTCCTCACCTGGGTCTTATTTGGTCTTGGGGGGGGGGGGGGTTATGAAAGAGTGAAACTTTTAGTTTGGGGTTTTTTTTGGATGTGTGTGGGTGGACATATGATGGGGAGCAGGGAAAGGTTGTGGGTTACAATAGTAATTTTTTTGTTGTTGTTGAGTATGGGATTTATTTATTTTTCTTGAGGAAGTTTGGTGGAAGAGGAGCATAACTGATCTCTTGCTGTTTGCATTCAGGATGGAAGATGGTTGGATTTGGATTTCTGCCAGGTACTTGTGACCTGGCTTGGCTACTGTTGGAAACAGGATACTGGGCAACATGGACCATTTGTCTGACCCAGTATACTTATTCTTATGTTCTTATGCTTTGCTTTGACTGCAGCTGTTTTGTTTTGTTTTTTCACTACCTCAAAAGCTGCTGCCCTGGGTGACTGTCTAGTCTCCCTAATGGTTAAGCCAGCACTGCTGGTTGCCCTCTCTAGGGATCTGTCTACTCTCTCCTATTTGGAACCTTTGATCTTGTTCTGCTGGTTCTGGGGTGTCAGTATCAGCAAGTTTATCTTGCAAGGCTGGAACAGTCAGTTTTGTGCTGCACTCCACCCTGATGAGAAACAAAACACGCCGTTTCCTGTGTCTCTTACACAGCAGAAGCTTCCTGCAGGCAACCTTACTGTCTCCCATCCACCTAGTCCTTCAGCTGCTCCACACTGGTCTCTAAGAGGACAGCAATGTAAATATAAGGATTATAAAACATGCTATGCCCTTAGCAACAATTATAGGCTCAGGTAGGAGTAGGCAGCTGCAGCCTCATGGCCTCCAGCAGATGGAAGAGTTTTGTCAGTAGCACAGGCTGGTGCTACCATTCCATAAACAGGAAGGCATATCAGCATTGAAAATAACTCCAGCAGGAAGCAGAGACCTCCCTGCCCTAAGACAGGGGGTTGAAACCTTTGCTGCCTAACACCTGTCAGTCTCACCCATTTAACCACAAGTAACCCTCCTCTTCCAGGTGAAAAGATATCTGATTAATAGATTTGTGCTGGAAGAACAGATTCCCTCGCCATCTCTTCCCAAGGTGAAACAGCCTCTCCTGGGTTAACCCATATAGTAACTTGACCAGCTGTTTGTTGTTGTTTTGGGGTTTTTGTTTTTGTCCTAATCAACCATTCTTTTGAAAATAAACCAGTGCCATACGGGGAGCTTGTGTTATTTGTTACATTTGTATCCTGGTAACAAACACAAGAGGGGGAGATTCGCTTTAACCTGCAGAATCCAACAGTAACGTGCAGGCGAATCTAGTTATATTATGTGCAGAGTATAAAAATTAGGCTGAAGAGGGGAAAGACCTCAGAAAGGTGACAAATTTTTCAATTTCAGCAGTCTTGCTGTTTGTCACCTTTCTGAGGTCTTTCCCCTCTTCAGCCTAATTTTTATACCCTGCACATTGGTCTGTCATGTATCCCGGGGCTTCACCGTAGATAATTTTGTGAACCAAGGCACAGATTTTTAAGACAATACATTCTTTGATAGGGAGCCAGTGTAGTTTTTCACGGAGGGGTTTTGCACTTTCAAATATAAGCCTGGCTGCCGTGTTTTGGGCTGTCTGAAGCTTCTTTAAAATTTGTTCTTTGCATCCCGCATAAATTCCATTACAGTAGTCTATGTGGCTTAGTACCATTGATTGTACTGAGGCAGTGGACAAAGAAATGATATTAAAAGTCTGGTGTTTAAAAAGTTCAATTTTTTACCTTACAACTAAAGTGAAGGAATGCCAGATGGTTCAGATTATTTTCAATGTCTAGCTTGGCTAAGCTAAAGGTTAGAAAGGTTAGTGAGAAATGAAACTCTGTCCCTTGTGATTGATGGATTGCTAATGCAAACACATATGTATCCTATTATGAACAAGGTATATTGCAGGCAATTTAAAAGGATTAGACTGAAATGCTGTTTAGTTAGATTCTAAATAATTCTAGATATAAATGAGTTAGATTTAGAAGTTCTTAATATGTAGATATGGCTTATAGGGAATTTGATTATGCTTATTTTAGAATATGTATTCTGTGTAGTTAATGTGTAGAATGTCTTTCTAAATTCTGTATTACTCTTTGTCTGACTTTCTAAGCAAAACTGTAGTTGAAGAGATCAACATATGGTTTGACTTAGCCATAGTTCTGGCTGATTTGATGTATGGAGCTGATAGGTGAAAGAGGTCAGGACTAGTCAGCTCTCTTCTCCTTGATTAATTATAGGTAAAATGTAGGAATGGATCTTGAAAGAAATAACAAACTATAGCTGTATGCTATTAAGTAAGACTGGCCCTTGACCCCCTTTAATGAATGCCAGAGTTTAGTTAGCAGTTAGTACTAGGAATATGAGAATAATAAATGTAAGAATATCCATTATCCTCTAAGTGAACCCAGGTTAAGCTATAGATGAGAAATCAATCATAATAAGAACATGTAAGAGATGGGAGCCACAATGTCTGGTTTGAGAGGCCCCAGGTCATAGGTCAGTTTAGGATGTCTGGAACCTATGTAACTGATATTTGTATAAGCTGATTGGTTGAGGCAAGGTAATCAATCTATTCCTTAACCAATTGGAGAGTAAGGGGGCTAGGCTAGGCTAGATAGAACTGTATTTAAGTGGGCGTAGAAGCAGCTTACGTCAGAAGGAACAGACAAAAGAAAGAAGGACAGAAGGAGCTCAGAAGAGAAGAGAAGAGAAGACAGCATAAGAAGAGAAGCAGCTGAGACAGAAGCCACAAAGACACAGAGAGCTGAGAAAGAGAAGAAGAGACTTAATGCTGATGTTCTACTTTGTTTGCTGGCAAATAAAGAAGATTTCTCTCTCATTCTGGTGTGCTGTTTGACTCCTGAAGTATCATAAATTCATGCATCAATTCCTGCAACAATTCTTGGTGGCAGCGGTGGGATCCTGAATCCTGCATTAATCCCAGCACCCCAACTGACTGGAGAACATTCGCCGGGTATGTATTCTGTATTCTGTATTGTAATCCTAGCTAGGAACCTGTAAACCAGCCCCTCAAAAATTGGGGGAAGGAGAGTCTGATCAACTCTCAGCGAAGGCCCTAGTACCTTCTAGTCTAGTGGAGATTAGAAGCGAAACCGCTTAAGCTTATCTGTATCTGAGAAATCTGAAATTGTTGGGTGGGATTTTTTTGTGCAGAATGTGTGATGCGTGAATGCTAAATGAGTGCGGACTTCTTATAGCTGCGTTTCCAATTAACGCGAGTTCAATTGGCCAGCAACGGAAGGAAGCGATTGTTGTCTGTCTACCATTTTGTTTCTGGATCTGCGGACCCCTTACCGCAAATCCAAAAAAATTCCCCCCCCTCTTTGTGTGTTGTAACTGTAAGCATTATGGGAGGGAAATCGTCTAGACAAATTGATACTCCCCTAGACTGTATGCTTAAGAACTTCAAAAAAGGATTTTTAATTAATGACTATGGACAGACTTTAAGCTCAAGTACTCTAAGAACCTTGTGTGAAGTTGAGTGGCCATCTATGGGAGTGGGGTGGCCCCCTAGTGGCAGCTTAGATATTGAAGTAATCCGGAAGGTCTACAGCATAATTGTAGGAGAACCAGAATATTCTGAACAACTCCCCTATATAGATTCCTGGGACAGCCTTGTGACTGACCCTCCCTCTTGGTTGAAAACTTATATGGGATCCCCAGTAAAATTCATGTTAGGCCGTGCTCAAAGAAAGATTAGAAAATCTAAACTAGAAGAGGGAAAGAGCCCTAGGAAGCCTACCACCCAATCGGTGGCTTCCGCCCCTACCCTGCCTGAGAAACCCATACTCTCTGATGACCCCTCAGATCTTGAGCCACCACCTTATGGCCCATTGTTGGGGTTCCGTGCCGCCCCTAGAGATCCACGTCGCCCAGCCCAAGCTTCTCCAGTACAGGCTTCTCCGGATAGTTCCTCCCCCACTGTGCGAACCCCACCACATCCTAGGTTGGACTTTTCAGCCAGTCTCTACCCTCCTCTGCCACATCCTTCCCTGTTAACCTCCGAAGACCCGCTTTGGGCTCCACTCCCTGATTCCTCAACTCCTGACAGCCCAGCCTCTCCTTCTAATACCCCTCCCCACTCATCAGGGGCCCGGCATCCCTTTCAATGGACTGAATCACCTGTGACTACCTCTCAGTCTATGAGTACCCCTCCCCATCCCTCAGGGTTTCAACCTACCTCCCCTGAATGGGTTAGACCCGCTGCAATCACTTCTGAGCATGATAGGAGGGTAGCTCCTAGCTCTACTTCAGGTTCCATCCCCACCTCCTCGAGAGTTCTGCCACTCCGTCAGGTAACTACCACTCGACCGGATCCTAATAATCAGGGTCAGGTTATACAGGCACAGGCCTATCAGTATGTACCCTTCACAACCACCGATCTCCTGAATTGGAAGACGCATTACCCCTCTTATACTGAAAAGCCTCAGGCAGTGGTGGACCTAGTGGCTAGCATTATGGCCACCCATAACCCAACCTGGACTGATTGTCAACAACTTCTCCTGACCCTCTTCACAACTGAGGAGAGGCGGAAGATTTTGCAAAATGCTGAGGCCATCACGCGAGAGCGTGTCCCCGGGGGGACACAGGACCCAGAGGGATGGGTTAGAGCTCGGTTTCCTCGCGCAGCTCCAGTTTGGGATCCAAATGATGGGCAGCACTATGAACTGTTGTCTGGCTATTGCCGGGACTTGCTGGAAGGTATGAGGAAAGGCATAAAGAGGCCCATTAATCTGGCAAAGGTTTCTGAAATTCTCCAAGGGGCAACTGAATCCCCTGGGGCCTTTTTAGAGCGACTAATTGAAGGCTACAGAACATACACCCCATTTGATCCTGAGGCACTAGAAAACCAGAGAATGGTGAATAGTGCATTGGTGGCCCAGAGTATGCCAGATATCCGGAAGAAGTTGCAGCATCAGGAGGGATTCGCAGGGATGAATACCACCCAGCTAATTGAGATCGCAACCAAGGTTTTCATTAATAGAGATCAGGAGGTGCGCCGAGAGGCTGACCGGAAGATGCAGAAGAAGGCCGACCTTTTAGCGGCAGCCATTACTAATTCCACCCTTAATCGAGGTCGACCTCTAGCTAATGGGAAGCCAAAGTGGGACCCCAGACCACCAGCCAGGCCCCGAGATTCCTTCAATCAATCCCGGCCAAGGGGGGAGAATCCCAGACCAAGATTGGAGAGGGATCAGTGTGCCTACTGTAAGGAAAGAGGGCACTGGAAAGATGAATGCCCCCAGAGGCGCCAGGGACTGAGAAGGGGACCAGGAGATCGAGGAAGCCGAGGCCGAGTTCGAGAGGGAAGATATGAGCCTGCTGAATCTGACATCATCGGGATAGCCAAGATGGCAGAATGGGACGAATAGGACAGACCGGGTTCCTACAAACTGGGCTCCCAGGAACCTATGGTCAAGTTAACTATAGGGAGCCGCTCAATTCCATTCATGATTGATACAGGAGCTGAACATTCTGTTGTGACGGAGCGATTAGCGCCTGTGTCTGGAAAAACTGTCCGAGTGGTGGGAGCCACGGGGGTGCAGAACCGGAGGCCCTTCCTGACAACCCGTAGATGCCAATTAGGCTCACACACAGTCACTCATGAATTCCTGTATATGCCAGACTGTCCAATCCCTTTGTTAGGTCGAGACCTGCTGTCCAAGCTTAGGGCCCAAATTTCCTTTGACTCTGATGGCCAGACTTCGGTCTCCTTTCGGCCCCCGATATCCAGCCCTAAGGGTATATTGAGTTTCTGCTGCCCCCTTGAAGAAGAATGGCGGCTGCATCAGTCACATGGCCAAGTTGACCTACCCCTGGCGGACAGCTTTCAGGTCAGTGGGGTATGGGCAGAAGATAATCCCCCAGGGTTGGCCCAAAATATTCCTCCTGTCCATGTAGACTTACTTCCAAATGCCCGGCCAATCCATCTTCGCCAATACCCAATTCCCAGAAAGGCTCTGGAAGGGATCCAAGCACACCTGAATCGTCTGTTATCCCATGGAATTATTCGTCCTTGTCAGTCTCCATGGAATACGCCACTGTTGCCAGTTCAGAAGCCAGGGACTGAGGACTACCGGCCAGTCCAAGACTTACGAGTGGTCAACAAATCCACTATCTCATTACACCCTGTAGTGCCTAACCCATATGTCCTGTTAGGATTGATACCTTCTGGAGCTACCCATTTCACGACACTTGATTTAAAAGATGCCTTCTTTTGTATTCGGGTGGCCCCCGCCAGTCAACTGCTTTTTGCCTTTCAATGGGAAAACCCAGTAACAGGAAGGAAGCTTCAGTATACATGGACCCGCCTGCCACAGGGGTTCAAGAATTCCCCCACTATTTTTGGGACTGCCCTAGGACAAGACCTTAAGACTTTTAAATCTGAGCCTTCCAGGCGAGTTTTACTCCAGTATGTAGATGACCTCCTGATTGCAGCAGTGACTCAGGAAGAGTGTTTTGAGGCTACCAGAGAATTGCTGGAGCTACTCTTGGATGCAGGCTATAAGGTCTCACGCTCAAAGGCCCATCTCTGTCAGGCAGAAGTGAAGTATCTGGGCTTCTGTATTTCCCAGGGAAGTCGGAGACTGGATGTCAGTAGGAAGCAAGCAGTTGCTGCAATTCCTCAACCCAAGTCCAGAAGAGAAGTTAGGGAATTTCTGGGAGCAGCCGGATTCTGCAGAATTTGGATTCCAAATTTTGCACTGATGGCGAAACCCCTTTACCAAGCCACAAAGGGGGGTGAAAAGGAACCATTTGAATGGGGACCTACTGCTCAACAGTCCTTCATTGCCATAAAGAAAGCCCTACTCCAAGCCCCTGCGTTAGGCCTTCCTGATGTGGAGAAACCTTTCTCACTGTATGTCCATGAGCGACAGGGGGTTGCTCTGGGTGTGCTGACCCAGATGATGGGATCCTGGCAGAGGCCTGTTGCATACCTGTCTAAACAGCTAGATGGAGTGGCTAAAGGATGGCCAGCCTGCATGAGGGCCATTGCAGCAACAGCCTTACTGGTCCAGGAAGCTGATAAGCTGACCTTGGGGCAAGAACTGGTTGTTAAAGTCCCCCACGCAGTTCTTACCCTCATGGAGTATAAGGGCAACCACTGGTTTACAAATAACCGCATGGTTAAGTACCAAGCTAGTTTGTGTGAGAATCCACGGATACATCTGGAAACAGTGGCTACATTCAATCCCGCCACTCTTTTGCCAGCATCTGAGGGACCACCGGATCATGATTGTATCCAAACCATGGATGAAGTGTACTCCAGTCGACCAGATCTTAAAGATGTTCCGTGGAGGGACCCAGATGTAATTTATTTCACAGATGGAAGCAGTTATGTGGAGAACTCCAAGCGATTGGCAGGCTATGCTGTGGTGACAGAGGACAAGGTGATAGAAGCAAGAGCCCTGCCCCAAGGAACTTCAGCCCAGAAAGCAGAACTTGTGGCCCTCATACGAGCTCTGGAGCTAGCAGCAGGACTGGTAACCAACATTTATACTGATTCCAAGTATGCCTTCACAACTTTACACGCTCATGGAGCTTTGTATAAGGAAAAGGGACTCATAAATGCTGCAGGCCAACCTGTTAAGTATGGACCTGAAATACTTCAGCTGCTAGAGGCTGTGTGGGCCCTAAGAAGGTAGCTGTTATTCATTGCAGGGGACACCAAAGGATAGATACTCCAGTGGCCCGAGGGAACCGCCATGCTGATCGGGTGGCCAAGGAAGCTGCTCGAGGACCCCCAGCAAGTACTGTGACCCCCCTGTTCCAAATTCGATTGCAAGAATGGACGCCTATGTATACCCAAATGGAAGAGAAATGGGCTCAAGAGGAAGGTGCAGTAAGGAGACCTGATGGCTGGTTACATCTCCCTGATACCAGAGTTCTGGTGCCACGCCACCTAGCTTGGCCTGTAGTGTCTCAAGCTCATGACCTATCACACTTAGGGAAAACAGCACTAGCCCGCCTACTCAGTCGAGTAGTGGTGCTGGAAGGATTGGATAGTCTGGTTGCCACTGCCTCTGCCCGATGTACTCTCTGTGCCCAGAATAATGCTCGTCAGGGACCCCGTATTCCACCAGGAGTTCAGTCTAGAGGACTAACACCCTTTGAGTCCCTAGTTATAGACTTCACAGAAATGCCCAGGAGCGGTAGGCTCCGATACCTTTTGGTCATGGTCTGTACCTTTTCTGGGTGGGTGGAAGCATATCCTACAGTCACTGAGAAAGCCACAGAAGTAGCTCGAGCCCTCCTTAGGGATGTCATCCCCAGGTATGGACTGCCTCTTGCCATAGGTTCAGATAATGGTCCCGCCTTTGTTGAAGCTACACTTCAGGCCCTGTCCCGCGCATTGCGCATTACCTGGAAATTGCATTGTGCTTATCGTCCCCAGAGTTCAGGGCAGGTTGAGCGGGCAAACAGAACCTTGAAAAATAGCCTAGCAAAGATTTGTCAGGAAACCCAACTGAAATGGCCACAGGCATTGCCACTAGCCCTCTTCCGCCTCCGATGCACCCCAACTAAAGGAACAGCCCTCTCTCCCTTTGAAATTGTGTATGGGAAGCCCCCAGCCATTTTGCAGGGAATTAAGGGAGACATAGGGATTTTAGGGTCTGCCCAGGTGCAGGAGCAGGTAGCCCTCTTGGGCAAGATAATTTCTGAGCTTCAGTCTTATGTGAGAGAAATAAACCCTGTCCCCTTCCAGGCTCAGGTACATTCCTTCCTGCCAGGGGATAGAGTTTGGGTGAAAGACTGGAGGCTCCAGCCTTTGGGGCCCCGATGGAAAGGACCTTTTACTGTTTTGCTTTCTACCCCTACAGCTGTGAAGGTCGCAGGGATAACCCCATGGGTCCATTGGTCTCGAATTAAGTCTGCTGACCAGACTGAGCCCAGCACGGATCAGACGGAGCCTAGACAGTGGAGAGCAGAAAGTGATCCAGCGGAGCCATTGAAGTTGCGCTTGACCCGAACCAAAGAATCTACTAGCTGAAAAGAAGGGTCAACTGCATACTGCAGGAGCTGCTGAACTTCGGCTTCACACTGAGACTCTTTCTTGCCCAGATTCTGGCTTTCTTGGAATTTGAGAGCTTGATCCTTGTCAGTTGAGGGTCTATCCCAACTGGTATAAGAACTCAAAGACTGAGAACACTATATTAGAGTAATCTGTGATTAGCACAGACTGTTGAAATATTATTGCTTAATTAGTTTGCTGTATTTGTTTTAGATTAGGAAGAAAGAAAATGTTAGTAGTTTGGATGCTTTTGTTGTTTTCTACTCCTTGCCTCCTTGTTCCTAAAACCCCAACTCGCTCCAACCTTTGGTTACACTCTGTCCAGGAACTAATTAGCCAGGCAAAGATTACTTCCCCTTGTATTGTGTGTTCCCGATTTTCTCCTTATACTACAGATGTCCCAGCTGTTCCTGTCCCTGTGCAGCTCCCAGCTCTTATACCTCCCTACTTTTCGAGTTCAGGTCCTTGGAGCCAGGATTATACTTGGTGGTCCTTTTATAATGCTACTTCCCCCTCTGACTCTTCTCTAAGGCCAGTTTTTACGTCTCCCTATCCAGCTTCTGGAGTGTTTTGTTTAACAAGAGACATCTCAACTGTTCTTCCCATTCCCTGTAACTATACTAATGTTCTCCCAGAGAAGGAGGAACCTGTGTGGGTAGTTTCTCCAGGTACTCCTATGTGCCCTACTACCATACCTGCAGATTATGACCAAGGTGATTATCTGGCTCCTAACTATACTACTGAGAAGACTATAGTGTCCCATCCTATTTTCTACTTTCATAAGTCCCCAGGGTATGAAGGGGTTGCATCATATGAGCGGTCTGTTACAATTGGGGATTGGCACCTATGGTGTACAAAGTCTCCATTTCTTCTTCGTTCCCCCTGGGATAGGGGCTCGCATTATGGGCATCCTAATCTCCATCCTGTGCCTACATTTATTGGGAACTTTCGTCGCCCTCTCCTTGGTCATTACTGGCTCTGTGATAATGTCCTCCACATGATTCTTCCCCCCACATATGATTTTTGTGTATTGGTAACCTTGAATTATTTTCCTAAAGTTATTCCTCTTCTCAAACCACCATCCCCGCACCGCTCTAAGCGAGAGGCCTTGTCCTTACCCTCCTCCGTTGCCACAGAGGATGAGGCGATTGAATTAGCCCTCCAGTATATCAATTCTACTTATCCTCTGACTAAAAAGAGACTTGTAGCCCTTTCTGCTACGGCCTGGATTCCAATTGGGGGCCCGGTAGCGGGTATTACTGAACTAGGTATGGCCACCCGGAGACTTCAATCCCTACTTCATGTTCTAGTTCATGAGCTGAATGTGGTAGTCAATGCATTGCAGGATCAAATTAATGAATTAAGTATAGTT
Source organism: Microcaecilia unicolor (assembly GCF_901765095.1). Lineage (NCBI taxonomy): Eukaryota > Metazoa > Chordata > Amphibia > Gymnophiona > Siphonopidae > Microcaecilia > Microcaecilia unicolor. The sequence continues at coordinate 69,896,751 of NC_044041.1, forward strand.
TCTCGGTATAACCGTATGGGTCTTGATTATCTCTTTGCAGCCCAGGGTGGCCTCTGCACAGTGCTAAATTCTTCAGAGTGCTGTACCATTGTCATAAATAGGACGCATGTAGTTAGGCATGCCATGGATAAAGTCCTACAGTTGGCCAGCCTTAATGTGGAGGATTACCGAGAAGGATTAGACCTTACCTCCTGGTGGTGGTCATTGACCTCCTGGATACGTCCCTTGTTCATTTCCCTAATGGTCTTAGTTTTAGCAGGGTTGTTGTTTTGTTTCCTGGCCTCATGTGCTTCGGCAGTATGCCGTCGGACCTTAACAAGTAGGGTAATGGTGGTTCATAAGTCTATTCCCAGTTAGGACCACTATAATCTCCAGAGTTTGAGTAGTGAGACTTATCTCTGCATAAGCTGATTTTAGTTTCAAAGGGGGAATGAGGCAGTGGACAAAGAAATGATATTAAAAGTCTGGTGTTTAAAAAGTTCAATTTTTTACCTTGCAACTAAAGTGAAGGAATGCCAGATGGTTCAGATTATTTTCAATGTCTAGCTTGGCTAAGCTAAAGGTTAGAAAGGTTAGTGAGAAATGAAACTCTGTCCCTTGTGATTGATGGATTGCTAATGCAAACACATATGTATCCTATTATGAACAAGGTATATTGCAGGCAATTTAAAAGGATTAGACTGAAATGCTGTTTAGTTAGATTCTAAATAATTCTAGATATAAATGAGTTAGATTTTAGAAGTTCTTAATATGTAGATATGGCTTATAGGGAATTTGATTATGCTTATTTTAGAATATGTATTCTGTGTAGTTAATGTGTAGAATGTCTTTCTAAATTCTGTATTACTCTTTGTCTGACTTTCTAAGCAAAACTGTAGTTGAAGAGATCAACATATGGTTTGACTTAGCCATAGTTCTGGCTGATTTGATGTATGGAGCTGATAGGTGAAAGAGGTCAGGACTAGTCAGCTCTCTTCTCCTTGATTAATTATAGGTAAAATGTAGGAATGGATCTTGAAAGAAATAACAAACTATAGCTGTATGCTATTAAGTAAGACTGGCCCTTGACCCCTTTAATGAATGCCAGAGTTTAGTTAGCAGTTAGTACTAGGAATATGAGAATAATAAATGTAAGAATATCCATTATCCTCTAAGTGAACCCAGGTTAAGCTATAGATGAGAAATCAATCATAATAAGAACATGTAAGAGATGGGAGCCACAATGTCTGGTTTGAGAGGCCCCAGGTCATAGGTCAGTTTAGGATGTCTGGAACCTATGTAACTGATATTTGTATAAAGCTGATTGGTTGAGGCAAGGTAATCAATCTATTCCTTAACCAATTGGAGAGTAAGGGGGCTAGGCTAGGCTAGATAGAACTGTATTTAAGTGGGAGTAGAAGCAGCTTACGTCAGAAGGAACAGACAAAAGAAAGAAGGACAGAAGGAGCTCAGAAGAGAAGAGAAGAGAAGACAGCATAAGAAGAGAAGCAGCTGAGACAGAAGCCACAAAGACACAGAGAGCTGAGAAAGAGAAGAAGAGACTTAATGCTGATGTTCTACTTTGTTTGCTGGCAAATAAAGAAGATTTCTCTCTCATTCTGGTGTGCTGTTTGACTCCTGAAGTATCATAAATTCATGCATCAATTCCTGCAACAGTACCAGGTTGGTCCCTCGGGCAGCAGCATAGCGAGGCCAGCTGACACCTGGGGCGGGTCGCCGCTGCGCACCCCCCCTCGGCGCGCGCAACCCCCCCTGAAGTGCATCTTTACCGCTGGCACTCCGCCCCGCCGAGTGCACGTCATCTCTGGGAGCTGCGTCGGCTCCGTTGGTTCCCTGCTTTCTCTGCCCCGGAACAGGAAGTAACCTGTTCCGGGGCAAAGAGAGCAGGTAACCAGCGGCGCCGACACCCCCCCCAGCGCGTGCACCCGGGGCGGACCGCCCCACCCCCCCTTCCTACGCCACTGCCCTTGGGAAGAATGGTTTCACACGTTTGAGTTTCCACATTGAGTGGAACATTTTCTTTGCTGTGGATTTCTCTATCCTAGAGTGGATCGGTCACATGGGAGGGGCAGGGTTTCTCTGTATCTACAAGGGGGGATTTCTAGGATTTGTGGAGCTCTGGACATGCTGGATGTGTGGCAGTCACTTCACTCCACTGAACAAGACTATACTCATCTCTCACAGGTGCACTCTACCATGTCCAGAATAGATTATCTTTTGATTTCTAGAGACCTTTTTGCGATAGTGGAGTCAGTGGTCATCAGGCCCATCAAGGTTTCTGATCATGCCTGGGTGGAGCTGGGGATTGGCCCTGGGAGGTTTCCCCAGTGACAGTTTTCTCTACGATTGTATAGAGATCTTCTCTTCCTGGAGTATATAGTTGAAAGGTGGAAACTCTATGAACCAATTAATCAGGTTCATGTCAATGATCCCATTCTTTACTGGGAGGCAGCAAAGGCTGTTCTGAGAGGAAATATAAAAGCATGTTTGAGTTAAAAAAAAAAAGGCCCGAAATAGAGAATTGTGTTTGGAGGGGGTCACCCATTTCCGTAAATTATATGGGCAAGATTGCACTGTCCAGTATAAATTTTTTTTTTTTGTTGGCCCAACAGGCATTACATTTCTTCATCCACCAAGCCACTCAAATGTCTATTGCTTATTATAAATATTTGTTATATAAACATGTGAATAAAAGTGGTTGGCTGATGGCGCAATTAGTGAAGCGATCCAGAGGCCCTACCAGAATACTGGCTCTCTGGGACCCTCGGACCGGGGTTTTAAATAATTCAGATGAGTGTACCAATAACCTCTTTAAAACTTTTATTGCTGATTTATATTCTAATCTGGCCAAGTCCCATCTGGACAGTGATATTTATTTATCTAGTGTCGAGTTACCTCGGATTTCTTCTGAAAATCTTGAGAGGCTCAATGCACAGATCCAAATGGAAGAGGTGGAATGGGCCATCAATCACAGCCCGCTGAACAAGATGCCTGGCCCGGATGGGTTTAGGGGCGAATTCTATAAATTGTTCTGGGACTATATAGTACATGTCCTCATAGCGGCTTTTAATGCTTATATTGACAAGGGCTCATTACCTGATTTGCTTCACATTGCTCAGATTATAGTTCTTTTAATACCTGGCAGAGAACTAGAGAAATCTGAGTAGTATTGACCTATTTCATTTGAGGCATTAAACTGTTGGCTAACAGATTGTCTCAAGTGCTCCCAACCATGGTGTCAGAGCCTCAAGTAGATTTTATACGTAATCGGACCATATCCAAGAATGTCCGGAAGATCTTGGCAGCCTTGGAATAGGCATGTTATGGATGAGCCCCCTCACTACTCATTAGTTTTTATGCAGAGAAAGTGTTTGATAGGGTAGAGTGGGGGTTCCTTCATGGTGTGTTGGAGGTGTATGGGATACTGGGTTTGTTCAAGCAGATTATTCAGGAGTTGTATTTTTGGCCCCAGGCTAAGGTATGGGTTAACAATTTAATATCTGAGGGAGTTGAAGTTCAGAGAGGTACCCGCCAGGGGTGCCCCTTATCCTCATTGTGTTTTGTTCTTACTCTTGATCTGTTAATACAAGAGATACAGGGCAATCCAGAGATTGCGGGTTTGAAGATCTGGGAGAGTAATTTTAAGATAGTGGCCTTCGCTGATGATTTACTGGTTTATCTCCAGGAGCCTCAAAAGTCCTTATTGGATAGCTTTTGGGAATATGGTGATTACACAGGTTTTCATCTGAATTTGAATAAATCAGAAGCTCTAGCGGAGTCCGAGGATTTGCGGAGGTCATGGGGAGAGTCTTTTCCGCTTCGATGGGTAGCAGGCTCTTTAAGTTATTTGGGCGTGTGCTTGTCCATAGATCCTACTCAAATCTATCGATTGAATGTGGATAAGCTTTTGCAAGATACTCACAATCAATTAGCTCTCTGGATGCATTTACCTCTCTCGTTGTTGGTGTCCCGTCTGTGGCCGTGACAACCCTCAGACTTACCCTGTTTCTGGGAGTCAGTGTCTGTGCTGGCTTCTGCTTTTCTCTGTGTCTGTGTCTGTCTTAGGTTCTCTCTGGCTCTGTGTGCTGATTGCCCTGCTGAACCTCACCTGTGTGGGCTATGCCTCTTCCAAGATGGCTGCCGCCTCCTCCTCTTTGCCAGTATCCAAGATGGCTTCCGCTGTTCCTTCCTATGGGCTGACTGCTCTGAGTGTCAAGCCTCTGTTTGGTCACAAGGTGATTGCTGCAGCTGTGGCTCTGGTGTTGATGGGCTTTATTAGTCACTTGGAGACTACAGTCCTGGCCTTTGCATCTCATCTAAAGGTCCTGATGTATAGAGTGCTCTGTACACAGTTTCAGTGTTTGCTCTGTGTGAGTTTCTATGTTTGTTAGGCTAGCTAGCTTAGGCACCGTCTGGCTTGTTGCCTGTGTATAGCTTTGCTAGTGTTCTATGTTTGTTTAGACTAGCTAGCTTAGGCACCGTGTGGCTTGTAGCCTGTGCATAGCTCTGCTAGTTCTCTGTGTTTGTTTCCAGTGCATGACTAGCTAGCTTAGGCACCGTGTGGCTTGTAGCCTGTGCATAGCTCTGCTAGTTCTCTGCGTTTGTTCCTAGTGTTAGACTAGCCGCCCTTGCTAGCCACTATCCCAAGACTGTGTTTGTTCCTAGGGTTAGACTAGCCGCCCTTGCTAGCCACTATCCCAAGACTGTGATTGTTCCTAGTGTAGACTAGCCAGCTTAGGCACCGTCTGGCTTGTAGCCTGTGCATAGCTCTGCTAGTTCTCTGTGTTTGTTCCTAGTGTTAGACTAGCCGCCCTTGCTAGCCACTATCCCAAGACTGTGATTGTTCCTAGTGTAGACTAGCCAGCTTAGGCACCGTCTGGCTTGTAGCCTGTGCATAGCTCTGCTAGTTCTCTGTGTTTGTTCCTAGTGCAGACTAGCCAGCTTAGGCACCGTCTGGCTTGTAGCCTGTGCATAGCTCTGCTGGTTCTCTGTGTTTGTTCCTAGTGCAGACTAGCCAGCTTAGGCACCGTCTGGCTTGTAGCCTGTGCATAGCTCTGCTAGTTCTCTGTGTTTGTTCCTAGTGCAGACTAGCCAGCTTAGGCACCGTCTGGCTTGTAGCCTGTGCATAGCTCTGCTAGTTCTCTGTGTTGGTTCCTAGTGACAGACTAGCCAGCTTAGGCACCGTCTGGCTTGTAGCCTGTGCAAAGCTTTGCTAGTGTTCTGCGTTTGTTTCCAGTGCATGACTTGTTAGCTTGGGCACAGCTTAGTTGTTAGCTGGTGTATAGCCTTCCAAGTCTCCTGAGTTTGCTCTGTGTATGTCCCTGTGTATGACTGGTTTGCCTGGGTATAGCGTTCCTATTAGCCTGGGTACAGTTTACTAGTCATTGTGTTGAATCCTGCCGACTGCCAGAACCCGGACAGTCCCTGCTTGTCTGCCTTGCCTTCGCCTAGGTGCCAGGGGGCACTCCTGGATCTTCATTCCTGCTGTTCCTGTAAGTCCTACCGGCTGCCAGAACCTGAGGGCTCAACCCTCGGGGAAAGGCAGTCAAGTGTAGGTGAAGCCTAGGTCCAGGGTGTTCCAGTTCCGCAGGTTCTGCTCCAGTGTGTTCCAGTCCAGCGGGTTTCACTCCTGTATGTTCCAGTCCAGTGGGGCCACTCCAGTGTGTCCAGTCCAGCGGGCCCCACTCCAGTGCGCACCCGTCCGGTGCGTTCCAGTTCCGAGTGTTCCAGTGTAGAACTCCAGTCCGGGGTTCTGGGCCAGTCTTGTTTCATCTCTACCTGGAGGGTGATTTTGCCTGCCACTGCCGCTCCACGGTAGTGGCCTATGGACTCACAAACCCCGCGCTCCCGGGGAAGAAGCCTGAAGGTATGCCAAGGTCCTCGAGAGCGCGGCAAGCGCGAGAGACGCGACAGGATGCAAAGGCCATGAGTTCGGCGAGATCATCGGTCCAGGTGGGCTTCATGCCCATAAGTTCGTGCCCTACGGACAATCCGAGGGGAACTTCTGATTTTTTTTTTTATTCCAAGGACAGCCTAGTTTCTTTTTTGGATCCCTATTTAAGGCTGTGGGAGTACCGAGAGGAACTTCTGTCGAATCCAGCCTTTAAGGCTACTCCTGAAGCAGCAACAGAAAGAAAGCGTGTCTACTGGAGTCTGGTCCACTATAACCCAGTTTCTGACATGGATTCGGCTATCAATCTCTGCGAGTACCGCCTCAGACTTCTGGAAAACCCAGCTCTGCGGGATACTCCGGAGGCTGAGATCGAAAGAAGACGCCGGGGACTTCCTCCGCTCGAGCCGCGTCAGCCGAGCAGTCGGTCATCCTATGGTGGGTTAGCTCTTCTTTACGACCCCAGTCCACCTGTGTCGAGTCCAGTTCGAGGAGGGAGTCCAGTGGAACCTCCAGCTAAGCCGCTGAGTTCGGGCCGAGGGACGGTCCTGACCATGTCTGTGAAGACGGGCCGAGTGAGGCGTCGGACCAAGCCCCTGACCCCAGTTCAAGTAGCACTGCCTCCTAAGCCCCTGAGTCCAGTCCAGGGGATGCTTCATACTGAACCTCCAATTCCAGTCCAAGTAACGAGGAAGCTTAAGTCTCCGAGGCCAGTCCGAGGAAGGCGTTCGATGGAGCCTCGGATTCCTATGCAAGTGGCGCTCCAGGTCGAGCCTCCAGTCCTCGTTCAAGTGGCACGCCCCTTGAAGTCTCCGAGTCCAGTCCGAGGGAAGCTTTCGATGGAGCCTCAGATTCCTGTGCAAGTGGCGCTTCGGGTCGAGCCTCCAGTCCTCCTTCAAATGGCACGCCCTTTGAAGTCTCCGAGTCCAGTCCGAGGGAAGCCTTCGATGGAGCCTCAGATTCCTGTGCAAGTGGCGCTTCGGGTCAAGTCTCCAGTTCTTGTTCAAGTGACCCGTCCAGTCAAGCTACTGAGTCCAGTTCGAGGGGGGCTTCTAACCAAGCCTCCGGTGCCAGTCCACAGGGTGGTTCAGGTGGCACCTCCGCTTCCAGTCTGGAGGGTACCTCCAATCAAGCTACGAAGGCCAGTTCGAGTGGCGCTTCCGCTCGAGCCTCCGATCCCTGTCCAAAGGGTGTGTTCTGCTAAGCCTCAGTTTAAGTTCCGTCCCTGCCAGGAGGCAGAGGGCGTCGCGAGTTGCAAATCCAGTCAAGATGCTGAGTCTGGATCGAGTTGTAGTTCCAGTCAAGATGCTGAATCTGGATCGAGTTGCAAGTCCAGACAAGATGCTGAGTCTGGACCGAGTTGCAGTTCCAGTCAAGATGCTGAGTCTGGATCGAGTTGCAAGTCCAGTCAAGATGCTGAGTCTGGATCGAGTTGTAGTTCCAGTCAAGATGCTGAGTCTGGATCGAGTTGCAAGTCCAGTCAAGATGCTGAGTCTGGACCGAGTTGCAGTCCCAGTCAAGATGCTGAGTCTGGATCGAGTTGCAAGTCCAGTCAAGATGCTGAGTCTGGACCGAGTTGCAGTTCCAGTCAAGATGCTGAGTCTGGATCGAGTTGCAAGTCCAGTCAAGATGCTGAGTCTGGACCGAGTTGTAGTTCCAGTCAAGATGCTGAGTCTGCACCGAGTGCAGAGGCCAGTCGAGATACTGAGTCCATGATGAGTGCTGAGTCTGCACAGAGTGCAGAGGCCAGCCAAGATATTGAGTCTGCTTTTGAGGATGAGATGACATTCCAAGGGCACCGTGATAAACTTTGTTCTGATCCTGCCCTGGGGAATATTCCTGAAGCTAAGGCTAGAGAGACGTCCCAGTCCGGTCAGAGGGGTGCGTCCAGCCTTGCAGCTGAATCTCTTCCCGGTTCCAGGTCCGACCAAGATGTTGAGGTCGTCCTAAGTTCCAGTGTTCGTCAGGAGGCTGACTTTCTGCTGAGTGCCCGTGCCAGTCAGGCTCCTGAATCCAGTTCCAGTCAAGGGGTTGAGGCCAGTCCGGGTCCCTATCCCGGCTCCGTGTTGGATACCAACCCGGGGGCTAGTTCCAGATCCATTTCTGTTCAGACTTCTAGCTCCTGTCAAGATGGGAATGCCACTTCGAGCCTCAGCCCAGCTTCTGATGTCAGCTGGGGTAGTGACTCCAGCTCTGTTCCTGTCATGTCATGGATTTGCCAAGAGCTTCAGGACATTGTGGGTTCCCTCAGGAGAGGGTTACTTTTGAATTGTGTTCCTCTTGATGCATCCATGTTCCTGAGGTTGCCCCGTGGTGACTCGAAGGAGCTTCCTGGTCACAAGTTCTACTTTTGTCTGCCAGTTTTGAACTTCATTGTGACTTCCAGCCCAGTGATCTATGTCTGGCTTTTGAGACCTATCAGGAAGTTTCACCATAGTTACCCCTGGATACCTGACCGTCTCCGGGAGACTGAGAGGGGGGTCTTGAGGAGGGGATACTGTCCCGTCTGTGGCCGTGACAACCCTCAGACTTACCCTGTTTCTGGGAGTCAGTGTCTGTGCTGGCTTCTGCTTTTCTCTGTGTCTGTGTCTGTCTTAGGTTCTCTCTGGCTCTGTGTGCTGATTGCCCTGCTGAACCTCACCTGTGTGGGCTATGCCTCTTCCAAGATGGCTGTCGCCTCCTCCTCTTTGCCAGTATCCAAGATGGCTTCCGCTGTTCCTTCCTATGGGCTGACTGCTCTGAGTGTCAAGCCTCTGTTTGGTCACAAGGTGATTGCTGCAGCTGTGGCTCTGGTGTTGATGGGCTTTATTAGTCACTTGGAGACTACAGTCCTGGCCTTTGCATCTCATCTAAAGGTCCTGGTGTATAGAGTCCTCTGTACACAGTTTCAGTGTTTGCTCTGTGTGAGTTTCTATGTTTGTTAGGCTAGCTAGCTTAGGCACCGTCTGGCTTGTTGCCTGTGTATAGCTTTGCTAGTGTTCTATGTTTGTTTAGACTAGCTAGCTTAGGCACCGTGTGGCTTGTAGCCTGTGCATAGCTCTGCTAGTTCTCTGTGTTTGTTTCCAGTGCATGACTAGCTAGCTTAGGCACCGTGTGGCTTGTAGCCTGTGCATAGCTCTGCTAGTTCTCTGTGTTTGTTTCCAGAGCATGACTAGTTAGCTTAGGCACCGTCTGGCTTGTAGCCTGTGCATAGCTCTGCTAGTTCTCTGCGTTTGTTCCTAGTGTTAGACTAGCCGCCCTTGCTAGCCACTATCCCAAGACTGTGTTTGTTCCTAGGGTTAGACTAGCCGCCCTTGCTAGCCACTATCCCAAGACTGTGATTGTTCCTAGTGTAGACTAGCCAGCTTAGGCACCGTCTGGCTTGTAGCCTGTGCATAGCTCTGCTAGTTCTCTGTGTTTGTTCCTAGTGTTAGACTAGCCGCCCTTGCTAGCCACTATCCCAAGACTGTGATTGTTCCTAGTGTAGACTAGCCAGCTTAGGCACCGTCTGGCTTGTAGCCTGTGCATAGCTCTGCTAGTTCTCTGTGTTTGTTCCTAGTGCAGACTAGCCAGCTTAGGCACCGTCTGGCTTGTAGCCTGTGCATAGCTCTGCTGGTTCTCTGTGTTTGTTCCTAGTGCAGACTAGCCAGCTTAGGCACCGTCTGGCTTGTAGCCTGTGCATAGCTCTGCTAGTTCTCTGTGTTGGTTCCTAGTGACAGACTAGCCAGCTTAGCACCGTCTGGCTTGTAGCCTGTGCAAAGCTTTGCTAGTGTTCTGCGTTTGTTTCCAGTGCATGACTTGTTAGCTTGGGCACAGCTTAGTTGTTAGCTGGTGTATAGCCTTCCAAGTCTCCTGAGTTTGCTCTGTGTATGTTCCTGTGTATGACTGGTTTGCCTGGGTATAGCGTTCCTATTAGCCTGGGTACAGTTTACTAGTCATTGTGTTGAATCCTGCCGACTGCCAGAACCCGGACAGTCCCTGCTTGTCTGCCTTGCCTTCGCCTAGGTGCCAGGGGGCACTCCTGGATCTTCATTCCTGCTGTTCCTGTAAGTCCTACCGGCTGCCAGAACCTGAGGGCTCAACCCTCGGGGAAAGGCAGTCAAGTGTAGGTGAAGCCTAGGTCCAGGGTGTTCCAGTTCCGCGGGTTCTGCTCCAGTGTGTTCCAGTCCAGCGGGTTTCACTCCTGTATGTTCCAGTCCAGTGGGGCCACTCCAGTGTGTCCAGTCCAGTGGGCCCCACTCCAGTGCGCACCCGTCCGGTGCGTTCCAGTTCCGAGTGTTCCGGTGTAGAACTCCAGTCCGGGGTTCTGGGCCAGTCTTGTTTCATCTCTACCTGGAGGGTGATTTTGCCTGCCACTGCCGCTCCACGGTAGTGGCCTATGGACTCACAAACCCCGCGCTCCCGGGGAAGAAGCCTGAAGGTATGCCAAGGTCCTCGAGAGCGCGGCAAGCGCGAGAGACGCGACAGTTGGGTAGAATCCAGTTGTATCGTGTGATCGTTTTTTCCTGTTGGCTTTACGTTTTGCAGACCCTGCCTTTGCACTTATGATGTAAAGATATTAAGTAAGGCTCTACAAAAGTTGGTCAGTACATTTTGTTGTCTGGTAAAAAGTCAAAATTGTGGTGGCGATATTTGCTGGGTGGGTGGAAGCAGGGGGGGTTTAGGTATGCAAGATATCAAACTATACAATCAAACATGTTTACTGCATCATTTGAGAGACTGGGTGCTAGAGACTACTAAATATTGCTTTTGAAAAGGAATATTTCAAGTCCTGGAACCCTATTGCACTGTTACGTGTTCAGGGCTCTAAGCTTCCTCTTCAGGTTCAACATAGCTTATTATTACGACCTTTGTGGCCGTTGTTGTGAGAGTTACTTGTAACCTGAAGTCAGGACCTGCATAGTAGCTTGCCCTTGCCGCTAGTGGGGAATGTGGACTTTCAACCTGATCATTCAGCATTTTGGAGGTAGAGAGTACAGGGTCTGGAACAACTGGAACATTTCTTCAGGGAGAATGGGGCTGTTCTTGCCATCACTCAGTTACAACAGAGATTTTTGTTCACTGTGGTGGACTATTTTGCTTATGTGCAATTGGTCAGTTATGTTCATAGGTTGCCAGTTACACGTTTACAATCTTGATTCTGTTCTCAACTTTGGGAATTTCTGGAAAGTGAAGTACTGGTTCAGGTGTCTGTTTCCTGGTCCTACAAGCTCTTGTGGCAGCAGCTTCCTGCCCTACTGTATACTTCAGTATAGGAAGCTTGGGCTAGAGATCTGGGTCGCCCCTTATGGACCTTGATCAGCTTTCCTTGTTTGCCTCCATCCCTAAATTGATTAATCAAGCAGAATTACAAGAATATCATTACCAAGTGATTCATCGGGCTTAATTTTCACAAAGTAGAGCCTTTAGGGCAAGATGTGCGGTCTCCCCTATTGCTTGAAGTGTGGAGAACAAGAAAATGGGTTTACACAAGGTTTATGGTTTTGCTGGAAGATTAAAGCTTTCTGAATGGCTCTTCTCACATACCTTCAATGTATTTTGGGGAATCCCCTGGTTTTATCCATGGAAGGTAGCTTGTTTCATAGAGTTTCACTTTTGGGATCTCGAGGGAAAGGGGAGAGATTATTTCTGGGAAAAGCTTATATCTTGGGGAAGAAATGTATCCTAAATCATTGGTTGCAAGATGTATCTCTTATATTTTGGTACTGACGCAACAACATGCTCTAATGATTTGAGAATCTTAGTCAGCTTCTTATCACCCTAAGAGGAAGAGAAGTTTGGGACCCTATTTAGCCTCAATTTCACTGACTGCTCGAGGCCAGGTTCTTAACAAATTTTGGGGTCTCCCCCGGAATCCATCATAGCTATAAGGGCAGGGGTGGTGATGGTGGTGGTTTAGATCTGGGATTACTGAGGGGTGGGGAGAGGATGTTTCTTTGGTTAGGGTTTCAGGTCATCAGAGTCCAGGCCCTGAACCTGTGTTTGCTCATCTTGTGCTTGGTTCTTAGGTATGGTTCTTTTTTTTCTGGAGTATGGGGGGAGAGGGAAGATTTGTTTGTAGCTGGGATGGTTCTTACTTGTGATGTGGGTTTTTCTTATATCTTTGCATTCTGTATGTTGCTGATACCTTTTTTGAATATCAATAAAAAGATTTTTTAATAATAATACTGGATGGCTAATGTTGTTAAATGATGATGAATCCTAGTTCTGCACATCATATACGGAAGTGTTTTATTTGAAACCAGCTTGAATTTGGATTTGAAACATGCATCTCCAAACTGAAGATCAGAACACGGTTCTGGGAGACCAGCTGCCCGATATTCAGTACTATTTAACCAGCCAGGAAAGGCTCCAGGCCAGTTAAATAGCCTTAAGCTGGCTAAGCGCTAATATTCAGCAAAAGATAGCTAGCTATCTCAGCAGAATATTAGCACTTTAGTGGCTAGCCCGGTCACCAGCTATGTGGCACAATATAGCCGTTTAGAGTCAATATTCATCGACTAAGTTTTGCGTCCAGATAGACACGTCTATCTTTGGTCATTATAACTTAGCTGGTCAGCTGATGAATATTGGCTTATACATAGCAGCCAAAATAACCCTGGAAATTAAATGCCGGTCACCATATACAGCCCAGCATTGAATTTCTAGGTTTGCTGCGGACCATGAGAGTTAGCTGAGCTGCCTCTTGCAGTCTCAATATCAGACTCTGAGTCTAACGAATACTACGTAGCACTATAATGAGTTAGTGGGTATGCCAACAGATTGTTGTCTAACACAAATGGGCAAGCAGTTTGATCTCTCTTCCCCTCCCCCAGAACCAGGGCCAGCATTAGACAGGGCAGAGATTTGCAAGAGGGCTCCAAAGCCTGCCAGCAGTCTGTGCTGCCTTCAGTTTTGGACAGGCTTGGGGCCCCTTGTAGCATGGGGGCCCAGGGCAGTTGCCCTGTTTACATCCCCCTAATGCTGGCCTATCTGGTAACAGAGAGATGAGATCAGAAGGTAGAAGGATTCCAATCCCCCCCCCACCTAGTTATATGGGTGAGATCAATAGGGAGTATAATTTATCTCTCTTCCCCCCCCCCCATATTGTAGGAGACAGGTGAGTAGAATTTACTCTCTCTCTCTGAGCCCCCACCCCTCCACACCCATTTAGAAAACAGACAGGTCAACAATGTCCCCTGTCCCAGTTGCTAGCAAGTCACTCACCATCTCCCAGGACCACATCCCGGAGCTTCTCTAAACGTTCAGCAAAACGTGCCACATCTGTGAGGAGCTGCTGAATGTCTTCCACCTCAATGAATGACCCCTCATTACTCTCCATGGGGCAAAGAGACATGGGGGCTTTGTGGCCCTTATTGACCCAGGTGTTGGGAGAGGAGAGTGGAATTCCAGCTGCACTAGCATGACGACTCAGGCTGGTGGGTCTCTTTAACGTGCCAGCAAAACTTGGGCTGGGACTGAGTTTGTTTGGAGAAGCTGTTGTCTCTGTCACACTGGGGCCCGGGTAGGGCAGAGGCTCCAAGCCTTCCTTACGGGGCAGTTCCTGGAAAAAAAATCAAGTCATGGCATGAATGTGACTGGCGGGAGGAGATGTGTCATGAGATTTTCTTCTAATGCTATTCTGTGGTCTATGATCTTCACGTGTTAGGAAGATGCAATAAAGGAAACATTTTTCAACTCATTTCCTGTGAAGGCTTAGTTCTCAGTGCCATATCTAAAGAGCCACTACCAGTTTTCCAGCTATGCATCTTGAGATTCTATGCTTCCACATCAGGGACTCAGCAGCTGAGGTAAAGAAGCTCCCCTAGCTGCACATAGAAGAGGTCTGTCTGCTGTGTCACACAGTCAAGGAAGGGAAGCGTGTTCCATTTCTCAGCTGCATGCTTAGTACAAGTTTTCCTCTGTATAAGATTATCTGTTGTTCCTTTTACTTTTAGGGCCCTTAGCAGGACTAGTCCTTCACTAGGCAAACTAGATGTCTACCTAAGGTGGCACAGTTTCTAAAGTAGCACCAGTGCTGACATGAGCACAGCAATCAGGTCACTAGCGAAGAATCAGCATGGATAGTGTGGGTCCTCAAGCCCATGCATAAGGCCTGTTGTGTCCTGCTCCTCTAAAATGGAAAGTTTGGAGGCCGCAGGACAGTACAGGACTGACCCAAGGGTAGCTGATGCTCTAGGAGGGAGATCCTCAATGGGAAGGAGGGAGATGCTGGCCATCTGGGGAGGGTAGGGAGGGGAAAGGAAGATGCTGGTCACCTGGAGAGGGCAGGGAGGGGAAATGAAGATGCTGGCCACTTGGAGGGATGGAGGGTAAGACATGCTGGCTAACTCGGGGAGGGGGAAGATAGAGAGGAGAAAGGATGGGGAGATGCTAGACAATTGCAGGGAGGTTGGGAAGAGGACATGCTGGACTGTGTATGTGTGTTTGTTTTAATGTGTGTGTGTGTGTGTGTTGGGGAGGTGGAGTGCATGGCTGAAGATCTTTCTAGAACATCACATACACTTGGGTCAACCATAGCCCAGGTCCTTAGTCATTGTTATCTTTGAAGTTTTACCATCCTCTGCATCATCAACATCTTATACCCCTTCCATCTCACAAACTGATTGTACTACTCAGAGAAAACATCTGATACTGTAGCATAGTTCAGCAGAGCTGTCTCTTGCATGCAGCTGTAAGGCCTAGGCTGGGGATCAGGAGCATCAGTGAGGGGGTCAGATGCATCAATTGAATAGTGCCACTGAACATCTGGCCTTTCTGCCTTGGCATGATCCAGATGCAGAGCCTGGGTGGAGCCAGCAGTTATCTGGTTAGCAACAATTTTCAGTATGCTAACCCATAAGTAATCAGATAAGGTTAAGATAGTAAAAAGGCTGTCCTAACTTTATCTGGTTAGTTATGCAGGTACCGGGCTGAATATAATTGATACCTGGATAACTGATGGCACTCTGTTTATACTCGTATTTCAGCGCTGGAATCTGGGCATGGCACAGTGTAAGCTCATCTGAGCAGGGACCGTCCTTCTTTGTTAAATTGTACAGCGCTGCGTAACCCTAGTAGCGCTCTAGAAATGTTAAGTAGTAGTAGTAGTAGTACTGAAAATCTGGGTATAATATAACCCACAGTGGCTGGAATTTAAAAACAATGCTGGCCACCATGGGCTGAATATTTACCGTACATTTCCTTTGTCCTGTGATCTCAATACTGGTTTTGGACAACTTCAGAGGAGCACTGATTGGGGGTAAAAGGGAAGCGCTTGAATGCAAAGTTTCTCCCAGCAGGAGGTGCTAGAGGGAGTGGGATACTCATAGCCCTAGTTACTGTCTAGAAAACACAAAATCCTGCTGTAACAGAGTCTTCGCTCTTAGGGGGTCTTTTACAAAGTGTCGGTAAGCCCAACGCAGGCTTACCGAACGCTAAATCGTGACTACTGCCAACCCGATGCGGCCGCTGGCAGTAGTTCCGCCTTGAGCAGAGAAAACCCCCAGAAATGGCTTGCATGGTGGTAACACGGCAGTAATCAGGCATTGCCGCACACTGCCCGGTTACCGCCGGGTTACTGCAGGAGTCCTTACCGCCATCTCAATGGGCTCCATGCCACATGGCCACACTGTAAGAGTTCTCTTACCGCATGGCCATGTTTGTCTGGGGGCTTTTTACCCGCTGTGGTAAAAAAAGGCCCTGGCACAGGGCCTTTTTTCCCGCAGCTTGGTAAAAGGACCACTTAGTGACACCCTATGCTGCATTTCATGGGAAGGGGCAATTTTCTAAATACTATTCCCTTCCCTTCTATCAAGCATGTAGTCTTTCAGCCTGGTTAAAAAGAGGTGCTCAGTTTATAGGAGGAAAACAGTGTGTGGACATGTGATTTCTAAAAACACATCTGCTATGTTACCCCTCACTTCAGCCACCTGCACAAAGAGCTGTTCTTATAGCATGTGTAGCACATGCTAACTTGAAAGCACTCAGGGTAGTTTCATTTTGAGACTTAATGGCGGTTATGTGCAGTAAAAATGCTCCGTTACCTTATTAAAACTACATCCACAATAACCTGTTTTGAAGGGCCAAAATAGTCAAATTAAGTTGCATAGTACCAGGGAGGGGATGAGGAGGTTTGTAAAGTCTGAACAGTCCTGGTTGCCCAACACTTCCTACAAGGTTTGGAACAAGTAAACACATGCAGAAGCTTTCACAACAATTTGCTCAAGGTCATAGGCGCCAAGTTATCAAAATTATTGGGGGCTGCTAAACCCAATAGAAATGACCTCTCCCTGGACATAGTCAAGAAGTTTGTTCAATTTGGAGGGGGGGTGGGGGGGTTCAGGCACCCACAGAGCTGGTGCCTGTGCACAGGGTGAAAACTGACCAAAGCCTCTGAAAAGCAGCATCCCAGCTTCTCACTCTCTTGCTTCCATTTCCAGCCGCACATTCTTTTCTGTACACCTACCTTCAGCCGTACATTGGGCTGTGGAGAGAGCCCATCCAGGGTTGGGGTAGTAGACCCACACTTGTCCTTTTTCCTTCTCAGCCCCACAGAATATGGACTATAGCTGCATCTGTCAAATGAGTGCTTACGCATTGTGTGACTGGAAACCATGGGACTCGGAGAGAGCAAAATATCTGTACAACTGCAGCCTGGTTAAACTGCCTGTCTGTAACCTGTACTACGTATCTGCAATCCACCTCTGTCTGAGAAAAGCTAATGGATGAGAGAGGCAGGAGCTGAATTTCTAACAGGTGCCTTTCCCTTATAGGCTTTGAGCTTCATGCCACATTCTCCCCAAGTTTTTCAGTATAAAAAAATATCCTGAGTAGCTGCTTTACTTCTTAAACAACATTTAACACCCCATTCCCCCCAAACAAAGAAAATAAAACTCCGGCATGGCTCTGCTCCCCTCAAAGACCATTATTGTAAACTCTGCAGAAGAATCGCCCATCTCTGCCCTGCTCACATCCCACACACTCTTGTACGCCTGAGATTGACGTTAGTGTACAACTGAACTTCCTCTAATCTCCAAGCATTAAATGCAAACTCTTTTCTCAGTCAACTCTTGCCGCCTTTGGTTTTTGACTGCAGCCCTTAAACAGGTGCGTCTCTGCTGTGACAGCCCCCCCCCCCCCACACACACACACACAATGTCCTTCCTCCCTCTTGCCAGCATCAGCAGCATCAGGCCTTGCTCCAGACAAAATTAACACCAGGAGAGTGAGTGAGGGGAAAGGGCAGGGTTGAACTTACAGCCGTGCTCTGTGGTATGGGGCTTCCTGCTCTGTTTCTCTTCGATATAGAAGGTGTCTTCTTCAACTCTCTCTTCTTTTTGGAGAACATGGTTTTTAGAAGTCACAGTCTGTGCAAGTCTCCCGCCCACCCACCCCCCCAGCAAAGTCTCACTGTGGTCCCAGCTCCTTGCTGGCAGGAGCACCTCCTTGCCCCATTAATTCTCTGGTTGGGGAGGTACTGACCCCAGGACATGCCTCCCTTCCCCAGGTTCCTTTACTGCTCCCAGCTCAGGCTGGCTGGCCCCTTACGCTGAAATGCATCACTTATCCTCCACACTGACAGAAGCAGAGCACGTGACACCCACCCCACTTCCTGACTGGCATTCTCACACACCAGAAACCTGCAAAACAAAAAAAAGCTCACAGGAAAAGGCAGAGATATGAAAAAAAAAGCAACAAAATTTGTAACAAGAGCATTTCCCTTTGACATAAGCCACACAATTCAACATTACGCACACCAGGGCCCTGGGCAAAAATTCTAAAGAGTGACTTCCACTAGTGCCTGGCACCCTGACGTTCTGCCTCTGTCATACCACCCAACCTTACTGAGCGGCAACTTGTAGCACTAGAGCCCCAAACAATTGTCCTATTTGTACCCCTTCCACTAAAACTTATCCTGCCAATTGGTTCTAGCTGCCTGCATCATACTTGGCCTCATTTCAAGAGGCTTATCTGAATACGCCTATTTTGCATTTTTTACTTTAAATGTTTTTCATTGAATTTTTTGAAAAATACATAAAACTTGAAAAGTATACAAAATTCAAAGAATTTAGGAGCCCTTTTACTAAGCTGCGGTAAGCATTAATGCGTGCTTACCACAGGGTAAAAAGCACTACCGCAGGGCGTGCTCTGGCGTCCCGCAATAGTTTTGGGATCAGTGCATGCTTCCCACATGCTAAAAAGTAGATTTTATTTTTTAGCACTGGGGGCATGTCTGGGGGGGGGGGGTGGAGAGAAAGTAGGTGTGTACTGTGCTAATCGGTTAGCGCAGCTACACCATCATTTGATAACCAAGTAGCATGTGGTTAGTGTGTGAGCCATTACTGCCTAAAAATAGGGGTCGGTGAGGGGTCCTTTTACTAAACCATGGTAAAAAGTGGCCTGCGGAAGTGTGGGTGCATGTTTTAGACGTGCGCTGGGCCATTTTTTTACCGCGACTGGGAAAGAGGGCTTTTTTTAATGGGTCGGGAAATAGTCGTGCACTGAAATTAAAACTAGTGTGCGCCTATTAACGGCCTGAGCCCTTACTGCCACCCATTGCCTTAGCGGTAAGGGCTTACGCGGTGCCCGTGTGGTAACCATGCAATGTGCGCCAACTGCTGATTACCGCCGGGAACGCCCTCCCCCACCCCCACCCCTGCGGTAGAAAATTATTTTCTACCATGGGATTCAGTGTGCACCAAACTCAGAATTATTGTGGGGTGCATGGGCTAGCCTGGCGGTAAGGCCCATTTCGCATGTACTACCCATGCATTAGCCCTCCTGAACCTTAGTAAGAGGCAGGGGCGTAGCCAGACCTCACGGTGGGAGGGGACCAGAGCCTGAGGTTGGGGGCACATTTTGAGTGCCACCCCGCCAATCCCCCACCGCCCCACCTCGCCTCCTCACCACCCCCAACGGCCTCACCTCGCCTCCTTGCCGCTTCCCCTCACCGCCTCGTCGCTCCCCCCACAAAAACAAATACCTTTGCTGGCAGGGGTCCCCAACACCCGCCAAAGCCTTCTTCAGTGCTGGTCTCCAGCACAGCCACATTCGCTGCCCTGCTTTTCTTTCTACTTGCTCCTCCTGTGCACACTGATGCTCCTTCTCAATTTCACGTAAAGGAGCGTCAGCGTGCACAGGAGGAGCAAGAAGAAAGAAGAGCAGGGCAGTGAACGTGGCTGCGCCGGAGACCGGCGCTGAAGAAGGCTTTGGATGGCAGGGGTTGGGCACCCCTACCAGCCCAACCAGGGGCCCGGATGAAATTTGCAGGGGCCCAGGCCCCCGTGCCCCCCCATAGCTACGCCCCTGGCAAGAGGGCCCCTAAGTGCTCAAATGCTAATGGGGAAATTAGTGTGTAGCCATTAATAGGGGAAAAGGTGCCATTTCCCCTATTAATGGCAAAAAAACTCCAGACCGCCCAAAACACAGCAGCCAGGCTGATATTTGGTAAAACACGTTTTCAAAGCGCTAAACCCCTCCGAGAAAAGCTACACTGGCTCCCAATCAAAGAACGGATCATCTTCAAAATCTGCACCTTGGTCCACAAAATTATCTACGGCGTAGTCCCAGGATACATGACAGACCTTATAGATCTACCAACCAGAAACAGATTCGCATCATCACGATCATACTTTAACCTACATTACTCAAATTGCAAAGG
The DNA here is from genome assembly GCF_901765095.1 of Microcaecilia unicolor. NCBI lineage: Eukaryota > Metazoa > Chordata > Amphibia > Gymnophiona > Siphonopidae > Microcaecilia > Microcaecilia unicolor. Next base: position 69,916,262 of record NC_044041.1, read on the forward strand.
ACTGAAATACAAAACAATTTATGCATCCAGCTTCTCCTACCTAAGCGCACAACTATGGAATGGACTCCCTAAAGCTGTGAAAATAATCCATGACCATCTGAACTTCAGGAAATCATTAAAAACCACCCTCTTCAAAAAGGCCTACCCCACTGATCCAACGTAAATCCCCACACCCAGCAACACAACACAACTATGATCATAATGGACAATATACAATCTTCATCCCTCCCATACTCATGATGCCTGATACACACCTACCTCATTTTGACCGCAATATAACCTGTATTTGTTATCAACCGACTGGCGAACGCCTGTACGGTACAATGTAAGCCACATTGAGCCTGCAAATAGGTGGGAAAATGTGGGACACAAATGTAACAAATAAATAAATAAAAAAAAGTGACATCAGCACGTGGGAAAGGCACACACTGGTGATAGCGTTGGCCACTTTTTAGCGCAGCTTAGTAAAAGGGCCCTTTAGAAAATTCACAGTATACATTCAGAATAATAACAAAGGAAAGAAGATCTTTACGCTATGCCACACACTCTTAATTTTGCGTACAAGAATTGTCCGGTGCTGCCCACCCACATTTTCAAAGCGGAGGAGACATTATTATATTTCAGAGCTGCAGCTTCATATTTCCTGATGAGACATAGATTGCCCCTTCATTCATACGTATTTAGTTCAGTGTTGTCCTTCCAATGAGAAACAACTAGATGGATAGCTAGGGCTATTATTATATTAAACAGTTTGGAATGGATATCCTGGATCATTAGTCTCGGTGTTGATGCATGTAATACAATAGAAAGGATAGCTGAAATTCTCTCCCTCCTTAAGTCCCTGAATGGATGCAGTAGGTGAGACAGAGATCCAAGTCATAACACTTACTTTGCATTTTTTTAAACATGTGAAAAACCAGGTTTAGAGCTTTTCTCACCTTGTAGAATAAGCTTCTGAGGGCCAAATAGCCAAAGGATTTATGCTCCTAACTTTGAAAATTTACTAGGGCTGAGTGCATACATTTTTACTCAACATTATACATTTAGGAGCATAGAAAGTGGGTGGCAACAGGGGTGGATTTAGGGGCCCTTTTACTAAAGGGTTTCTTCGCGGCCAGGGCCGTGCCAAGGGTCTGTGGCACCCCCCTGCAGATGATCAGTTGGCGCCCCCCCCCCCCCACAGATGAACAGTTGCGCCCCCCCCCCCCCCGTGAAGGTGATCGCTGCCCTCCCGCTCCCTGGGCCATGTCCCAACTGCCCGCCCTCTTCTCCCCCCCCCCCCCCCAAGATCCCTTTTAAATTTATCTCCGGCAGCGAACGAAGGCGCAGCGCAGTGTCAGTGAAGGAGGCGGCACTCCCGACGTCTCTAGTCTTCCCTTCACTCTATGTCCCGCCTTCTTCTGACATAATTTCCTTGACATCAGAAGAAGGCGGAACACTGAGCAAAGGGAAGACTAGTAGAGACGTCAGGAGCGCCGCCTCCTTCACTGATGCTGCGCCTTCGTTCGCTGCCGGAGGTAAATTTAAAAGGGATCTTGTTGGGGGGGGAGAAGAGGGCGGGCAGTTGGGACATGGGAGAGGGTGAGGTAAGCATGGCGCGGCGGGGCGCCCCCCAGAGGATGGCACCCTCCTGCCGTGCTTACCTTGCTTACCGTGTTGGCACGGCCCTGTTCGCGGCAATGGGCTTTCCACACAGCGATCTGGAACTAGAACTGGCACAACACGGGCACCGACGGCAGTTCCACCACCAGGTGCGGCATTTTCAGCACTAGTGGAAATATTGTAAAATTATTTCCGTAGAGGGTTACTGCCAGGTTAGTGCGGGAGCCCTTACCTCCACCTCAATGGGTGGCGGTAAGAGCGCCCTTTGAAATTTCCACACTGGAAGTGCAAACTTACTGCAAGGCCTTTTTTTTTTTTTAGGCTTCTTACCCACTGTGGTATAAGGGGCCCTGGCGTCAGTGGCGTAGCAAGGGCGGGGTGGTGGGGGTGGTCCGCCCCGGGTGCACGCTGCTGGAGGGCTTGCAGAGAGCAGCCGTGCGCCTGTTGGCTTCGCTGGTTCCCTGCTCCCTGTGCCCCGGAACAGGTTACTTCCTGTTCTGGGGCAGAGGGAGCCAGTGGAGCCGACAGCCGCACGGCTGCTCCCAGCAGCTAAGAATGCACCCGGGGGGGGGGGGTTGATGGGCCGGGGGGGGTGTCATTGCGCCAGGGGGGTGTTGTGCTGCACCCTGGGGGGATGGACGCCGCTGCACCTGGGGGGGTGCGCAGCGGCGATCCACCCCGGGTGGCAGCTGACCTAGGAACTTCACTGCCTGGCGTGCAGCAAAAACGGCTGCCAAAAACGGCCGCCGCTGCTAGTGCAGGGACCCTTAGGACAGGGAAAAGAAGTTAGGAGCTTAGCACTGATTTTCAGTAATAGCCTCATGAATCTAGGCAAACGAATGGCAGGCTTAAATTTATGAGCACAACTTTTAAACTCCTACATTAAGATGAATTTTCAGCTGAGAAGTTATACTCCTAAATTTTGCTGAAAATAGGGCACTAAGGGGCCCTTTTACTAAGGAGCGGACGGGCTAACACGTGGGTAGCGGGCGCCAAATCAGCACTACCACTGGGCTAGCGCATGCAATTGGAGGTAATTCTGAGTTTGGCGCGCACCAAATCCCGCGGTAGAAAATAAATGTCCATTTTCTACCGTGGGGGCTTTTCCAGCGATAATCAGTAGTTGGCATGCCCTGCATGGTTACCACACGGGTAGCACACGAGCCCTTACTACTAGGCCAATGGGTGGTAGTAAGGGCTCAGGCCATAAATAGGAGTGCGCTAGTTTAAATTTCAGCGCACGCCCATTTCCTAGCCCATTATAAAAAGCCCTTTTTCCCAGCTTTGGTAAAAAATGGCCCAGCATGCCCAAAACACACCCCCACACTACTGCAGGGCACTTTTTACTGCAGCTTAGTAAAAGGACCCCTAATTCAGGAGGCTAATATAGGTGCATAAATGTAGGAGATCAGCATTTTCTATATATAGGACCCCTAGAGCTTGCCTGTTTCTTTCAGAAAAAAAGCCTGAAAACCTGGCTAGTTTAGAGGCCAATCCTGAAAGTGAATTCTGTTGCAGAGAAAAGATGCAGAGTTGGGTCAAGTCAGCAGAAGAAATCATTTAAAAATCTCCTCCTTCTTTTCCCTATTTACTTATGCATGTACAATGTGCACAGAAAATGCCTTCTTACAGCCCTTCTGCAAGCTGAAAAACTGCCGTCCAAAGGGGAAATGTTTTAAAAGGCATTTCCACAGGCAAAACAGTGCACTACCATGGTGTGATTTGTTCTTATATGGTAGTTTAGAAATTAATAAATAACTATTATTATTACAAATCATTGTTAGTGGTACATACCATCAACATTGTTAAAGGGAGACTTTCCAGAGTACACCAGTTCTTTTAAATTTATTCCTATTGCTGCACAGAGAAGTGAGTGGGGAGAGAGAAACAAAAAACAATCAGTTGATAGGTCTTTTTTGGATTGCATAGAAGTTGTTGATTATGCAACAGTTTTTGTTTTAAATCATTGACCATGTTTATGTTTATTAAAACATTTACTATACTGCTTTCATCAAAGACATCGAAACAGTTTACAGTCTAAAATTTTAAAGTTAGAAGAGAACGCCAGAGTTCAAAGGAAGGTAAACATATAGCACAATAGATTATTACAAATAAGAAAACACCGATTCCAACACAAATAAAACCAAATAAATTAACAAAAACATAAACAAATTTTCAACAGAAAAATTAAACATGGCATAATAAAGTAAATGTAATCATGAAATTGCCCAGGATTTTCCATGTGTGGGTCTTGTTTACATACAGAAAAACTCTTTTATAAAATTACCTCAAAGTACACATGTGTATAAGTACACGCATACAGAAGTCTTTTATAAAATTACCCCACGGTACACATGTGTATAAGTACACACATGCAGAAAAAGCTTTTATAAAATTACCCATGGTGCACATGTACATAGGTGTATACAATGATGAGACTACCTGTATTTATACACGTGTCATGTGTAGATATTCCTGGGTGGAGCAGGGTAATATGATAAAATATGGAAGTAGACGTGTGGAGTACAAGCACACATTTATACCTGCAGGTTTAAATGTGCTTGTTGGCATTTATGCATTACAGGGCTTGTTCTGGATACCAGGAAAAAGAGTCAAACAAGGAGCAGCAATGTAATGTGAAAATTAAACTTCCCAAGTGAGGGAGCCATCCTTCCCTCCCCCTAAACCTCTAGTAGAGTGCTTTGAAGGGTGAGGGCTTGTGTGTGTGCAGTAACTTGGTAGCTCAGACTGTAGGATACTGTTTTTTTAATTTTTTTTCACATGGACACTAGGGGTCACTCTTATAACAATTTTAGGCTGATGGAGAAAGGGCAGCCGCATCTTTCTCTGTTTCCCCTTTCCTAACATACACCATTCCAAGATCTCATGTACACCCTTTGTCATTACCTGGAGCAGGCACGTGTGGTTTATCTTCTTATACAGTCTTTCTACTCTGATGCAAATAACAGTCCTTCTCACTTTCAGGTTCAGGGAGAAATTTTTATCTGCTGACAGCAATGATGTTACCAGAGGGCACACAGACTCACCGTTGGTGTATGTGGGCATACAAACTCCTGTCCTGTGGCTTTATTTGGACACACAAACTTTTTCATTTTTATGCTATACATAGACCATAGACCCAGCATAGGCACACACAGAAATGAAGTGGTTTCCTGTGATTATTTCATCCCTTCTAACTCACTTTTTAATATCACATTTCCTTGACAAGTAAACACATCCAGAACATTGCTCAAGCAAACCTGGGGCACTGCTCTCCACCTAAGATTCTGATTTGTCTCTATCATATTTGTCAGAAACGGTTGAGCCCCCCACCAAGGGTAGCAAGGAAGGTAATGTTCTGTCCTAGAAGGAAGAGGGATTGGGCGTTCCTAATTTAGGGGAGTATGGGAGAGGGAGGCGGACAGAGTTAAACTTCAGGTGAAGACAGAGCAGATATACCATTGTACCATCTTCTTTGGTTAGTACAGGAGAGGAGATGGATGACTGGAATGGGTAATCCTGAACAGCTGGGTGTCTCATGGAAACTCGAGGAATAGAAATATCCATGTTACATTCTACTACGTACAACAGTGAGTTTCATCCGGGGAGAAAAGAATCTGAATTATCCTGTGTGGGACAGTTATTTGCAGTTGGGAAATGGTGGAATTTGGAGGGGGGGGGGGGGAGGGCAACTGAAGGACAAATATCATTTGTCCTCCGTGGGCATTTTCCCTTATATACAAGTTAAACACTATCGGGACAGATCTATAACCCAGGCACTCACATGTATGCATGCATTATGCATATAAATGTGTAGATTTATGCACATATCTGTACACCTAGGTGCATATGTGCTAGGAAGGTATCTACGTAGAATTCTGTAAATATATACTTAACTTACATAACATGTACGAGGGGGCGTACACAGGAGCAGAACATGGGCAGGACCCAAGCAGGACTCCCACTTACACGTGTAACTACAGAATACTGCAAGTTACATTCTTCCCTCTACACTTACACCAGCTCTGTTGTGCATGTCAATACTTGGCAGGGGCTTAGCCAGACCTTACGGTGGGAGGGAGCCAGTCCGAGGTTGGGGGCGCATTTTGAGTGCCATCCCCCCACCGCCGCCGCCACGCTTCACTTCGCCTCACCCCCCGCCCGCCAGCCCGCCACCGCCTCGCGCCTCCTCACACCCCCCTCACCTCACAAATACCTTTGCTGGCGGGAGTCCCCAACCCCCAACAGCTGAAGCCTTCTTCAGTGATGCCTGTCTCCGGCACAGCCGCATTCCTGCCCTGCTCTTCTTGCTCCTCCTGTCCTGTGCACGCTGACGCTCCTCAGTTTCACGTAAAGGAGCGTCAGCGTGCACAGGACAGGAGGAGCAAGAAGAGCAGGGCAGGAATGCGGCTGCGCAGGAGACGGGCATCACTGAAAAAGACTTCGGCTGGCGGGGGTTGGGGACCCCCGCCAGCCAAAACAGGGGCCTGGACATAATTTGCAGGGGCCCAGGCCCCCGTGGCCCCCCGTAGCTACGCCCCTGCTTGGTTACACTAGCATTCTACAAAGGAAAGTAAGGGGCCCTTTTATTAAAAGAGTTGGCATGCGGCAACAGGCTTGCTGCATGCCAATCCAGAACTTCCGCCAGGCTACCACAGGAGCCCAGCGGTAGTTACTACCCCCAGTGTGTGCCATTTCCGCTGCTACAAAAACTCTCTTATACGGTAGGGAAGCCCTGTCCAGTGCATCCTATGATTCACTGGGCAGAGTGCCGCCATTTTGGAGGCAGCGCTGGAAGGAGGAAGGAGTACTACTCCCTCCTTGTCAGTACTTACTACAAGGGAGAGGTGTGGGGGGTCACTAGACTACCAGGGCAGGTGGGGGTATGTAGCCCACTGGGCCACCAGGGAATTACTTTTTTTATTGGGGGAGGGATTAGGGGGCTTAGAGGTCCACTGGACCTCTAACCCCCCATACTCTCATGGTGGTGGCCTGGAGGTCTGCCAGACCTCCAGCCCCCTGTGTCACTGTCCAGGTGGGGTGTGGGGGCTTGAGGGGCACTAGGCCACCAGAACCTTACTTTTGGGAGGGGGTCCAGAAGGTCCCATGGACCTCCAGCTCCTGTGTTTGATAGGTTTGGGCTTTGGATGGCCCGGACCTGTCAAACAAGTGCGGGAGGATTATGCCTGAGCGAATGCTCATGCACAATCCTCCTGCACTTTCACACGATGATTAATGCTAATAATGTGCCTAAATTTGCATGTTATTAGCATTGATCATTGGGGAGTTAATTTCCCACGCTGTTCCAGTGCTATTTTTAGGGTGCTGTTTCAGAACAGTGCGTGGAATTGATCATTGGGGTCTTAGAGAGGGAGCTAGGACCAAAAGAATGGGCAAATATTTTTGAGAGGATGGCTAGTATTTCAATTGGTAGTCATGTGGTGGAAAATGGGTATAAGGTTTTAATGCACTGGTGTTATACACTGGTGAGATTAAGGGAGGTGTTTAATTTGGAGAATGGGAGCTTTTGGAGAAGGTGCAGGGCTGTAGGAACCTTCTTGCACATCTGCTTACTGGAAGCAGAATTTTTATTTTTATGTTTAATAAGATGGAGGTCCACAGGGGTCCAGAGCTGGCTCTCCCAAACACCCTATAGATTGTAAGCTCTCTGGAGGAGTGGCCTAGTGGTTAGGGTGGTGGACTTTGGTCCTGATGAACTGAGTTCAACTCCCACTTCAGGCACAGGCAGCTCCTTGTGACTCTGGGCTAGTCACTTAACCCTCCATTGCCCCATGTAACATGTAAGCTGCATTGAGCCTGCCATGAGTGGGAAAGTGTGGGGTACAAATGTAACAAAATAAACTATATCTTTGAGCTGTTATTGAAAATAGGGTGAGATAAATCCTTTATCTCCCTTATATATATGTCATACAGAATAAACTGAATCTCCACCCCATCTCCAAGTAACCTGAGTGACAGAAGCTCCATGCCTACTTTTACCTCTATCTTTGGGTACCTTCAGAGACAACCTCCAGAGCGCTCATAACCTCAGTGACCCAACTTGAGACTTCATGTCAGGGCTGGCATTTTCAGCTCCTTGTCATTCCCTGGGGGGGCAAAGGCTTATGTGTTTTCTCTTGCCCATAAATACACAAGTGAAATGTGAGGATTTATAGAGCACTTTCATTTCTGCTTGGAGTGTGTTTATATTTCCACTTTGTACATAAGTCTGAGTACTGCTATGTGGGTGTGAGTTAGTGAATCTGGATGTGCATCTCAACATATACAGGTCATCTTATGTGTGTGGATGTTTCCATTGGTGTCTGTATAGCCACGTCTGTGTCACTGTGTTTTTATAAAATATATGTTATTTTATTCTAAGTCAATCACTGCAATACAATGGTTCAGGGCATCTCAATGCTTCTAACAATACAAACCAGCATGAAAACAAACCATCCACATTCACCCAGTAGATGAATCTATAAGAAGTATCTCAAAATATATTTCAGTTTTTGTTTTCCTTTTATTCCCCATCCCTTCACCTTCCTCCCTGCCCCCCTCCATGCACACAGACAACTCCAGAACCAGAGGTGTTTTTTTCTTCCTCCAAGCCTTATCCAACTGATCCCGCTCCCTTCTCCCCCCTCATAACTATCCATTCAATTCTCCCATACTGGTTTCCATGTTTACTTAAATACTTTCCATTGTCATGGCAATCCCCAGAAAAGCACCAACACATTCATATTTCAATAAATGAAATAGCTAATTCTTCCACTGTGAAACTGTGGGGGGCTCATTCAGTCTCCAAGTTATCAACACACATTTATGTCTCTGCCTTTAAAAGTTGAATAGATTTTTGTTTCTGGATGGGTATGTCTCCAAGTATGTGGGGGCATCTGATTTTGAGTGGTTGTCATTATAGTGTCCCTGGATATATGTGTGTGTGTGTGAGAGCGCCTCCATTTACACCAATGAAAATGTGACATAAATCCCGGCATGTACATTTACGCGCACTGGGCCATATTCTATAACTATGCGCGTAAATTTCGGAACGCCCACAAAATGCCCATTTCCCTGCCTATAACCATGCCCCTTTTTGCTTCATACGTTAGAAGTTAGGTGCACTGCATTACAGAATATGCTTAGCGGGTTGTGCGTGTAAATTATAATTATTGCAAATTAGTGCTCATTATTGCTTAAGTACTGTCATCAATGCTAATTAGCTTGTTAAGCCAATTAAGTTACGTGCATTGTTATAGAATACATCTGGATTTTGGTGCAGATGTCTAGGCACGCTATATACAATTCGGGGGCATGTGTGTGCGTGTGTGAAACTGTGTCTTTGAGTGGATGGTGTGTGTATGTGAAATTGAGTCTGTGGCTGGACTGTATGTGTGTGAAGTTGTGTCCTTAAGTGGACTCTGTGTGTGTGTGTAAAGTCATGTCCTTAGATGGACAGTGTGTGGGAAAACTATGTCTTTGTGCATGGCGTGTGTGTGTGTGAAAACTGAGTCTCTGAACGGTGTGTGTGTGTGCATGTAACTGTGTCTGTGTGTCTCTAGGTATGTGTGAGGCTGTGTCTCTAGGGATGTGAGGCATTTGTGTGTGTGTGTGAAACTGTGTCTCTGGGTGGACAGTGTATGTGCATGTGAAACCATGTTTCTGGGTAGATAGTGAGTGTGAAAAACAAGTCTCTGGGTGTACAATGTGTGTGTGTGTAAAAACTGAGTCTCTGGGTAGATGGGGTGTGCGTGTGTGAGACAGTATGTCTTGGGGGGTGTATGTGTATAGTGTGTCTTGGGGGTGTGTGGGTATGACAGTGTGTGTCTTGGGGGGTATATGCATGTATGTTAGGTGTATATCTAGGAGAGTGTGTGTGTATGTGTGTACATGTGTGATAAAGTGTGTCATTGGCAGTGTATGCAATTGTGTGAGGGTGTATCCCTAGGAGAGAGTGATTGTGTGTGATAGTGTGTGTCTTGGTGTGTGTGTGTGTGTGTGTGTGTGTGTGTGTGTGTGTGTGTGTGTGTGTGTGTGTGTGCTTCTCACTGGTCTCCAGCTCAGCCATCTATCTCCTCTTCAATCTGTCCAAAACTCTGCTGCGTGTCTTATATTCTGCCAGAGTCGCTATACTCACGTTAGCCCTCTCCTCAAGTCGCTTCACTGGCTCCCTATCCGCTTCCGCATACGGTTCAAACTTCTCCTTTTGACCTACAAGTGCATCCACTCCACAGCTCCTCAGTACCTTTCCGCTCTCATCTCTCCCTACACTCCTCCCTGTGAACTCCGTTCGCTGGGTAAATGTCTCCTGTCATCCCCCTTCTCCCCCACTGCTAACTCCCAGCTCCGTTCCTTCTATCTCTCTGCTCCCTATGCCTGAAATAGACTCCCTGAGCCAGTACGTCAGGCTCAGTCTCTGGCTGTCTTCAAGTCTAGGCTTAAAGCCCACCTCTTTGCTACTGCTTTCGACTCCTAACCATGACTCTCTTACTCAACACCCTCACTTATCACCCCTACCACTGCAATTTCCCCACCCCTAGCTGTCTGTTCGTCTGTCCAATTTAGATTGTAAGCTCTGTTGAGCAGGGACTGTCTTTTCATGTTAATTTGTACAGCACTGCGTAAGTCTAGTAGCGCTATAGAAATGTTTAATAATAGTAGTAGTAGTAGTAGTAGTAGTAGTGTATGTATGTATGTGTGTGAACGTGTGTTCCCAATGTGTGTGTATGTTGGACAATGTATCTTTTTTTGAGTGGGGGTATGTTTGTGTGTGAGGGTGTGTTTCTAGGAGTGCGTGTGAGTGTGTCTTTAGGTTTGTGAGAATTAGGGTGTGTCTTCCAGTGTGTGTGTGTGATAGTGTATGTCGGGGGGGGGGGTGTATATATGTGTATATCTTTGTAATGGGGTATATGCATGTGTGTGAGGGTGTGTCTATAGGAGAGTGTGTGTGATAGAGTGTGTTGGGGGGTAAATATATGTATGTGTGTGAGGGCATGTCCCTAGTATAAGAGTATGTATGTGTATGATAGAGTAAGTCTTAGAGGAATGTATCTGTGTGTGACAGTGTGTCTTTGTGACGGAGGGTATGTGTGTGTGTGTGTGTGTGTGTGTCTGTGTGTGTGTGTCTGTGTGTGTGTGTAAGGGTGTGTCTCTAGGAGAGTGTGATAGTGTGTCTTGGAGGGTGTATGTGTGTGAGTGTGTGTCTCTAGGACAGTGTGTGTGTGTGTGTGCACAATAGTGTGTCTGGGGGTGGTATATATATGTATATATGTGTGTGTATGTGTGGTTGTGTGTGTGTGTGTAAGGGTGTATCCCTAGCAAGGGTGGACTGACAATGATCTGGGTCCCTGACAGAAGGGGTCATTGGGCCCCCGCCACCACCCCATCTTTGTTTCCAGAACTCCCCCTACACAGTACAGCCCTCTCCCCCGTGCCTATCCTGTAGAGCCGTGGTGGTCTAGCGGCCTCTTTGGGGGAGCAGCGAAGAACTCCACTCTTTCTTGCCCACTGCCGCTTCTTCTTAATGGCTGCTGAGACTTACTATGGCAGTCTCGGCAGCCATTTTGAAGATGTGGCGGTGCCGGACAGAGCAGCACAGTGGGTAGGAAAGAGTAGGGTTCTTTCCTGCTCCCGAAGAGATCACTAGACCACCAAGGCCCTTCAAAGTAGGGCCCACTGAGGCTCAGGGGGCTGTAGTGTGTGTGAGGGTGGAGGGTGGCGGGTGGGGGGTGGGAGACGCACTGGGCCCCCCAGACCCTCTGGGCAGGCATTGCCCAGTTGCCCATATGGTCAATCCACCCCTGGTCTCTAGGAGTATGTATGTGTGTGTGAGCGAGTGTCTTTGTAAAGTGGTATATGCGTGTTTGTGAGGGTGTGTCTCTAGGAGAGAGTGTGTATGTGATAGTGTGGGGGTGCAAATGTGTGAAGATGTGTCTCTGTGTCTGTTTGTAATAGAGTGTGTCTTTGGGGATGTATATATGTGTGTGAAGGTGTGTCTCTAGGATTGTGTGAGACAGAGTGTGTCTTTGGGGGGTATATATCTGTGTGTGATGATGTGTAGGGGGGGGCTGACAAAACAGTGGGTTTTAAGCCTGTAAACTGTATTATTTCTTTAAGTGTATTTCTCTAGTTTGGCCAGCAGGTGGTGCATATTTATGTTTAAAGCTGTTACCAAGAAATGACTTTGCTCTTTAGTTAACACAGATAAGAGGTAACTGTTACTGTCGGGCAGGTAGGCCAGAGCAGGCCAATCACCTGGACAGACAAATAAGAAGAATCGAGTAGAGGGATTGTGCAGACCTGTCACATAGTTTAAATATTAAAGACATGATTCAGGACAAGGATCTTGGATCAGAGTGTGCAAACTGTGTGGCAGTGCTGATGAGAATGTATGGAAGTTCAATGCACTTTGAACAAGGCAGAAAAGGTGACATTATAAGCTCTTAAGGCAAGGGACTTGCACATATGAATTGCCTTAAAAGAAGCCTGCATCCTTAGCTTGTATTTTAAGGAGATAAGGGAAGGTACCAGGAGCTAACTGACTCTGGAATGTTAGGAATTTAGAGCAACAAATTGTAGCTGGACAGGACAAAGAAATGGGATAAGAAGCGAGAAAGGTTATTCTGAAAATTGGGAGGGATGAAGACTGGGTGAGATGATAGGTGGAAAGAATAGATAGGCAGATGAGAAGGAGGGATAGAGAGATGGGTGAAAAAAAACTATAAAATTAGAGAACACATTAGCCCCTATGGGAGCATCTGGTGGACTGGAGAGCCAGGTGTCTGCTAGCTCTTCCCAATTCTAATTTTTTCCTTTTTTTTCTTTATATTAATAGCTGCTTGCACTCTGCTTTTGCTTATATTTATTGACTGCTGTTTGGAGTAAAGAAAACATAAAAAGAAGTTGCCGACAACCGGTTGTGTGAGAATTATTTGGGTACACTTCACCCATCGCAGAAGTGGTGTGAAGAAGGTAAACCTCACAAATGAGTGTATGCTCAAGCTATGCAGTGATGTGGCCAGCTACTTTTAAAGCTTGTTGTTCTGGGCTCTGATTGACCCAGGAGCTTCATCTAGGATGTACTGGCTTTTTTCTCCAGTCTTAGCCAGGGAGAAAAGAGAGAGAGATTTATTTGCTGAGGCCCTGTGAACAGTTATATTTGATAACCTGTGAGCAGCTATATGTCCTGATGTCCTCAGGTACTATTTAGATAGTATACAAATGTTTAGATAGTGTTATAATTGATCTATATTTCAGTTACCTGTTATTTTGCTGATTGCACCTTTTCTGTTCATTGTTCTAATTTTTCATGACAATAAACATTTTGAGTTTATTTTCTGGACTAGAGAGGTGTGGTAGCCCTGTTAATCCACTTTTAAAGGTAATCAATAGAAATAAAACAAAATAAAACATGGAAAATAAAATAAGATGATACCTTTTTTTAGTGGACATAACTTAATACATTTCTTGATTAGCTTTCGAAGGTTGCCCTTCTTCGTCAGATCGGAAATAAGCAAATGTGGTAGATGACAGTATATATAAGTGAAACATCAAAGCATTTCAGTGACAGTCTAACAGGGTGAGGGTGGATAGGAGATATGCATGGAAACATTATTATTATTATTAGCATTTGTATAGTGCTACCAGACGCATGCAGCGCTGAACATCTGACTCAAAGAGACAGTCCCTGCTCAAAAGAGCTTACAATCTAAATAATACAGACAGACAAGACGGTTACGGGTGATGAAAAGTAATGGGTAATGAAGTAATAGGTGATAAAGAGTAATGGGTGAGAAGGAAGGAAGGGACAAGGGGAGGGCAATTGAGTAGTAGCTAGGAACTAAAAGCAGCAGTGAAAAGGTGGGTTTTCAGCATAGATTTGAAAATAGGTAGAGATGGAGCTAGACGTATAGGTTCAGGAAGTCTATTCCAGGCATAAGGTGCCACGAGAGAAAAGGAACAAAGCCTGGAGTTAGCAGTGGAGGAGAAAGGGGACGACAAGAGAGATTTGTCCAGTGAGCGGAGTTCACGGGGAGGAATGTAGAGAGAGATAAGAGTGGAGAGGTAATGGGGGGCTGCAGAGTGGATGCATTTAAAGGTCAGTAAGAGAAGTTTAAACTTTATGCGAAAGCGGACAGGGAGCCAGTGAAGTGATTTGAGGAGTGGGCTAGTGTGGGTAAAACGATTCTGACGGAAAATAAGTCATGCCGCAGAATTTTGGACAGACTGGAGAGGAGAGAGATGGCTGAGCGGAAGTCCAGTGAGAAGTAAATTGCAATAGTCCAAGCGAGAGGCGACAAGGGTGTGGATAAGGGTTCTGGTAGCATATTCAGAAAGGAAGGGGCGAATTTTGCTAATGTTGTAGATAAAGAAACAACAGGTTTTTGTGACCTGTTGAATATGTACAGAGAAGGAGAGTGAGGAATCAAAGATGACTCCAAGGTTATGAGCCGAGGAGACAGGGAGGATGTGAGAGCCATTAACAGAGATAGAGAAAGGGGGAAGAGGGGAGGTGGGTTTAGGGGGAAAAATTAGAAGTTCAGTTTTGGTCATGTTAAGCTTTAGATGACGCTGAGACATCCAATTAGCAATGTCGGACAAGCAGGCTGAAATTTTGTCCTGGATAGGGGTTGAGATTTCAGGGGTGGAGATGTAGATCTGAGAGTCATCAGCATAAAGATGGTATTGAAAGCCATGGGATGAAATCAGGGCACCAAGGGAAGAGGTATAGATGGAGAAAAGGAGAGGTCCAAGGACAGAACCCTGAGGCACACCAACTAAGAGCGGGATGGAGGTTGAAGAGGATCCACCAGAGTGAACACTGAAAGAACGAAGTGAGAGGTAAGAGGAGAACCAGGAAAGAAGAGGGCCCTGGAATCCAAGTGAGGACAGCATATTCAGGAGTATAGTGTGGTCAACCGTGTCGAAAGCAGCAGATAGGTCAAGAAGGATAAGGATGGAATAGAGACCTCTGGATTTAGCCAGTAGCAGGTCATTAGAGACTTTGGTAAGTGCAGTTTCAGTAGTGTGAAGAGGACAAAAACCAGATTGGAGTGGGTCAAGAATGGGTTGTGAAGAAAGAAAGTCAAGACAACGGCGGTGAACGACCCGTTCAAGTAATTTGGAGAGGAAAGGGAGAAGGGAGGTGGGGCGATAGTTGGAGGGACAGGTAGGGTCAAGTGAGGGTTTTTTTTAAGGAGTGGAGTGACAACAGCATGTTTGAAGGCCGTAGGAACAGTTGCAGTGGAGAGTGAAAGATTAAGGATGTGTAGTAGGATGTGATAGTAGGAGAGATAGTGTTAAAAAGATAAGTGGGGATGGGATCAGAGGAGCACGTAGTACATTTAGAGGAGGAAAGAAGAAGGGCAGTTTCCTCAGTAGAAACTTCTGAGAAGGAGGAAAAAGAAGGAGAAGAAGGAGAGTAGGGGGTGAGGACTAAGGTAGAGAGAGGTGGGGAGGGTTTGGATGAAAATTCAAGGTTGATTTTATGGATTTTATCGTGGAAGTGGGAACATCAAAGCATTTCAGTGATAGTCTAACAAGTCTAACAGGATGGGAGTGGATAGGTGAGAGGAGGGTGACAAACAGAGCAATACAACTTTATGGTTTATAATGGGCTAGAAAACCCAGATCCTTGTTAAGTTCTGTCTGTTGGGTGTCAAAATATTCAATCATTCTGACTTCAAAGGTCTTGTGTTCCTGTATTGTTTTAAAGTTACCTTTCAGGATTCTTACTATCAGTGCTTTTTTTGTAGAAAAAAGGTGCTGGTACTAATTGTGGGCAGAGTCACCACATATGACCCCACCCCTATTATAGCCACACCCATATTAGCCACGCCCCTTATACCAGCCATAGCGCATAAACTGAGCTGCTTATCTTCCCACCAAAACCAACCTCTCCCCTTCCCCCACTCTCTATTTCTGTCGACAACACGCTCATTCTTCCTGTCTCTTTAGCTCATAACCTTGGAGTCATCTTCGACTCCTCCCTCTCCTTCTCTGCACATATTCAACAGATTGCTAAAACCTGTCGTTTCTTCCTCTATAATATCGTCAAAATTCGCCCTCTCCTTTCTGAGCACGCTACCAGAACCCTCATCCACACTCTCATCACCTCTCGTTTGGACTACTGCAACTTGCTTCTTACAGGTCTTCCACTCAGCCATCTCTCTCCTCTTCAATCTGTTCAAAATTCTGCAGCACGATTAATATTTCGCCACAGTCACTATGCCCATATCAGCCCTCTTCTGAAGTCACTTCACTGGCTCCCTATCCGTTTCCATATACAATTCAAGCTCCTCTTATTAACCTAGTGCATTCACTCTGCTGCCCCTCACTACCTCTCCACCCTCATCTCTCCCTACACTCCTTCCCAGGAACTCCATTCACTAGGCAGATCTCTCCCAATTGCACCCTTTCCTCCATCGCTAACTCCAGACTGCATTCCTTTTATCTCGCTGCACCTTAAGCCTGGAATAAACTTCCTGAACCATTACGTCAAGCTCCATCCCTTGCCGCCTTCAAATCCGGGCTAAAGGCCTGATGCTGCTTTCAATTCCTAACCTGTTACCTACTCGTAACCTTTATCTTGTCTTCCTCTCTTCAATAGTCCCTTTTCCCTATCAGGCTTATTTTCAAAGCACTTTGGGAGGCTAAGTTCCATAGGTTTCTATGGAACTTTGGGAGGCTAAGTGCTTTGAAAATACACCTCTATGTGTCCTATCTGTCTTTCCTTCCCTTATCCCTTATTTGTCCTGTCTGTCTGTCCTGATTTACATTGTAAGCTCTTTTGAGCAGGGACTGTCTTTTCTTCATGTTCAATTGTGAAGCGCTGCGTACGACTGGTAGCGCTATAGAAATAATTTGTAGTAATAGTAATATAAACAGACATCATTGAAAATATTATACTAGTATAGGAGAAAAAAATAACATGATTTTGTTTTCATTATAAATAGTTTCTGTAAGCTGTTACAGCTCCAGTATACCCAGTGCAAAATAAGACAGCAGATGTAAATTCTCAAATTGGACATATTCCAGACACTAAAATGAAAATAAATGATTTTTCTACCTTTGTTGTAATTCCGGAGATGGGAAGGTGGTAGAACAAGAGGACATGAAATGAGATTGAAGGGGGGCAGACTCAATAAAAATGTCAGGAAGTATTTTTTCACGGAGAGAGTAGTGGATGCTTGGAATGCCCTCCCGCGGGGAGGTGGTGGAAATGAAAACGGTAACGGAATTCAAACATGCGTGGGATAAGCATAAAGGAATCCTGTGCCGAAGGAATGGATCCTCAGGAGCTTAGTCATAAGTACATAAGTACATAAGTAGTGCCATACTGGGAAAGACCAAAGGTCCATCTAGCCCAGCATCCTGTCACCGACAGTGGCCAATCCAGGTCAAGGGCACCTGGCACGCTCCCCAAACGTAAAAACATTCCAGACAAGTTATACCTAAAAATGAGGAATTTTTCCAGTCCATTTAATAGCGGTCTATGGACTTGTCCTTTAGGAATCTATCTAACCCCTTTTTAAACTCCGTCAAGCTAACCGCCCGTACCACGTTCTCCGGCAATGAATTCCAGAGTCTAATTACACGTTGGGCGGGGCTGGTGGTTGGGAGGCGGGGATAGTGCTGGGCAGACTTATACGGTCAGTGCCAAAGCCGGTGGTGGGCAGCGGGACTGGTGGTTGGGAGGCAGGGATAGTGCTGGACAGACTTGTACGGTCTGTGCCAGAGCTGGTGGTTGGAAGCAGGGCTGGTGGTTGGGAGGTGAGGATAGTGCTGGGCAGACTTATATGGTCTGTGCCCTGAAGAGCACAGGTACAAATCAAAGTAGGGTATACACAAAAAGCAGCAAATATGAGTTATCTTGTTGGGCAGACTGGATGGACCGTGCAGGTCTTTTTCTGCCGTCATCTACTATGTTACTATGTTACTATGGTGACTTTGTTTTTCTGATCATGCTGGCTCAGTATCTGATTCTGCTGCTATCTGTCCTCTTAACTCCGTTTCCAGGGCTTCCTTTCCATTTATTTCTTTACTTTCCGCCGTTCTTCTTCATTTCTTGCCCTACATCCGTAAGTAAAAGCTTCGCGTCTCCGTGTAAAAGAAGAAAAATCGCCTCGTCGGCCAGCCTTCCCTCACTGTGTCCCACCCTCTGATCTAACTTCCTATTTCCGCAAGGGCGGGACACAGTGGGGGAAGGCCAGCCAACAAGGCGATTTTTCTTCTTTTACACGGAGACGCAAAGCACCGTGCCGCGCTTCGTAGATTTTTTTTTAAGGCGGACGGGTGGCAGAAGAAGAGGGTCATCTGGCGGCACGGAGCTAATACCCCCCCCCCCCACCCACCCGGGGCGGACCGCCCCCATCGCGTACACCACTGACTTGGAGGGACCCTGTAGGCTAGCTTGGGGGAGGGAAGGAGGAGAGCCGGCTCGCCCTCAAGAGCAACCGGCTCTTGCGAGCTGGTGCGAGCTGGCTCCAGCACACCACCGGACCTACAAAAAAGGTGCAGGTACGCTGTACCAGTGTGTACCGGCACAAAAAAAAGCACTGCTTACTATTAAATCACTGGTACAGTGTTCTGGTTTTGTAAAGTGCTGCCCCACAGGGGTGGAATCCTGGCTGGCACTGGCATTCTTCATGTGATGTCTATGTAAATTAAATCTTGTCTTTAGCATCTGGCTTGTTTCTCCAATATAGCATCCTTCGTACTTCTGATTAGCTTGTGTTTTAAGTTGGGTGGCTGTCGGAAAGCAAGCACTGGTGGGGATGAGAATATCTCTTTCAGTAATTCATCCTCCTGGAGTAGAGGCTGAAGATCTTTTATGATTTTTCTTAATGTTTCCAGCTCTGGGTTGTATGCCACTATAAGGGGGATTCTGTCTGTGGCTTTTTTTTTCTTTGTACTGTAGCAGATTTTCCCTGGGTGTTTTGAGGGAGGAGGCAATATTTTTGGAGATTATTTTGGGGTTGTAGCCTTTATGTTCAAAGGATGCAGTCAGGATTTCAAGGTGTCTGTCTCTGTCCCTTGGGTCAAAGCAGATACGGTGGTATCTTGTGGCTTGGCTGTAAATAATGGATCTCTTTGTATGTGAAGGGTGGAAGCTGGAGTTGTGGAGGTAGCTGCATCTGTCTGTGGGTTTCTTGTATATAGATGTTTGTATTTAGCCATCACTGATTGAGACCGTGGTGTCCAAAAAAGTGACTTTTTCTGGGGAGTAGTCAATTTTGAATTTGATTGTAGGATGGTATGTATTGAAGGAATAGTAAAATTGTTTCAGAGTTTCTTCCCCCTCCATCCAAATCATAAAAATGTCATCGATGTACCGGTAGTATTTTAGAGGTTTGGTCTGGTATGTATTCAGAAATTTCTCTTCCAGCTCAGCCATAAAAAGGTTAGCATATTGGGGTGCTGTCCTGGTGCCCATCGCAGTGCCCATTATTTGTAGATAGATATCATTGTTAAAGCGGAAGTAGTTGTGAGTTAAAATACATTTGATTAATTTTGTAATAGTTTCTGGTGAGTATTCATGGTCCAGTGTGGATGTTTTTAGGAGTCTCCCACATGCAGCTATGCCATCCGCATGGGGAATGTTGCTGTATAGTGATTCTACATCCATCATGACCAGAAGGGTGTTTGGTGGTAATTGCTTGATATTTTTCAATTTATTCAGAATGTCTGTGGTGTCTTGTATGAAGCTGTTTGTTTTGTTCACGAGAGGTTTCAGAATTCCCTCTATGAGCCCCGATATTTCTTCCGTGAGTGTGCCAATACCCGATATGATTGGTCTGCCCGGGTTTCCAGGTTTGTGGATTTTGGGTAGCATGTAGAATGTGCCCACATTATATGTACTGTCATATACCACATTTGCTTATTTCCGATCTGATGAAGGGCAACCTTCAAAAGCTAATCAAGAAATGTATTGTTATGTCCAATAAAAAAGGTATCATCTTATTTTCTTTTCCATGTTTTATTTTCTTTTATTTCTATTGATTGTCTGGACTAAGAATCCTTTGTATTGAGTCTGTGGGTGCTTTCTAGGAACTGTGGGACCACTGGGAGTGTGGCCCCAATAACCTAGGAATCACTGGGGATAATTTGAGAGTGGAAGACTTGCCCAGAGTTGGTTGGGAGTCAAAGACCAAGGGTCCATCAAGCCCAGCATCCTGTCTCCGACAGCGGCCAATCCAGGCTTCAAGAACCCGGCAACCCCCCCCCCCCCCAAATTTTTTTTTATAATTTTCAATGGACTTTTCCTTTAGTCGGTGGGAGGAGGGTGCTAGTGTAGAGCACAAACAGCATGTACAGGGGAGCCTGAGCTGTGCTGGGGGTAGTCCCTCTAAGTGGCCGCAGGGTAGCCCCAGGCGGGTGACTAGGCGTTTCCTGACAGGGGGTATGTCTCTAGTATATCTTGTGGGAGTATAAGTGCGTGTGAGGGGGTATCTTTGTGAGAGGGTGTATGTATGTGAGATAGAGGCAAATCGATTTTGGTTTTGACTGAAACTGAATCTGCGGTCGAAATTTGCTGTTTGGTTTCGTCCAGAACTGAAGCTGAAACTGTTGTGTCCACCCCACCCATCCCTCCCTGGCAGAAGACACACTACCTATCCTCAGCAAAATATGGGTTCCTCTGGCATTATAAGTAGTATACAATGCCATACTTTGTATTGTTACTTGAATGTTTTTAATTCTGTAATTATCTATTGCTCATGTTTTATTCTTATTGTACACCGCCTTGAGTGAATTCCTTCAATAAGGCAGTAAATAAATCATTATATATATATATATATATATATTTTTTTTTTTTTTTTAAAGTGTTTCTTGAGGGTATGTGTTATGTGAGTGAGGGTGTGTCTCTAGGAGTGAGAGGGGTACATATGTAGTGCAAGAGAGTGTGTCTGTAGGAGTGTGTGTGTGAAAGTGTGCTTTAGGGGGTGTATGTATGTGTGTGGGGGGGGGGTGTCTCAAAGGATGTGTATGTGTGAAAAAGTGTGGTGGTGGGTTATGTATGTGTGAGTACTTCTCTATGCATGTGTTATAAAGTGTGTATTTGGAACTGGACTGGTGGGGAAGTGATGTACATGTGAGTAAGTTCTGTGGAGTTTGGGGCGTGGCTGCGCTTTTTTTTTTGTCATTTTCCGGAGGTTCGGGTAACTCCCATCCTGAAGGAATTTGGTACTTTCTGCCCTTATAAGGGGATTTTCTTTCCAAACCAATCAGCGGCGGGGGGCGTGGTGAAAAAGGAAGTGAGTGGCGCCGTTTGGAGTGCGACGTTGCGTGCTTTAGAAAGAGTTGCACCAATTCGGGCGTAGCAACTGCTTCCCTCCCTTACGATGAGCTCCGTCTTTACCAAGGGCCCGTCCTATGGCCTCTCTGCAGAAGTCCGGAACCGGGTAAGAGCTGGGAGGGCTCATGATCAATCGCCCGCAAGTAGTCGCTTAGATTGTATAGTCTCAAGATCGGGGGGGGGGGGGGGGCGCGCATGGTCCCGTTTAGGATGAAGTATGGCATCCTTGGCACTGTCCTCCCTCTTTTTGGTGTCTTCGGCACAGCATCTCCCCTCCCCCTTTTCTCTCTGTCTTTACATTTGGCTCTGATTTTGCATTCTGCCTTTCCTTCCCCCAATCTCTACATACCACATACCTAGTTACCCACCATGAATCTGATCCTGTATGAGCTTTCTAGGCATTGGTCCTTCTGCCGCATCACCTCTATCTTTATTCTGTGTCTGTCCATCACTCTAATCATCAGACTCTACACACAAATACACACCTCTCCATCACTCTGAGGACTCCCAAAACCAAATATACAGCCCAATAAAAGCTAAGGACGAAACAGACAAAAGCACAAGTCTAGAACATTTTCTGAACCCTTCTATTGGGGGTATGCAGTAAGACTGCGCTTCAATCTTTAGGATCATTATTAAAAAAGTAAATACCCCCTTGCCCTCCATTAACCCCTCCCCCTTCCAAATAAAACTTCTTGCTGCTCCCAGCAGTAGGTGTTGGGAAGGTGTGCTTAGATGTGCAGGGCCAGACTGCAGCAGACCATTGAGGGAGAAAGTGTCAGGGTCTTTAAAGTCTAATATCCTCCCCCAGCTTGCCCAGAAGTATGATGTTCAGAAAGAGGCGGAGCTTACTACCTGGATTGAAGACCTCACTGGAATGACCATTGGGAAAGATTTCCAGCAGGGACTGAAGGATGGTGTCATTCTGTGCGAGTGAGTAATGTTGAAACTGTGCTTGCTCGTTTTGCATGGGACATGTTGCTGTCATGAGCCTGTGGGGGTTGTGTGCTCCTGCTGTGGTTAGGTTAAGTGCTGTAATTCTTTGCCCCTCCCCAGGTTAATGAACAAGTTACAGCCTGGCTCTATCAAGAAGATCAACAAGTCTAAGCTAAACTGGCATCAGGTAGGTAGAGATGAGACAAACTAATTGTTTGGCATGGTCTTCTTACTTCTATACACTGCTGCCTGCTGCAGATCCTGCGGCAAGGACCAGCAGGGACATTACTTGAGCATCTAAGAAGGGTAAAACTCCTGCCTCACCCCCAAACATTGTGTGGGGTCCAGGATACCAATTGACATAATGGCATTGAACTCTTTCCCTAGCTGCTAAGGACACCTGCTGCTTGGGGATGCCTGATCCTGACTATGGTGTGAACATTAGGGGAGAAAGACATTAGCCTTTTCCTTGAGACTCTCCCTCTCGAGCCTCAGATTGGGAGCACCTTATTCTTTCTTCTCTTTCTTTGTTGCCCCTCCTCCCAAGCATGGGGAATCCCTTGACCTTACATTTCCCTTCCTGCTGATGTTTGACCTTTTTTTTTTTTCTTGCAGCTGGAAAACCTCTCCAATTTCATCAAAGCTATGTCGGCTTACGGCATAAATCCAGTTGATCTCTTTGAAGCAAATGATCTCTTTGAGAGTGGCAACATGACCCAGGTGCAGGTCACCCTTCTGGCACTGGCAGGCCTGGTGAGTGTCCCTTGCTTGATATTCCTTAGAGACCTGCACTCTTAACATAGAAATGGAGCATATTAACATATAAAGACCATATGATCCACCCAGTCTGCCCATTCACACCAACTACTAGCTCTGTAATCCCTTTCTGTTCCTCAGAGATCCTCTGTGCATAAAATTCAGATATAGTCCTCGTAGCAACCACTTCCATCAGGAGGCTGTTCCACGTATTCACCACCCTTTCCATAAAGAAATATTCCCTTAGATTTCTTCTGAGTCTGACCCCTTTCACATTTATCCTATGACTCCAAGATCCAGAGCTTCCTTTCAGTTGAAAGAAACTAGCCTCTTGTGCTTTTATGCCACAGAGGTATTTAAACGTCTCTATCATATCTTCCCTTTCCTGCCTTTCTTCCAAAGTATACATATTGAGGTTTTTAAAATCTGTCTCCATATGCTTTATGATGAAGACCACTGACCATTTTAGTAGCTTCTTTTTGAACATATGTCATCCTACCTATCTGAGAATGACATGGGGATGGGGACCCGTGGTAACTGCAAGGATGGGGATGGGGACAGAGCCCGCAGGGATGGGTGGGGACGGGGACAGGGCCTGTGAGGACGGACACAAACCTTGTCCCTGTGTCACTTTGTACTTTGAAGCCTGTTAATGAACTGGACTGTTATTTATGTTTGATGCAGATGACAATATTTTTATTTTTGGAAAAACAAGCAAACTTGCTGGCCACAGCTAGCAAAATTTGCATGGGGGATCCTGTACATTCTGCTACCAGCACATCTATTGCAGGAGGAACTGTGGAAGACAGGAGAGCTAGACTGAATCCTGAGATTGTTGATGACTTCTTATTCATCCACAGATTAAAAAATCATAACAGTGCTTCATAGGGCATATTTCTCCCCGTTAAGGCATACATAACGGGTTGTATTTTGTACCCCTGGACATTTTAACAAGGTGGATTAGGATTCCTTGGGGTAGTAGGAGTCAGCTATTGTTGGGGTTGCAAGGATAGAGGGTGGTGGGAAGGTTATTATAGCTGCATGTTGCTGCTATTGTTTTCTATATGTAATTTATACACAACAGTTGCACAGCATATTGTCCCTTTTTATACTTTAATAAAAAGATTTAAATATAAAATCATAAGTGTTTGAGGCTTCTGCAGACGAGAACAGAGTCCACGGGGTTGGGGCGGGGATGGAGACAGGGCCTATGGGATGGGGATGGAAATAGGGCCTGTGGGGATGGAGACAGAACCCACGGGGACGGGGCAGGGAAGGGGACAAATTTTGCCCCTGTGTCATTTTCTATTTTATATCTATCTTCATGTATTTATTTATTTTAAGCTACTGTCTGAAGAATTGTACATGGTACTCTTGACATCTCATCAGATACCAGAGGCACTAGCTCCTCCTTTTTCCTGCTGGCCATTCCTCCATATGCACCAAAGCATCCTTCTGGTATTTGCTGTCACCTTTTCTACCTGTTTGGCCACCGTAACATCATCAGATACGATCACCACCAAGTCCCGCTTCTCTTTCATGCACAGAAGTACTTCATCCCCTAAACTGTACTACTCCCTCAGATTTGGAGCCCTGACTTCCCCAGGAAATGGCCGCATGGCAAGTATATACTTATGAAGCAAACACCCACAGAAGGTGATCCCTCCACAGGAGAACCAAAGACAAACGTACAAACAGTGGATCCAAAAAAAGTCCTCTCACAGGTGATGTCTTCCTAAACAAGGTCTTTATTCAAATCAATAAAAACATCCTGACACGAAACGTGTTTCGGCCGTAACGGCCCGCGTCAGGGGTCTATTGATCTTTGATGCAAAATAACTTGTAAAGCAGATGACTCACAGTCCATTATCTGTTAACAGAGATATCGTATGTAATACGCCGCTGCACTAATCTCTGTCAAACGCAGCGGCGTATTGCATACGATATCTCTGTTAACAGATGTACCATGTATGAAAAAATATTTTAAGGGTTCCGCCATAGTAAAAAGTTTGAGAATCACTGCTCTAGACCATTGCTCAATCTTCATTTATCCTTCCTTGGCTTATGTACATCTTTCAGGGTGTCTACCCTGTCACAATTTTTGGTGTCCTGAAAGAGGCAAACCTTTAACAGCTTTTCTGCTATATCACTTACAAAAATGTTCAAAAGAACCAGACCAAGGACTGATCTCGTGAGACACCCCTTTTGTCACTGTGAACTCTACCACTGCCCTTTGTCACCTCCCACTGTTCTATAGAGGCTATATCAAGGACACTCAGATTATTTATGCAGAACTGTGTCAGAGGCCTTGCTGAAATGTAAGTACACCACATGTCCCTGATCCAAATCTCAGGTCACCCAATCAAACATATTGAACAGATTCATGAAACTGTGCTGCCTCAGACCCTGTCATTTGGTTTGACAGGATAATCCCCCACCCCCATTTTCTGCTTTAGGGTGTTTTTTGTTGAGAAGCGAGGCTGCTCTATGCTGTAGGTTTTGTCCTGGATGTACACCCCTAACTGTTCCTCACACAGGAGACTCAGTGATCTTGTTAAAATTCTTTTTTGTCTTCTGTTCTCCTCTTGCAGGCAAAAACAAAAGGAGTTCAGAGCAACCGTGACATTGGAGTGAAATACTCAGAAAAACAGGAAAGGAGTTTTGATGAATCTACCATGAGAGCTGGCCATTGTGTCATTGGTCTGCAGGTCAGTAGTGCACATCTGCTTCAGGTTCTCAGATCCTTCTCCCCTGCCACCCCCAAATTCCTAGCCCATTTTATGGGACCTCATGAGCCCCCATTTCCTCCATGACCAGCTACCCCCCATGTATATTTGGCTGGAGGGTGCTCATGGGGGGTAGAGATTCTTGGAGTTGGTTTAATCTGGGGAGAATGCAGTTTGGATACCTATGGATGTAACTTTACACTCCTGTTCTCTCTCTTCATCCTGCACATTAGATGGGTACCAATAAAGGTGCCAGTCAATCAGGAATGACAGCCTATGGCACTAGGAGACATCTTTATGACCCCAAGAATGAGATCCTGCCACCCACAGACCACGCCACAATTGGCCTTCAGATGGGAACCAACAAGTGTGCCAGCCAGGTGAGGGGCACCAGCAGGGCACTGGTGTGAAAGGGGTCTGAGAGGTGGGACACTGAGCTGAGAGTGGAGGCCTTGCAGTTACAGTTCGGACTAAGTACCAGATCAGTTCCTCTGTGTAAAAGGCTTTGCTTTTTCATGCTTCTTTTGGTGAGGGAGTGAGGAATCGGAGTACCCACAATTGAAACAGTTACTGCCCCTGCTTGTCATGAAATATGCAGCAGGCAGAAGGGTGGCAAGATGGGGCTGGGAGAGTGCTACTGAATTAACCTAGGGGCCGATGCACAAAATATTAGTGAGGCTTTAATTTTATTGGCCAAGCAATGCTGAAATAGTTTCGGCATGGGTATTAGCTCATGCAGAAATCATTACCGCAAACTGCATTACAATGCATTCAAATGTGATTTTTAGGTATTCCGTGGCCAAAAAAAGTTTCTCATGCGCATTTTGCATGGGAAACTTGTTTTGGCCAGATCCAGGGTAGATTAGAAGGGTTAGTTGAGAGGAGTGGGTGTCTAGCGGTATCCTCTCCCTCCAACCCAACCATCCTGCCCTGGACTGCTTCCTGCACCAGCCCCTAGCAGCCTGCCTCCCACCCCTTCTCTTTGACCCTGACCCTGTCCTACCCTACCCAAACCCTCCAATCCTTAACTTAAAAATTCCCTGGTCGTCTAGTGGCTGGCCTCTCCTCCCTCCCCCCCCCCCCCCCCCCCCCCCGGATATTTAAAAGAAAAAGATTACAAAATGATATACTGGCCCCCTCCTGAGCCAACTCCCCTTCCTTAATATTTAAAAAAAAATAAGATGCCATGGTGGTCTAGTAGCCCCCCCCCCCCCCCCCCCCCACAAATTATCTGGTAGTGTAGTAGTCCCTCCCCCATTCCCCCAAAAATCCCTGGTAGCCTAACCCTCCTGCTTCCGGCGCTGTCATCTTCAAAATGGTGATGCCCCTGTCCAGTGCGGTGCATCTTGGGATGCAACAGGTGGGGCCTATATACCATATAAGGTAGTGGTTCCCAAACCTGTCCTGAGGAAACCCCAGCCGATCAGGTTTTCAGGATATCTGCAATGACTATTCATGAGTTAGATTTGTATGCACTGCATATAAATCTAACTCATGAATATTCATTGTGGATATCCTGAAAACCTGACTGGCTTGGGAACCACTGATATAAGGGGACTAAGAAATTTGTGTGTGGGAGGGGGGCTAGGGAGTCATAAGATGACCAGGGCATATTTTTTTAACATTAGGAGGAGTGGGGTCTAGGAATGTGGGAGTTAGGTGGGTGCTGCTAGACACCAGAGGTATATTTTGGGGTGGGTGGGAAAAGGTATCCGGTTGGGGGATGCTTGTCGGGGTACAAGTGAGGGGCTGATACATGCCACAGCATGCTTTTCTTTTAATGTCAACCCTTCCTGTTAGTGCCTTAGCTAGTGACCGCTCAGGGATTGACAGGAAAGTTGACATTTAGTAATGAGCCTGCGGATTGGTGCTGTGATTTTAAGCTGGCAGTATTTTGCATGTTTATTGATTAGATCATGCCACAGCGTTTTTGTGGCACTAATTTTGCGGTAGAGTGAAGTTTCTACTGTGAGGCTTTGTGCATCCGCACCCGAGTTCTCTCTGCCTTTAGATGGAAATGTTGTGCTTCTGACCTTTCTGGATTGCAAAAGGGCAATTGGGAGAATCTTCTAATACCTGCTGTTTACTCTTTCAGGTGGGCATGACTGCGCCTGGCACCAGGAGGCACATATATGATGCCAAACTGGGCACTGAGAAATGTGATGAGTCTTCTATGTCCTTGCAGATGGGTTACAACCAGGGAGCCAATCAGAGTGGGCAGGTCTTTGGTCTTGGACGTCAGATCTATGACCGCAAGTACTGCCCCCAGGGGAACCCTAATGACCTGCCACAGTGGGAATGTAGGGACCAGAATGCCGGGCAACAATATTCTCAAGAGGAAGAGGGTGAGGACTATTAAGAGGGGAACTGAGCAGCCTGCTCTGGGATTCATCTTTCAGCACTGGCAGTTTGGCTACTGAACAGAGGAAGGGCACTTGTAGCTGCTGTTTGCTGGTGTCCAGTGCTGATGCTTTGGAGCCGGAGGGGCTGGAGAAGCTCTACACCTGGTGCTTAGGAGGAGGAAGATGGGTTAGGCTGCCCCCTTTTTTTTTTGTCTGTGGTGGCTCAGGGGCAACTTCATGGGCCTGACCATCTCTTCCTGCTTCCTTACTGAAACTCTAGCAGGGGCCAAAGGATCAAAAACCTATTTGAAGGGGGTTTTAAGTGCCTTCTCTCCCCCAACTACTGGGGATCAAAAATTATTACAAAGAAAAAATCCAGATTTTTATATAAACTATTTTTGTAAAAATTCATGTGTAAAAACCTATCCTTGGGACCAATAGTGGACCATACTGGAGTTCTGAGCTGCTTGATGCACCCTGTTGGGGGAGAAGCTGCTGAGCTTTTTCATCTCGATTTTTGCTTTTGCTGAAAACACATTTTGACTTTTTTTTTTTTAATTTAAGGATTACAGGTGGGGGCTTCCTTTTTTTGTTTTTGATGAAAGGATCCACAGCCACATTCCAAGATAGTACTGGAGTTAAAATGTTTGCATTGTTCTAACTAGGGTAAAGCAGGTTCTCTGCTTTGGGGGGAGGGGGGAGGAGAGCAGCAGCCAGGGAGCTCCCTCTTACTGAGTAAAACTGTACCTCTTTTTGGTGGTTTTCTGCCGCATTCCAGTGGTAGGTGATGGATTCATCTTGTGAGAGGAAGCTTACTATGTTGTTACTAGTACACGCCTGCTCCCTATCCCCCCTTTCTCTTTGGGCCTCTTCTCATTCCTGCAATAGAAGGATAACTGCAAGTCTTCTGGCTACGGTCAGTGGGAATCCCTCACAAATCAATAATAGCACAGGTGCTATCCTATGACATCTCAGCCCTTGTGCTAAGGACTCTCGGCACGTCTTCCTTTCTGATTCAGTACAAGATGTTGGGTGAGAAATGCATTCTGTGAGGGGCAGCAACCGATATGCTCATGACATTGTAATTGAATTGTGCCCTGGGCACACATGCTAGTGTGCGTACAGAAATCTAGCAGATCTGTGTATTTCTCCTGTCTATTAAAGAGCAAGTGCTAACACTTGTATAGTGTGAGTCTTTTATCTCCCAACTTTAGTGAAAGAGTTTTTTTTATTGGCGGTGGGGTGGGAGGATGGAGGGAAGCAAAATGCCATGGTTTGGTGGAATCTGTGCCATTTGAATCCTGCTGTCTTGTTTTTGTTTGAGTTGTTCCTAAATCCCTCTTACCTGCATCTGTGAAACCCTCTAAAGATCAGGCTGTGTTGCACACTCTCCGATGGGAAGCGGTAGGAGATCTGGAAGGTGAATGTTAGCCTGATCTGTTTTGTTCCTGTAGGGATGGGGTGAGCACCCAGGACATCTGTCATGCATCATATCCCCAGTGGTAACCCCTGGAGTTCTCTTCCCTCCCCCTCCCCTTACCACATTCGCAGCACTGGGAGATGAGGGTAATAACTGAGCTATGTCAGCCTGGTAGGTTTTCCTGCCCCTGCGTGATGGGAAGCCTTTTGAGTGTAGGTGTGTACACAGCTTAGATTCTTAGATACATGGTCTATAAATGTAAGATTAAAATAACTGAGAATATTATTGCACATACTGCCATCCAGTCCCCCAAATAAGAGGTTTTCCAGCTGTTCATTAGGATTGTGGGATTTCCGTGCCCCCCTGCGCTATATTTTTCGGTTTTTACCTGATGCCTCAGTGAGGGTTCAGTTTTCAGGGAATAGAGCAGACTTCTCTGCTGAGGAGGAGAAAGAGTGGGGACCGTCAGCTTACATGCTGATTTTTTTTTACCCCAGCCTTCTCCTTCTGTGTGTTTTTTTTTCCAGCTCTTCCCTGGGTCACGCGTGTGGAGATGGTGTCCGAGGGAAGCTGGGCAGACCTGGTGATGCTTATTCCTCGGCAGCAGGTGGCTCTGTCTGACGCAGTATTTGTGCTATCAGTGTGTGATTTCTGCTGTTGATACGCTCCGTCACTCTTTCTAGAAGCAGCGCAATTGGGATTTGCAGTTCTGCAGATAATTCAAAGCCTGCAGAATTCTCCTTTATAACCTGTAGGCAAAGAAAGGGGAAACATTGGGCCATGGTGGTATAACACAATAAAAAGGTACAGTCCCACAGCCCTACTATCCCTATCCCTCACACCTACTGCCAGCTACTGTATTACACTCACTTTACCTCTTCCCAAGCTGTGCTTTGCAAATTGGGCTTTTCTGCTTACGGTTTATTTTTCTACCCTTGAACAAGAACTGGAGCATGAGATCAAACCATTGGAACTACACAGTTTTTAAAAAAATAAGTACCTTTGTGTGTTAAACTGATTTTTTTTTCTAGCCAAGTCCCTGGGTGAAATCATTATTCCTTTTTTGTGGAGTTTCTTACCATCTCTGTGATCCTCTGCTTTTCTGGCTGCTGCAGGATGATTGGTGGAAAGGAAGGCTGATTGCTGGAACTTGCCTTTGGAAGGAACTGACTAGATAGTGTCCCATCGTCCAAGACCTTCACAACGGTGGCCTTTCTCTGCGGGGCCTGCCCTTCTTCCTCCTGTTGCTTGCAATGGGGCTGGATGGAGGCAGATGCACAGGCAGCTCAAAACTGGCTTCGCCTTGAAGTTGGAACTCTTGCTGGGTCCCTCAGTCCTGGGCCCCCTCTGCTCTCTTTCCTTTTCTTTTCCAGAAGTACAGGAATATGAGTCATTACTGCCTCCCCAGGAATCCTCTGACTCCCACACCTGCTCCAAGGCAGACTGAAGGTCAACCAAGATCTTGCGCACCTTTGGCTGCTGTGGGCTGGGAGTCCTTGAGGTGGACGAAGTATCTTTACCCTCAGTGGGAGGCTTTGCTAGAAAAGGTCCTCTGTTCTTCAGCACATGTCCTGGGGAAGGGGATCCACCTACATCCTGCTCCTCTATTGCACGGGGGCTGTAGCTCTTCAGTGGGAGGTCCTGGGACCTTCCCAAAGCCCCACCCTTTACTTTTGAGGATGCTTTAATCCTGAATATTCCTAGAAGAAGTTAAGATACTGTTTATTGAGAAGCCCTTGAATAAGGTATAACTCCAGTGTAACATAAGAGCCATCGCTTTCAACATGGGAATACATTTGAATGACCATAAACTTGGAACAAGTGTTACAGAAGTGGTGGTAGCCTTGGCCAAAACCAGAGCCTTGGAAGGCCTTGCTACCTGAGCTTCTCTTCTTTGATGGTTAGCTAAGGTTGTTTGTTTTAGAAGGGACATCTCAGTGTGGTTCCATGAATCTGCAGGACTCAGCTTAGTGTATTGAATAGTTTAATGACATAATTTATTGTAACATTACCTATAAGTGAATGTGTCCTGCTGGTGGGTTGTCTTATTTTCAGAGCACAAGCTCTGAGGGTGGTAAATGGGATAATTAGTTCTAGTATAAAAGAACTCGCTGACACTTATCAGAAAGGCCGCTCACACATATATATATACTCTATTTAACTCATATAAATGTTCTAACTGCAATTTGGAAATTAGGAGACGCAACATGTCAATACTGATTTTATTAAGTGTTCTGTACTTATTGATGAATATAAATATAGGAAACATTTCTGGTAAATCTTAGCTTTATGCTGTCTGAGGTGTACCTGAGGTGGATTCAGACAAGTCCAGCCCTGTGATTGGAGGCAGCCTGTGTGGGACTTGGTGTGACCTTGGGGACTTGTTCATTTCCTTCATTATTAACTGAATGTTGTGGTCCTAGGTGGGACCCTTGTTTGGCTATTCAAGTTTCCTAGGTGCTTCAGGAGTTCCCATCTCCTAGTTGCTCTCTTCACCTGGAAGAAAGGAAAAGAGGAGTGTGGGTAAGAGGCAGCAGGCAGTTCTGCCTTCCACCAAACTTGTCACAGTTGTGGGGCCATGTCCAACTCGTGTGGAGGAGTAGCCTAGTGATTAGTGTAGTGGACTTTGCTATTGGGGAACTGGGTTCAATTCCCACTCTAGCTCCTTGTGACTTAACCCTCCATTGTAACCACAGAAAGGTGGTATATTAAGTCCCATTCCTTTTTTTCATGTTTACTGCATTGAAAAATGAGAAGTAACTCGGTCTTCCACTGCCAGCTCAGATCCATTTTACCAAAACAGACCTTATTATGTTTCTATTGTGTCATTTTTAATGTCACAGAAGTGAGTGACGATGCTGAAGTTGGAGGTGGCCCCACATTTGCTGACGCTTTTAATAGATATGTGGTTTTATAAATCATAGTTATAAATTAATAAACCAGAAGATTTAGCACATAGCTATCAAGGGATTGAAAGCAAAATTATAAAAATGCACAAGATAAAGGCATGGCGCAAAAGCAAGGGGGAGTAGGGGGAGGGGGAGTTGGGGAATATTAAAAAATTATAAAGACTGAAGTTTTGGTATGGTTATCCTGATTAGTTCTATAGTTGCACTAATGCAGTAAGTTGTGTTCCTTAGGTTCGCAGTGGGAGTACTACCATGCTTAGTACAATTTGTTCGCAACATTCCCAGAGACTGGTAATCTGCCTAAATGGAATGTAATGTGATCTGCATGACATGTTATGTTTTTGATTTTGTGTAATATTTCTCAATAAAGACTTCATGAAAATTAAAAAAAAAAAAAAAAAAAGCAAGGGGGAGAGTAGAAACTCCTCAGGCCAGTCCTTCCACAAGAGGGAGACCAAATTTCAATATAGATGGTAATTTCTGCTGCTTGGAAATCAGACACACACAGAAGGCCAAATCCAGCCCTTCCTTCTACCATTCCATCACACCAGGCCTTGGCTTGGCTTACAACCAGTGGTGTAGCCATGGGGGGGCCTGCCCCCCCAACAATTTGGGTTTGGGGTCCATCGAGGTCTGCTGGGCTGGTGGGGGTCCCCAAGCCCTGCCAGCAGAAGCTTTCCTGCAGCGATATTTGCTACCTACCCTGCTTTTCCCCCTCCCTTGTGCGCATGCTCGTTTTTAGTGAAAATGGAGCATGCGCAAGCTTCACGCATGCTTGATTTCACTAAAAATGAGCATGCACACTGTGGCAGGAAAGCAGGGCAGGCAGCATTGCAGTGCATATTGTCACAGAAAAGCTGCTGGCGGGGCTTGGGGACCCCCACCAGCCCAGCTACATGGGGTTATGACGGGTCAAGAGCAGCAGGGAGGTGGGGTAAAATGTGCCCCCCACCACTTTGCACTCATGTAGGGTTACCATATGGCTCCAGCCCCTTCCAAAATAAAGGTCTGGCAACGCCTCTGCTTACCACAACCTCAAAAGAATATGGTTGAACACATAGGCACCAGGAAAGCCATGGTGAAAGTTTGCATGAGGAGTTATCATCACAGGGGCTCTCAACCCAGTCCTCAGGACACACTTATGCCAGCTAGAGTTTCAGGATATCCACAGTGAATATGCATGAGAAAAGTGTGTGCACTACCTCCATTGTATGCAAAGGGGGGGGGGTATCCTAAAACCCTTGAGAACCCCTGTTTTATTATGTTCCCACACACCATTGCAAAAAAACTGGCAGATCCAGGCATACTTCCCACAGCCTATGCAATAGGTTTCTCCACAACTTAACTTCACTCTCCTATATTGGGTTGATGGCCAAAGCAAATGCCCTGGGACAAGGTTTGTATCTTTTAAACCTGATGCTATCCAAGGGGGTCACTGAAGTGTCTCCCACCTGACATGTATCTCTCACTACATACAGAAACAGTCAGTGCCAATAGATAAGGATCAAACCTTATCTATGCTTGAGAGGGAAGTGTTTCTCTTACCTGATAAGGGGCTTGGGAGTCTCCTTTAGGACAGAGCAGCTCTGCATGTGTTATTACTGAACCCAGCACCTCCTGATCTGCTTGATAGAATGAAATAACTTTGGGCATGTACCCCAGGAGTCCTAGGAAAAACTTCTCTCTGGCAACCACGGTAGCCAAGACAAACCTGGGCATTCACTGCCTGCCTTTACTGTGTCACCTCAGTACTGCCCCTCCCAGACACAGGAATGCAGCTCTTCAGACTCTCTTTAAAGGAATAACAGGGTTTAAGACAAAAACAATGGCAGAAAGTCACTGTTTTTCATTGTTAATGTTTCCAAGGATAAGCTGATTTTAGGATACCCCCATTTGCAAACAATGGAGGTAGTGCACACACCTTTATCTCATGCATATTCACTGTGGATATCCTGAAACCCTAGCTGGCTTAAGTGTGACCTGAGGACTGGGTTGACAGCCCCTGTGATAATGATAACTCATCCAAACTTTCTCCATGGCTTCCCTGGGGCCTGTGTGTTCAACTATATTCTTTTGAGGTTGTAGTAAGCAGAGGGAGTAGCCAGACCTCGATTTGGGAGGAGGCATGAGCCCAAGGTAGAAGGGGGGGCACATTTTGCCCCACCTCCCCTCTAGAAACCTGGGCATTCACTGCCTGTCTGTTGTGGTAATTCAGTACTGCCCCTCCCTGACACAGGAATGCAGCTATTCAGACTCACTTTAAAGGAATAATGAGGCCAGGGTTTAAGAAGAAAACAATGGCATAAAGTGTTTCCAAGGGTCAGCTGATTATATGCCCTATCTTCTCTTCAGAGAAAGACCATATAATACTTCAGTTCCAATCACCGGAATGGCATTGTGCTGACAGATGAGTAAAATGGCCTTTCTCCCTCCTATAATTATTCTATAAATAACTCCAAAATTGAGCCCTCAGTGTCATGTTCTCTTTCCTCCCACTGCTTGCATTTATCACATGTGACCAAGTAGTAGAAAGTCAGTATTGCCCCAGAAGCATAATCCCCCTGATTCTGTATATAGCACCCAAAATTGTACATGCAAAGGTGGGTGTGTGCCCCATTTCCATGTGCAATTTGAGTAACAAGCCAATAACTAGCAATATTTGCAGTTAATTGGCTCCAATTAGGATTTTCACTTGCATCTTATGAAGTGCCTATTCTATAAAGATGCATGCACAAATTTTTTTAGCATCAACTGAAAAGGGGTGTGACCATGGGAGGGGCATGAGTGGGTCAGAGACATTCACTGAAGATGCATGCAGTATTATAGAATTTGGGGGATCCGTGCCTAACTTACATGTGAGTATTTATACCAGTTTTCAGTTGGTGTAAATCCCTGCACTCATTTACTGAATCTAGTCCCAAATGTACTGGGGACAGGATAAGCCAGTTCTGGGGTCCCATTGCATGTATGTATCTGTAGTAACACCCTGGCCCTCGGACTATGTATGAAATTATTCTTTTTTTATATATTTATTTTCTGTAACTTTTCTCTCTTTGTTCTGCACAGTTTTTGTTTTGTATGCTTGTGAACCATTTTGAATAATCTGTTTTTGAGCAGCAAAATGATATATAAGTGTGAATAAAGAAAGAAAGAAAGAAAGAAAGAATGAAATTGAAAAAGGTAACATGCAATATTCAAAGCTAGTTAAAGGCAAACTTGACTAAGAAGGAGTGAAGTAATGTCAATATATACCAAATAAAACTTCACTAGTTATGTGTTCAGTAATTTAAATTATTCTGAAGATCTACTCATTTTCTCTTGGTAAGAAGGAAAAGCCTCAGTATCTTGTGAACAAACTGAGGCTTTTCCTTCTTACCAAGAGAAAATGAGTAGGTCTTCAGAATGAATAATTTAAATTACTGAACACATAACTAGTAAAATTTTATTTGGTACATGATGTCAGAAAGGCTGCATACAGAAAAACACAGCAAGGTAGCACAGTTTATCCACAGAAGATGTGCAAACAGTATAACATCACTGTATCAGTGTATCATGAAAACAGTGGGATCAGGACAAACGAAAATGTGATTACCTGGGACATTTCCATTCCCACTCAAAAACACACAAAAAAAACCAAACCTTGATGCAAGCGCACCAAACACGGTGGTAAAGAAATAGAAGTGTAAGATTGGCACAAGCTTATTCTGCAGTACCCATGAAAGAAGAGAATGAAACACAAACGTCAGCACTGGGAAATGAAAGGTGCGATTTACTGATATATTCCAATCGAGATTCAGACAGACTAAGCACAACCTATTACAGAAAGAGTGAAGGGCTGCAACGCAAGCTTACATCAGACAACTTGGAAAAGGAAGAGCCAACGTCAGGGCATGCTAATTTGCATTCACCCAGTATGCACTGCGGCTGATTTGGGAAAGATAGTAAGTTGGAAAAATAATAGAATGTACACTGTATTGTTAAATGAGATACAAACTTTTAAAATAAATTCACCTTTCCCTGTTGTTATAATAAGGTTTTAGTCTATAAATTGAATTACCCTGACCTTAAATGGTTTGAAATATAGGGTTATAAATAGAGGTATGACCAGCTATAACATCGTGCTCGCTTCGGCAGCACATATACTAAAATTGGAACGATACAGAGAAGATTAGCATGGCCCCTGCGCAAGGATGACACGCAAATTCGTGAAGCGTTCCATATTTTGTTCCTGGGCAGCCGACCTCAGAACGATGGGAAACAAAACTTACCCAATCACAAAATAATCCCCGGACATGAACTTATACAGCAAGAGTGAGGGTTGATATTTATAAACTCTGCATCATTTAAATAAATTAGAAACATTCAGCACTATGCCCACATACTTCAGCGACCAGTGCAACTACTCCTATAAAGATTCCCCACATATGAATGTTTTCTCTTTTAGACTGACAAATTGTCCGATGTCATTCTATACATTAAATAATCATTTAAATAAAATCAATTATCCCTCCTGATTAGAGAAACCGTGAGTGGCAAAATATGGAACGCTTCACGAATTTGCGTGTCATCCTTGCGCAGGGGCCATGCTAATCTTCTCTGTATCGTTCCAATTTTAGTATATGTGCTGCCGAAGCGAGCACGATCCTAAAGCAGGTCCCATCTCTATTTACGGTACCAGAGTACGTATATGTTTTACCTTATGGTGACTTAAAAGTAAGATTAAAAATATATTTGGTAAAAACTAAAACATTTTGGAAACAGAATATACAAACAACTGACAGTTTTATTTCGCAAACTTTTACATTTTTTACTTTTCTCTTGTCACTTACAGCATGTTTGTACTGTTTCCGTTTCTCTGTATGCAAAATAGGTGTAGTCGTCAGGACGCCTGCGCCGAGTCCTCCAGAAGCGGCGCGCCTCAATCCCAGAGTTCTGAGTTCTCCCTACCGGCGCTTGTCGTTAAACCTCATTGGCCTGGCCTTCTCAAGCGGAAGCGGAAGCGAAGCCGGGGTCCCGCGGGGGAGGAGGGGCGTGCACTGAGCAATAGAATCTTGAGAGTGCCGGTGGTGCGAGTGTGCGGTAGTCCCGGGGTTCCTCTCGGAACACCTCTCAGGATGTCGGAGAATCAGGGGCCTGCCAGTCCCCCGCCGAACAACGGGAACCGTGTGCGAAACCCGGTGCTAAACCCAAACCCGTTGATTAACGTGCGGGACCGGCTCTTCCACGCGCTTTTCTTCAAGATGGCCGTGACATACGCGCGCCTCTTCCCCGCATCCTTCCGCAGGCTCTTCGAGTTCTTCGTGCTGCTGAAGGTAAGGTTGCCTCGGGACGTTCCCGTCTCTTCCTTTTTCCTCGACAGCTTACAGGCAGGGCATTCGGAGAAAGGGTGGCAGCAGGGCCGGCTTTCTGAGTGGTGCAAACAGGGCCCCAAGCTTTCTTACAGCTAACGAAAGCACAGCCTGCTGTTAGGCATTGGGGTCCCCTCCAAAATTTCTGCTCTGGACTGTAGCATGGTTAACACCTGCCCTGGATCGCAGATATGCAAATATTTGGTGTCAGTGTTCATTGTTGTATCCTAAGAATGAAACCTCCTGGGTCACACTCATCTTTCCCGGTCTGGCCTTTATATGCGTTCTTTCCTTACAGAAATGTCAAACTGATGTGCCAGGGTGTCTTTACCTTGGAAATTGTTTTGTTAGCAGTCGATAGATTTACTTAAAGGATTACACTGTTCAAGATTCACAAGGTACAGAGGGGGCAGCCTTCATGAAATTTGTTATGCCCCATGCTGAAAGCTCTTCTCTCGGTTCTTTTTGCTGGCTGTTGCCTGAGCTGATGACACCTTAGTTCTCTGTTGTTTAAAGGTGCCATGGCAGTGTGCCTCACATGTTTAGGAAGAGCAAAGGTGGTTTCTGCTGCTTTTTTTAAACAGATGCACCTGGTCAGGTTATTGGGGCCCAGAGTCTTTTCCAATGATTAATGGACCCTTCAGTCCAATTTCCTAGGTGATGTGTGGGAGTGTGTGGATGACATACATATCCAAATGCAGATGCCCCTTGAAGGCTTAATGCATCATAGTACCAGAAGGGTTTGGCTTGCTTCATTGTGGGCCTGTGCAGCTAACTTCATTCACCACTACAGCTTGAGTAGGTGTAAAGACAATATCTTGGCATTGGGCACTGAACAAACATCATGTTCAAATCAGTCTGCCAACAGTGTCTCCTGCTTTAGTGCAGCCTGGTGGATTTTCAAACCAATTCTAAACAGTGACAAGCCAGAGAAGGGAGCCAGGAGGATGCCAATTCCCTGGACCAAGATTTTTGTCAGTTGATTATTCTAAAACTTTTTCATGCTGATAGTGTTTTGATCTTCTATTAACATTCTCTAAAGTATGGAATACATGTGGTCTGGGTCTCTAAGGTGGTATTTTTAAAAATTATCCATATTGCATGCAAACTCAACCTTTGCAACCCCTCACTGAAATGTTTGTCTAACTTTATTTTTTAATGACTCTCCTTCTTAAAGTTTATTATTGTACTCCTCTAATAATAGTTTCAGAGGACTAGCTGCTCCATGAAGTGATCATTTAGGACAGGGGTGCTCAATGTTCATCTTCGAGGGCCAGTTGGGTTTTTGGGATTTCCTCATTGAATATGCATGAGACTTATTTGCATTTACTG
Organism: Microcaecilia unicolor; assembly: GCF_901765095.1. Taxonomy (NCBI): domain Eukaryota; kingdom Metazoa; phylum Chordata; class Amphibia; order Gymnophiona; family Siphonopidae; genus Microcaecilia; species Microcaecilia unicolor. The sequence continues at coordinate 69,954,927 of NC_044041.1, forward strand.
TCTCCATTGTATACAAATAGATCTCATTCATATTCATTGGGGAAATCCTGAAAATGCGACTGGGTTGTAGCCCTCAAGGACTGACATTTTGCACTCCTGATTTTAGGATATTGAGAGACTTTATTTCCCCAGTAGGTCCGTGAGTCAAGCAAATTTCAATTATAGCAGCAGTTCCCAATTATAGTATCAGACTGCTACTGAGAGCTGGATCCACAGCATAACAAACCATCTGGCAAATTGGTTAAAGATTCCTGCTTTGAACTCAGAAACCTATCTGCATTCTATGATAACAAACAGCCTTACAGAGGGGGTTGTTCCAAATGTTCTCAAAGAAACCTTAGTTAAACCAAGTCTTAAGAAACCATCACTGGATCTGGTTTAAAATTTACCATTTGTATCTAAAATATTAGAAATGGTTGTGTTTACACAATTACAATCTTATGTAGAATCGAAAAATATTTTACATCTGAGACAATCTGGTTTTAGGAGGGGTCATAGTACAGAGATGGTCATGAAGTACGGCATGCAGTTAAACAGAGCATGCGCTTATCCAACGTGCACTTAAATGGAGTGCACTGTATACATGGAATAGAAGGGATGGTGGTATATAATAAAAGATCAGCACAAAACAGAACAGAGTCCCTCACAAAAAAACAATATAGCAAACTCAGCAAAGGTGACACCAAAAAAGGAAAAGGCTAGATGATGTACAAAACTTATAGGTTTTATATAAAACATCCAAAGACTCAACATGAATGGTGTTTCGGCCGCAATGGCCTAGTTCAGGAGTCTAACAACAATAAAAAATATAACAAACTTTAACATAAAAAATTAATGATGAAAATATTATGACACGGTATAAAGATAAAGCATAAAAATATATATAAAGACAAGAGTACAGAATATGTATAAATTATTTAAAATTTCAATAAAACATCTAGAGAAAATTTATGACATCATTTAAAACATAGAAGAAAGGGATGTTGCATGCCATTATTTGGAACATTCAAAAGTGTTTCTCTTAACAAGGGGGGGAAAAGGAAAGTATACTAATATCCAAACAAAATATAAATGAATATGTACTCTTAAATAGAAATAATAATTTAACAATATTTAAACAAATTGACAAAGAGATAAGGAAAATGAGCCAATATCTAACAAATGGATGTCATGTAACACTTTAACACTTTGTGTGTGTGTTATATATATATATATATATATATATATATATATATATATATATATATATATATATATATATATACTCGAGGAGGCACCAGGAGATGCATTTAATATGTCTGCACTGATGACAGTAAAAATAACAGCGGCGAAAAAACAATGCCGTCATTAACCTATTCAACATGAAACTGATGAAACTATTAAAGTCTCTGTCCTACTTTGCTAAAATTAAAAACTGTATGATAATGCCATTTGCAATAAAAAGATATCTGGAGGGCCAAGTTAAAACAAACAATGAGTGACACTATGAGGGGCATTTTCGATATGACGTCTAAGTGCGATTTTGGATGTTTTCACAAAATGTCCAAAATCCAAATAGGAAAGATGGTAATTTTCCAAAAAGAAAAACGTCTATCTCTTTTTTTTTTTTTTTAATACTGTTTCGAACAAAGTTTTGTGCATTGGATGTTTTGGTTTTTTTTGGTCAATTTTCTAAAAAAAAACCCCAAGTGCAAAATGTAGAAATTCATGCCATTTGGGATGTAGGAGGAGCTGGCATTTTTAGTAGACTGGTCCCCCAGACATCCCAGGAGAGCAGTGGGACATCCTAGAAACCATTTCTGTGGACTTCATAAAATTGCTCCCTTATCTTTTTCCCTTAGCCCTCCAAAACCTGCTGTCCCCCACACTACTGTAGTGCTTATGGGTGAATGAGGTACCTATATGTGGGTACAGTAGGGTTTTGGTGACCTTGGGAGGGGTCAGAGTTTCCACCACAAGTGTGACAGAGGGAGATAGAGACCTGGGCCCTCCACTGTGTACTGCAGTAACCACTGCACTACTCCAAGGACCTGCATGCTCCTGTAATAGACCTGACTTTTAACATCTGCAGCTTTCGTAGATGCTGGTAAATCAAATTTGTATTCACACTTTTTGGGGTGTGGGAGGGGGTCAGTGACGACAGGGGGGGTATTGGGGCTCCTCCTTGATTCCCTCCAGTGGTCATCTGGTCATTTAAGGCACCATTTGTGCCTTGTTCATTCTGAAAACAGGTATAGACCAAAATGTCTTGGTTTTAGTCCTGGACATTTTTGTTTTGACCCATTATGACTGTAAAATGTCCCAAGTGTTAGGCACACCCGACATGCCCCTGACATTCCCCTTTGTGATTTGAACACATTTCTGATGGACTTCATAGAAGAAAAATGTAAACATAGGTTTCAAAAATACTAATTTGGATGATTTTGTGAGAAAAATATCCAAATATTGCTTCATGCCACTTTTTAGATGTTTTTCTGTTCCAGAAATGAGCCTATATGTGTGTGTATATGTATGTATGTATGTATGTATATATATATATATATATATATATACACACAGTGCACTCCATTTAAGTGCACGTCGGATAAGTGCATGCCCTGTTTAACTGCATGCCGTACTTCAGTCCCGTTTTTGGTGCCATCAATTTCTATGGGGACAAACTTCGGTTTAGCCCACCACTGATAAGTTAAAGATTCGCTTATATGCATGTTTTTTTTTTAATTTATAGAAGTCTTTATTGAGCATTGTGAAGCCAATACAATACTTACTCATCTTCATACAATATATTAATCCACAGATGTGCTTAACCAAACAATGAGTACATAACAGAGAAAAGGACCAGCAAAAGAGCAATGCTATAAGAAATACTAATTTTACTTCAAAATTTTTTCAGTGGTAATGTAAATATATCCCCCTTGCCCCTATCTTAAGCCCCTCCCCTTCACCTTTCCTTCCATCCTGTTTATACACCTTTTATCCAGAGCATACTTTTAGAAAGGGTTCCCAAACCCTTTCCCATTTGGACAGAGTTTTTCTTTTCACAGTTTTTAATCTCTCCATCTCACATATGTATCGCACCTTGGTTATCCATCTCACCATTGGGGGAACCAGCGGTGATTTCCAATTCTGTGCTAAGTTTATGCGAGCTGCGTGCAAGGATCCTCTCAACAAGAGCCACTGGTCAGATGTAAAGCCCCTCTGGCCTCTGTCCTTATAAGAAGACCAAAGGATGCCACTGTACAGACCTGTAATCAAAACAGCAAAGATGACTCTAAAAAATGAGGTAAACAAAAATGATGAAAAATGAAGACAGTACTCCAATGGTGAAGATTTAAAAAGTTTATTAATCATAAAAGATATACAAAATAGGGGAGAACAGGACTCGACACAGCTGTGTTTCGGCCAGCAAGGCCTGCGTCAGGAGTCTATATAAAACAAATCAAATCATAAATATTAAAATGAGAAAACAGTATCTATGACTAACCAAATGTTTGATAAAACAGACTGATAACTGTGTAAATCCCGTCAGACAATGTTTTATCAAGGAAAAGATAATCCAATCTGGAGTAAGAAAGGTGCATGTGAAAGTAAAAGGTGTAATCCCTCCCTCTAGGGTGTCCCAGTCTCCACACATCATACAAACCCATCCCCTCTACAAAGTTTTTCAGAGTCTGAGAAATTCTACAGTCAATCGGAGCAGGAGGAGCAGAGCGGTCAAGCCTAGGCTGCATAGTGGCATTAAAATCTGCCACCAGCACTTTACCTCTAGCAAAAGTCTGTAACTCCCGTTGAAGTCTTAAAAAAAAATGTTCTTGCCTCTCATTTGGCGCATAAATACTTGCTAATGTATATTCCTCCTGCTCCAACAGAACATGCAAAAAGAGATAACGACCCTCCCTGTCTCTTTTCGAATGAACAATCTGTACCTGAACATCCTTATGGAACATAATAGCCACTCCCCTTTGTTTAACCCCCCCTTTACATCAGAGGCATAGAGCACCGTCAGGTATTGCTTAGATGATGATGATCCCTCATGTTTCTGTAAGAAATGAGTTTCTTGCAAAAAAACCACATGAGGGTATCGCAAATGCAACTCCCGCAATAGAGCATGCCTCTTGTATGGAGAGTTTACATTGTAAGTAAGAAACTTAATGTCCGCCATCTAACAGTCTCTGGTCTAAACACAGTTTTGATGAAAGGTGCATACCCGTCCCTAGTTCCCCAACTCCGGTGACACCTCCCCCCACCTATCCTGCCCACCCTCTCCCCTATCTCCCACCCTTCCTTCTCTCATCCACCCCCCAACCGGCACCATCCAGCGCCACTTGGGCACAGGAAGAAGAAGACCCCACGGGCCAAACAGTAAACTACCCCCTCAATCCCCCCACCCACCCATATATATTCACACAATCTCAAGTTCATCCCTCACCTTCCAGTTTATGGAAACTCTCGCGCCCGCTTTTCCCAGTCCTTTTCCCTCTTAGATGCCCTCTAGGGCAGAAACCAGAAATACCAACATTCAGTCAATCCAGTCCAGCCAGCAGTTTCTCCTGTCTGAGTCTCAGGTTTCTTTGCAGCTTTCTCCACTCTTTTCCACCTCTGGAACCGGATCTTCGTAGCAGAGGCCAACCCCACCGGCACGTTTTCAGTCAGGGCCAGGCCCGTTTCATGTAGGTACTTCCACGCCGCTCCCACACTTTGGCAACGAAGTTGCACTCCTTTAATCTCAAAGCAGATAGTGAACGGGAAAGCCCACCGGTATGCTGTCTTCTCTTTAGTCAGGATCTCAATAACCGGCTTCATGGCTCTCCTCTGGCTCAGAGTAAACAAAGAAAGATCTTGATAAATCGACACACATGCCCCGTTGAAATCCAAAGTGGGCGTCTGACGGGCCTTTTGCCAGATCTGATCTTTGCACACATAGGTAGTAAAGCGGACCACAATATCTCGCGGTCTATTGTCTCTAGCTTTGCCCAGCGCTCTATGGGCTCTTTCAATGCCCACTGCTCCAGGGTCAAAACTCTCTCCCATCAGCTGTGCATATATGGCTCGCACCATAGCCGGTACATCCTGCAGTCCTCCATTTTCCTGGACACCTCAGGACCTAAGGTTCTGTCTATGGCCACAATTTTCCAGGTCGTCTAGCTTATATTGAAGCTCCTCTGCTTGCTCAGCCATTTTATTTAATCGCCTCTCCATCTCTTTGTTCTTCTCCGTCTGTTCGTCTACTCGCTCCTCCAGTGCTTCCACCCTGCCCCCGCCAGCTCTCTCAAGTCAACGCTTAACTCATCCTCATGTTCCAGGATTTCTTCTTTGGAAGCCCGGATCTCAGCTCGAATCACCTCGAGACACTTTGTCAGGTCCTGTGGTAGTGCTTTTGTGGGGGCAGGATCAGTTCGCTCCTCACGGGAGGATATCGAGTCCGACTCCGACGATCTTCGCGGCTTAGGTGTGACGGGATAGGCCCCTTGCCGTCTGCCTCGTGGAAAGGCGTTCGCTGTCCTGCGGCGGTACGCCGGTTTTTTTGCTCATTTTACGAAGCAGGATCAATTTCCAATTCGCTTCAACTTGATCAGACAGAAAAGAGATGGACTAGACCTCAGTCAGAGCTTAATTGAAGGTGGGGAAGCATGGAGCTAAAGGATCAAGCGGCCATTCAGCCTTGTGATGTCACTTCCTCCCTTATATGCATGGTTTAAGACCGCTCCTCTGCAGGAAAGACTCCGCATAAGCGCATGCACGGCATGTGACAAAGGGGCGATAAATTTGAAATCTCATTGGTTAACTGCCACAGGCAGAATAAGCGAAAGAAAGTTGTTAGAGTGTTCCCTGGAGTCGTCATCATCGCACAACTGTAAGACTTTAACACTGGCTGAATAGAAGTTCTTAAAAAATTAGAAAACAAGCAAAGTCAAGCATCTATTTAAAAATAATAAAAATGTGAAAGATGGAAAATGTTTTGTGTAATAAACTGAAAAGCACAAGATAAGAGAACAAAATTCATAGCGATCCAGCAGTAGTAAAAAAAAAAAAAAGCAATCCAGCATTAATAAAAAAAAAAAGTGTAAGAGTAAACAAAATAGACAAAAAACATTGCCCAAGATAGATACTGAAAAGGACTAGATGCAATATCCAAAAATCTAATTAGTCTAAAAGAGGACATTAAAAAAGTTATAGAACCAATGTATTGGCTGTATCCCTAAAGGCCAGATTAATACAGTAATCCAGAGTTACCCACATTTTGAAAATCCTGCGTTGCAAATTATACTAATGTTAAAGGATCTAAAAGACAAGAGGTAATCATGTAAGAATCTCTGATTAATATATTTCTTATTCGCTAGAAAATAGCAGGACATATTAAAAATACTGCTAAGCCCAACTCTGCATTGAGACCATTAGGAACCACAGTAAAAGGAAGGTATCTTGGTCCCCTCCTCTCCACCTTGGTTGAATATGTTTAAAAAAACAGAAATTTAATATCATCCATAGTGTGATTAAAATCGTTCCAATGAGATACCAATGGCGCTGACAGTATATTTCTGCTTATGCAGCTTCTTTGTTCGATGATTCTTGTTCGGACCATCTGTTTTGTTTTGCCTACATACAACAGGTTTTAAATGTACTACTTTATTATCTTGTGTGCCCCGTAGTCTTTGTACTTTTAAGTAGATTCACATGTACCAGACACTGCTTCTGCTTCTTAAGACATAGAGGTACTGGCAATATCCATTTTAGTCTTCAAAGTCCAGTAACACTAGTACATCTAGCAGTACTGTAGACCCAATAATAATGATAGTGAGCCTTTTTATGAGAATAAGAGCAAGACATCTGGAACTAGAAGTCTTGGTATGGGGTTAATGGTAAGGTTTGTGACTGGGAAAGGCTTGTGTAGTGGAGAGGTCCATGTCCTTTGATAACGTTTGCATGTAGGTTCCATGTACCTAGATGCCGGAAACCAGTGCTTCTGGCTTAATGAACTATGGAAGATAGGCAATTATTTTTAAAGGATCCTTCGCTGTGATGGTGTACTAACAAGTGTTTTAGAACATTATTTACTAAACTCAGGAAACCTGTTGAAGAGTCATTGATTCTAGGGATGGGATGGAGGCTGAGAGCAAAGCCTGTGTGTGTGTGTGTGGGGGGGGGGGGGGGGGGGAGATGGTGGGGTGATAGTTGAGACAGCACAAGACCTGTCCTTTGCTTCTCTCTGCTGATGTTTTGAATGAGAGGATAAAGTAGTGACAAAACTTGTGAAGGCAGAGCACAACGGGCAGGCATGGCTGCCATCATATGTCATACATCCTGATTATAAATGTGCTAAAACCCAGAGCTGTACAGCTGGAAAGTTAGCTCTCCATTTTAAGTCATGTCTCAACCTAATATTCGTCTAGTGTTTGAGGAATAGACTGCAAAAAATTCTTTCTCTCTATCTCAGATATGAAATATTTGATTTTTGACGATTGTTTTCTTGAAAACTGAGTGCTGAGTAAACAGGTAACCCAAGATACTTTTTAGTGTTAGTGCTTTGTTGCTGCTGACTCTCTCTTCTCTTCTCTCTCTCCCTTCCTTCCTTGATACAGGCCCTCTTTGTGCTCTCTATCTTAGCCTACATCCACATTGCTTTCTCTCGCTCTCCAATCAACTGCCTAGAACATGTTCGGGACAAATGGCCTCGAGACGGCATCCTGCGGGTGGAAATCCAGCACAACTCCAGCCGTGCCCCCATCTTCCTGCAGTTTTATGAGACTGAGAACTTCCCAGGAATGGTGAAAGAGGAGGATGACGAAGAGGAGGAGGAGATGAGTGTGGATATGTTTGATAACAGCTCAATTAAGGTATATTACCAAAGGAATAGAGAAACATAGGTGATAAGGCCTCTGTGCAGGGCATTGCCGAAACTTCACCTAGAATGTGGTGTACATGAGAGAGCTAACCAGAATGATGCAGGATAGCCATTAAGCACTATATGAGCTGAGAATTGAGAAATTAAATGTCTGCCTTAGAGAAGAGGCAGCACGTGTGCGGCAGGATAGAGATCTTGAAATGCCTTAGAGATATAAATAATGCACAAGAAGCAACCTTTTCAGAGAGGAAAAAAATCCTCTAGAACCAAGGGGTTATGTTTGAGGGTCCAAAGAGTTAGGAGCACCATCAGGAAATTTTTCCTCATGGATAGAGTGGTGTGGGCATGGAATGGCCTTCCAAGGGAGGTGCAGATGGGACAGTAACAGTTCAAGAAAGCCTTGGATGTATTAAGCATAAGCTTGAGGCAGAGGACGTATTCGTAGTGGACCTGTTTTAGCGCACCAAGTCCAGCAAGAGTTTGGCATTGTCACTGTATCAACAATTGCTGGGCTTTATTAAGTGGGACATGAGCCATAGAAGGGAATGGGAGTTGGAGCTAGTGGTGGAATATAATGAGAGGCAATGGAAACAAATGGAAGAGGCTCTTGTAGGGTCTTTTACGTGTATGGTGTACAGCGCTGCGTATCCCTTGTAGGCGCTATAGAAGTGTTAAGTAGTAGTAGTTTCACGGGTGGTTGTGCACCTACAGGAAAACAATTGCAAAATGCTTGCATCAGATGCTAGCAAGATTGAAACATGTTTCCGGGGTGTAAAGGGCAGATGCTGGAGGATGTATCCTGAGAGGGGTCCTGGGTTATGTTTGGTGGAATTGTTATAAGATCAGTGCATTTTGGAGGATGATTCATTTTCTATTACAATATGTAATAGGGGTGGATCTACCCTGGGATCAGAGGATTTTCTTTTTAAGCTGAGGAGAGGGGAAAGGCACCACAATGCAAAGGAGATTGACTTGACATTTTTTGAATGTTGCTAAACTTGAGATGGCAGTTTCTTGGAACGAAGTGAGAGCTCCAAAGGGGACCCAATGGTTTGCTAAGCTGTGGGGCCAGAATTCACAACAAAACTGGAAGATATGTCTACGTAAAGTCCAAGGGAAACAAAGAAGTAGCGAGTGTGACACAAGCTTCAACACAGGAGATGTCTATCACAAAGTTCTTTATTGCACCAAAAAGAGACCTGATACGGGGCTGTGTTTCTGCGGTGAAAACTGCCTACTTCAGGGATCAAGAGGACAATGTCTGGAGCAGGTTCACTGTAAAAAAACAAAACAAAAAGTAGAGCACAGTCGGTCCCTGAGGCACTCTCTCATATGCCAGATGAGATCTGGGTCTTCACGTCATATCTTTCTGTACTGGCACATGAATGCATCAAGGTTCCTGTGGGTGCCGAATTATCTTGAGAATGGCTGGCAGGTCACTTTCTTATATACAGTTGGATTCTACCTTTTTTTTACAGTGAACTGGAAATTTATTACAAAAACCAAACAGATTATTAGAGAGCCTGTGTTTCATCCTCCCAGAACCTGCTCCAGACATACTCTTGACCCCTGACGTAGGCGGTTTGATAGACATCTCCTGTATTGAAGCTTGTGTCACACTCTATACTTCTTCGTTTCCCTTGCTAAGCTGTGGAACGTGGGATTTCTCTCAGTAATAGGTAGAAAAGTAGAGAGGTTATATAGAATCGGAAGCCTTTTCATAGTGTATGTAGTAACAAAGGTTTGGTGTCTGTGAGGTACCTTAATAAATAGTAGGTACACTAGGGGAGGAGGATAAGACTAACTGGAGGGAGTTTCATTGGGATCCCTACTGGTAGGGGCGGGGTGATGGAGTGGAGGGATAAATTGTTTGATATTTTAGACTGATTAGGGGCTCTAGCAATGCCTCAGGAATTAAACTGGGCAGACGGAGGATGGGTCTTATCTGCTTATTGACCAAGAGCTAGATCAAATTCCTTAACACAGGGTCACATGAGACACTATGTGCTATTTATGGTTGTTAGGCCTGATGTCTCCCTTCCCCCCTTCATACATCTGTTAACTGGAATAGCATTTTGTTACTATCCAACATTATAGGATAACACACTTTCCTTCCTTAAATGCCTTCTGCCCAAGCATTAGGAGTCTTGGGATTGATCCTGAAGAAGTTTGCCAAAAAGCTGTGGAGTCTACCTTTTATGCAGAAAGAAGGGATAGAGAAAGGATAGAAATGAACAAATGCCTGTGGGTTCTAAAGAGTGGAACGGATATTGAGAGCATAGGGTCAGAGCAAAAGGGTCATGGGTTGAGAGACTGCTGCCATTTGAACAGCTCACATACTCACTCCATTCAATCATGTTCAACAGTTTGAGCTGGACATTGAGCCAAAAGTCTTCTTGAAACCTTCCCTGGCAAGCAGCACTGAAGCCGTCAGCCAGAATGAAAGTCAAGAACTTTCCTTTAGTGAGGCAACTGCTAAAGGCGTGCAACCACTGAGCGAGACTGTTTCTGAGTTTGAGATGCTGGCCAAAGCAGGTAAACCTCTCCCACTCTGACTCGTACTTTTTTATGACTGTGGCTGTGTTCCCTCTGTCCCCTGCTGTTATTACCCTTTCTCTATGGCTTCCTGTTCCTCTGCCATGTGATAGTATCAGAATAAGTCACTCGCAAATAGTTGTTCATGCAGGGCACCCTCTTTGTAAAGTTTGCTAGTAAAAGGCGTTGTGCTTGGAGTTCTGGGGCTCTCAGTGACAGTGGTGTATCGTCGGAGGTGGTCATGTAGCATAAACTGGCTTTAGCCGATGTGCCAGTGGCATTTTTTTGGTTTAGTAGTTTTACAGCTCGTCGGTACAGGTCTTTATTGGGCTATGGTACTATGAGCCTTCATTCACAAGTACCTGGTTTCCCCCCTTTAATAGTCTCCTATTTCAGTCCCTCAGTCTTCTCCTTGGATTTCCTTATGACTGGACTGCTTTCTCGTTGCCTTCTTACCAGTTACCGTGTCTAACGCTACCCTGGTGCTAAGCGATGTGCTGGGAAGTGTGCTGTAGGCCCTGCCTGTAATGTTCCTGATGTGAAGTGTTGCTTTTCTCTTAGACTCATCATGCGTTTCCATCTAGCTTTCATCACGGAGTTGTTATATGCAACCTTTTCATAGGCTGGGCTGATGTAGTAAGCTTAGCACACAATTCCCTAACACACATTTAAGATAAAATGTGTCCAATGCAGCAACCAAATTATATGTGAATTGCATGCAAACAAGCGGACAAAACACAGAAGAGCCCAGCAATCACCATGGAAGTGTACATAACGGGTGTGCACTAGCAGCAGAATCAATATTTTGTGTATAACCGTATTGGCACTTGGAATTGTATATGCATACGTTATGCATTCCTGACATGTAAACGTGCATAATTGCTATGGTATTTAAATCTCTGCAGTTAAGCACTTCACCCTTTTTCATAGCCGTGACACTTTCCCCTTAACCTTGCATTGTGCAGTCACCTCAACTCCTCATCCTGCTGTTTTTCATTTTTGACTTTTTTTTTTTTTTTTTACAAGACAGGAACTAAGATGTGGGTTCTTCGTGCTTGCACAGAAGAAATGGGCATGAAACTCTCACAAACACTAGCTGCAGAACAAGCTTAACGTTTTACTCCTCCCCAGTGTTAGAAAAGTGTGCACTCAGCCTTCAGCTCTTTTGCATTCTTCTTTGCATCTGCTTTAATAGCCTCATTATCACTGGATTTAAATGTGCAGCATGCTGTCTCTAAGCCTTTGTACAGGGGTTTGTTGTGTGCGTGTGCTTAATGTAGTTTCTAAGTCTCCCACACCTTATTACATTGGCCCCTCACTACTTCCCTTTTGGTTCCCATCTTGCTCCTTCCCTAACTCTCACCTTGTTCTGTCACAGTAAGCGTGATCCTGGGTATGAGCGTGACCCAGCATGCTCTTTCCACAGCCTGCCCTGCCATAAATAGTGGAAAGTAATGCATTTTTTTTTTCCTTGCAGTGTGGCCGCAGGAGGAGTACATTGTGGAGTATTCACTTGAGTACGGCTTTTTGCGCTTGTCCCAGAGCACACGCCAGCGGCTCAATATTCCAGTTATGGTGGTGACACTGGGTGAGTTTATCTGCAGCCTTCTGGCTCAGTGTCCTTAAGCTGGAACAATCTTCCTTCTGCATCTTGTAACCCCCCAGCCTCTTCCACCTCTCCGGTATTCTGCTTCTTTTGGATTTAATTTTTTTTTTTTTAATTTCTTTTGCCACTTTGTTCTTGTATTAAGGTAATCTTATTATCAGAAGGCTTTTCAAGGCTGTGAAGATGCATGGATTCTGACGTACTTGAAACTGATGTAACATTTGTTGAGGCTTAAGTATGCATATGTAAATGTATCCAAATCCCTCTCTTATGTTTAGGGCTTCAGATTGTAACTGATAAACACCAATAAAACACCCCCTGTGCACATCAAAACAGATATTTATTTGATAAGCACTGGGAAACCTCAACTTCCCGAGTACTTTCTTGTATCCCCCATTTGGGGTTTTTTTTTGTCTTTTCTGTTTTGACACAAACATACATTTCCATATCATCATGCCAATCAATCCATAGACAGGTGGGTTGTGTCCATCTACCAGCAGGTGGAGGTAGAGAGCAATCCTTTTGCCTCCCTATATGTGGTCATGTGCTGCCGGAAACTCCTCAGTATGTTCTCTATCTCAGCAGGTGGTGGTCACACACAGCAGCAGCTCTGGCTAGGTCTCCAAGCCTAATTCTTAGGTTTTGTTGAGTACCTGGGGTTGAGGGCTCTTCTTGAGCAAGTGCAAACCTGGCGGTGCCAGGTCCCTCCTTTTCTCCCCTCGACCGCTGGCTCCATTAAAAAAAAAAAAAAAAATTTGAACGTCCTTTAAGGGCGTTTATTTCAGCGTTTATTGCAGCTGCTCACTGGGACACCAGTTCGTTATAGCTCGGAGCGAGAAGCAGGTAATTTTACCTTTTATAGCGGGCAGGGGGTTCCTCGTTCGGTCTCCACGTGGCTTATGGCGTTGGAGGGCGAGGGCGTGAAGATTCGCTCCCCGGACCGCGTGTGTGCGTCTAGCTGGGATGCGGGGGTTTCAAAGCCTGACTCGCCTTTGTTTGGGCGTCAGTTTGGAGTCCGGTCAGTGACCTGGTTCTTCCTCCGGTGCGGTGGTTTTTTTCCCGCCATAAGCGCCCTCCCCCCCCCCCCCCCATTTTGGCCGGCCACTCTGCTCGGACGGCTTCTTCTTGGGCCGCCCTCGAGGTGGGAGACGTTAATGCTATGGTCGCCCTTGATTCGGGCGACGGCAAGAAAGCGGCGAAAGTTAAGCGCCGTTGGACGTCATTTTGGATGCGCAGCATGTTTCCCCCCCGCTCTTGCGAGTGTCAGTTGAGGGTGTGTCTAGGGCCGTGGCCCAGGCGGCAGAAGTGCACAGTCTAGGGGGTTCTCCCCTGAGTTCATTTTGCTGCTGCATCAGGCTTTTTCTTATGCTAAACACTGCCCCAGCTCCCCCCTCTGATCAAGGGGTTGAGGCCTCCGGAAGCAAACGCCCTCAGGTGGACTTCCAGGCCCTAGAGGACTCTGTCTCCTCTGATGTAGATGAGGGCCGCGTATCTGAGTTCTCCCAACGGTCCTTTGGGGATTCCTTGGAGGAGACGGATTCCCGCTCGGATGGAGCGGATGACCCCTCTGCAGCCCGGATCTTTCGCTCAGAGGATTTGCCCAACCTGTTAGTGCAGGCCATGAGCATTTTGAAGATTTCCTCTCCGGAGGACGTCTCTCCCTCAGCCTCTGTTGGCTCTGCCATTATGCTGGGGACGAAGTGCCCGCCTAGAACCTTCCACGTGCATGAAGCCATGCACACCTTGATTTCGGCTCATTGGAATTTTCCAGAAGCGAGCCTTAAAGTGGCCAGGGCTTTGTCCCGCCTCTATCCTCTGCCTGAAGGTGAACGGGAGGCCTTTCTTGGGCCTACCGTGGATTCTTTAATCTTACGGTGACTAAGAAAACGGCGTTGCCGGTGGAAGGTGGCACGGCCCTAAATGACGCCCAAGACAGGAGATTGGAGGTGGCTTTAAAGTCGTCCTTCGAGGCGGCTGCTTTAAGTTTGCAGGCCTGAATTTGCCTATGTGGCCAGGGCGTGCCTGATGCTGGTGCAGCGGGCTTCCCCCTCAGATCCTTCCTTGAGGGCTGATTGGCCAGCCCTGGAATCGGGCTTGGCCTACTTGGCAGACTTGCTGCATGATGTCTTGAGAGCCTCGGCTAAAGGTATGGCTCAGACAGTCTCTGCACGGCAGTGGCTTTGGCTAAAGCATTGGTCTGTTGACCACGCCTCTAAGTCTCGCCTGGGTAAGTTAGCTTTTAAAGGCAAGCTGCTCTTTGGGGTCGAGCTGGACAAGATTGTGACCGATCTCGGCACGTCTAAGGGCAAGAGGTTACCGGAGGTCAGGGCTCGGGCCAGGGGTGCCCGCCCCGGTTCCTCCAAAGGACGGTTTCAGGAAGCCCATCGGTATCACCCGGGCAAGTCGGGCTCCTCTGCCCCCTTTTCCTTCATAAGGAACTTCTCCCCCAAGCAGCATTCCTTTCGCAGAGACCGCCGTCCTGGAGGTGCCTCCTCCAGTCATCCCCCAGGGTCTCGTACCCAATGACGGGGCGCTGGTCCATGGCCCAGAGCAGATTGGAGGACGCCTATCCTCGTTTCTGGGCGAGTGGACCAGGGTAACTTCAGTCGCTTTGGTGCGGAAGTCATCAGAGACGGCTACAAGCTAGAGGTCTGCCGACCCTTAAGAGACGGGTTTGTGCACTCTCCCTGCAAGTCTCCGGTCAAAGCTGTGGCAGTGCAGCAGACTTTGGACAATCTGATCCGCCTGGGTGCGGTCGTTCCGGTGCCAGAAGATCAGCTTGGCAAGGGACGTTACTCCATTTACTTTGAGGTACCAAAGAAAGGAGGTTCTGTCCGGTCTATCCTCGACCTCAAAGGAGTCAATCGGGCCTTGTAAGTTCGGCACTTCCGGATGGAGACTCTCCGCTCTGTTATAGCGGCAGTGCAGGCAGGGGAGTTCCTGGCATCCTTGGACATCAAGGAAGCTTACTTGCATATTCCCATCTGGCCTCCTCAACGCTTTCTGCGTTTTGCAGTTCTGAGCCGACACTTCCAGTTCAGAGCCCTCCCGTTCGGGTTGGCTACTGCTCTGCGGACCTTCTCCAAAGTAATGGTGGTCATCGCAGCCTTCCTTCGCAAGAAAGGAGTAGAAGTCCATCCTTATCTGAACGACTGGTTGATCCGAGCCCCCTCTTTTATGCAGAGTGCGGCAGAGCTTCAGACCGGGTGATTGCTCTTTTGAGCTCCCTGGGGTGGATCATCAACTGGGAGAAAAGCCAGCTGCGCCCGACTCAATCCCTGGAGTATCTGGGAGTTCGATTCGACTCCCAAGTGGGCAGAGTGTTCCTGCCAGACAATCGGATTGTCAAGCTTCAGGCTCAGGTGGACAAGTTCCTAGCAGCCTCTCCTCTTCGGGCTTGGGACTATGTGCAGCTGTTGGGCTCTATGACGGCCACGATGGAAGTAGGGCCCTGGGCCAGGGCCCATATGAGACCTATACAGCTCTCTCTGCTGCAGCGATGGACTCCAGCTTCGGAGGATTACGCTGTGCGCCTTCCCTTGGATACGGCGGTGCGCAAGGCGCTGAGCTGGTGGCTGAGGCCAGACAAGCTGTCCGCAGGAATGCCTCTTATGACCCCGGAGTGGGTTGTCGTCACGGCGGACGCCTCTTTGATGGGCTGGGGAGCCCACTACTTGGGAAGGACAGCGCAGGGGCTCTGGCCCCCTGCAGAGGCAAAGTGGTCTATCAACCTCCTGGAACTCAGAGCCATTCGGTTGGCACCTTTGGAGTTTCTCCCGGTCCTGGCGCTGAAGCCAGTACGGGTCCGGTCGGACGATGCCACGGCTGTGGCCTATGTCAATCGCCAGGGAGGTACCATGAGCACCCCTCTAGCCAAGGAGGCCATGAAGCTAAGCCTGTGGGCGGAAGCGAACCTGGAACAGCTGTCGGCGGCCCACATTGTGGGAGTCATGAATACTGCTCAGGCCTTCTTGGACATCACGTAGTGCTGGGGCCAGCCGAGCCTAGATCTCATGGCGTCATCAGCCAATTGCCAAGTGCCGTGCTTTTTCAGCAGAGGACGGGACCCTCGATCTCTGGGAGTAGATGCTCTTCTCCAACAGTGGCCGACACAGGAGCTTCTCTATGTGTTCCCGCCTTGGCCCATGTTGGGCAGGGTGCTAGGCCGGGTGGCAAAGCATCCGGGCCAGATAATCCTGGTGAGTCCGGATTGGCCCAGATGTCCCTGGTATGCGGACTTGATCAGGCTCTCAGTGGACGGCCCTCTGCAGCTGCCAGCGGAGCGGGGCCTGTTGCATCAGGGTCCCGTGGTAATGGAGGATCCCTCCCCCTTTGGTCTTTCGGCCTGGCTATTGAGCGGCAGCGTCTGAGGAAGAAGGGCTTCTCAGACAAGGTCGTTGCCACTATGCTGAGAGCGAGGAAGCGCTCTACTTCTACTGCTTACGCCAGGGTTTGGCGTACCTTTGCATCGTGGTGTGAGGCAGGCTCACTTTCTCCCTTCATTGCTCCAATTTCTTCAGTATTGGCGTTCCTGCAAGAAGGTCTGGAAAAAGGCCTGTCGCTCAGTTCCCTTAAGGTCCAGGTAGCGGCTCTTGCTTGCTTCAGGGGTCACCTGAAGGGTGCTTCCCTGGCCTCGCAGCCAGATGTGGTACGCTTTCTCAAGGGAGTTAATCACCTGCGCCCTTCTCTGCACTCAGTGGTACCTGCGTGGAATCTCAATCTGGTGCTAAGAGCCTTGCAGAAGCCGCCTTGTGAGCCCTTGTTGAGGGCATCTCTGAAAGACCTGACGTTGAAAGCAGTCTTTTTGGTGGCTATCACTTCAGCCAGAAGAGTTTCCGAGCTCCAGGCTCTATCATGTCGGGAGCACTTTCTGCAGTTCACTGAGGCAGGAGTGTCTATTCGCACAGTGCCTTCCTTCCTGCCCAAGATTGTTTCTCGCTTCCATGTGAATCAGCAGCTCTGTCAACCCTCCTTTCGTAGGGAGGACTACCCAGAGGAGTACTCTGCTCGCAAATATCTAGATGTGAGACGAGTCATCATCAGATACTTGGAAGTGACCAATGATTCCGGAAGTCGGATCATCTGTTTGTGCTGTTCGCAGGTCCTCGTAAGGGTCTGCCGGCTGCCAAGCCTACAGTGGCACGATGGGTCAAGGAAACCATTGCAGCGGCTTATGTGGCCGCGGGGAAGGTGCCGCCTATCCAGCTGAAGGCTCACTCCACTGGAGCACAGGCGGCCTCGATGGCAGAGGCCGGGTCCGTCTACTTGGAAGAGATTTGTAGGGTGGCAACTTGGGCATTGGCTCATACCTTCTCCAGACATTACCGCTTGACTGTGGCTGCTCGGGCGGAGGCCCGGTTTGGAGCTTCAGTGTTGCGGTCAGGGATTTCTATGTCCCGCCCTGGGTGAGTACTGCTTCGGTACATCCCACCAGTCTATGGATTGATCGGCATGATGATATGGAAGGTAA
This sequence comes from Microcaecilia unicolor, assembly GCF_901765095.1. Classification (NCBI taxonomy): domain Eukaryota; kingdom Metazoa; phylum Chordata; class Amphibia; order Gymnophiona; family Siphonopidae; genus Microcaecilia; species Microcaecilia unicolor. The sequence continues at coordinate 69,972,381 of NC_044041.1, forward strand.
AATTATGTATCATACCTGATAATTTTCTTTCCATTAATCATAGCCGATCAGTCCATAGCCCCTCCCAGATATCTGTACTGTTTCTATTCTGGTTGCATTTCAGGTTCAAGTTTAGTCTTCAGTTCCTGTTCAGGAGGACTTCGTGTTAAAGTTTTTTTTTCAGTTGGATTCTTCAGGAGTTGAGACGATTTTGTGTTACAGTGAGCTGCTGCATTCCTCTCCCCTCCGTTTTACGGGGCTGGATTGAGACCTAAATTCTGCCGGCGCTCCCTCCCGCTTCGTGCGGCTGTAGGGCAGCTTTGTACCCCTCCCGCTTCGGCGGTGTTAGGGTCAGTCAGCTCCTCCCGCGGTTGCGGTTGCAGGATAAGCCAGATCCGCCCGCATCGGTGGGTGTGGTGTCCCTCCCCTGCTCCGCGGGGATGAGCTGGGCGGATTCCCCTCCCCCACTGGTGTGGGGATGAGCTGGGTTAATTTCCCTCCCCCGTTTCGGCGGTGGTGAGCTGGGCAGAGTGTCCCTTTGTGGGTGTAATTCTCTAAGTGCTGAGTCCTGCGGATGGAGCTTGGATATCGACATACTGAGGAGTTTCCGACAGCACATGACCACATATAGGGAGGCAAAAGGATTGCTCTCTATCTCCACCTGCTGGTAGATGGACACAACCCACCAGTCTATGGATTGATCAGCTATGATTAATGGAAAGAAAATTATCAGGTATGATACATAATTTTACCATTTGACTCCACCAGAAAAGGTATCTGGCAATAGTGCCTGTTCTGTAAAAACACTGAAACAGATCTTTTTTTGTACCACAAAGAGCCTTTGATTAGCTGGTAAAATACAAATTATAAATGCCTAAGAATGGAAGGTTAACTTACATTTAAGCTTCTGATGAGCTTTGGACGAACGAGCTGGTGCTTCAGTCCTCATAATTCTTTTGCTATCCAACTCCTCTTTGAATACAGGACTTTTGCATGTTTTCTTTGGGGTCCTGTGATTTCCTGCTTACTGAAGTGATTGTTGTTCTTGCCTGTGGTACTTGAGCATTCCAAGAGTATTATCTGAGCACAGCCTGAGGGGCCGGTGTTTTGTATGTGTTTGACAGATCCTACACGGGACCTTTGCTTTGGAGACCGTTTTAGCCGTCTACTCCTGGATGAGTTTCTAGGCTACGATGATATCCTTATGTCCAGTGTGAAAGCCCTGGCAGAAAACGAGGAGAACAAAGGTACGGAGTGGTATCCCTTCAGCCTGTGTCTTCTGTTCTGTACAGATGCTAGGAGATGGCTCTTGGCATGACGTGTGTAATCTTTCCTCACTATATATTGCTTTCCTACAGGATTCCTGCGGAACGTGGTGTCTGGAGAGCATTACCGCTTTGTCAGCATGTGGATGGCTCGCACATCCTACTTGGCAGCCTTTGTTATTATGGTCATATTTGTAAGTGGGTGTGGCTGTGGTTGTTGATGTGGGTTCTGTGTATGGGACTGTTACCCATCCGCACTTGTGTTTCTGTTCTACCTTTTCAGACCTTGTCTGTCTCGATGTTGCTGCGTTATTCCCACCATCAGATATTTGTCTTCATCGGTAAGTTACCAGGGCAAAGTCTCTCTTTTTATGTTTCAACAGTTTTTATTGATGACAATTCACAATAATACGTACCCACCAATATAGGCAAACAGCAATTCAATTCAAATCATATGCAGTGCCAGAAAGAACCAAAAAGTCATCAATCTTTTAACATTTTTCTCCCCCGACTCTTACCCTCTCTACAACCCAACGATTTAAATTACTGTATAGACTTTGCAACAATGTCCCCCCACCCTCCCCTGTAATAAGCCAACCTGCAATGCATTTCCATTAAGTTGTACCTTATAAAAAACATACTGGCATAACATGTCTATTGACACACATTTACAGTGTATTGCATTCAAATTTCTCCCCTTTTACACTCTAACCCTCCCCCACCTACCCACTCCAACTCCCTTATTATCCCTCCTCCCCCCCCCCCCCCCCCCCAATCCCTAAGCACTGCTCAATACTAGGGCAAAGTCTCTCTTTTATGTCCAAAATACTATTGTGTGGGAGTCTGATATACATCTTGGTTCTGGAAGAAAATGGATTTGTTGCAGGTTGATACACTGAGAGTTACCCACAGCTCTTTCTGTTTTGTGGTGGGTTTTTGGACCACATAAGTGCAAGATCTGAAGCAAGGAACTCTTGCACAGTTTCTTCTGTCAATGTGGCGTGAAGGAGTAGCAGGCTGGGAACTGGGGAAGCCAAGGTTCAAATCCCACTGATGCTCTTTGTGACCTTGAATGAGGCACTATGCCTTCCGCCTTCCATTGCTTTAGTTGTAAAGGGGGAGCCTTGAGTTACCAATGAAAAGGCCTGAGCTAAATAGTAACATAGTAGATGACGGCAGAAAAAGACCTGCACAGTCCATCCAGTCTGCCCAACAAGATAAACTCACATGTGCTACTTTTTGTGTATACCTTACCTTGATTTGTACCTGTCCTTTTCAGGGCACAGACCGTATAAGTCTGGCCAGCACTATCCCCGCCTCCCAACCACCAGCCCCGCCTCCCACCACGGTTCTGGCACAGACCATATAAGTCTGCCCAGCACTATCCCCGCCTCCAAACCACCAGTCCCGCCTCCCACCACCGGCTCTGGCACAGACCGTATAAATCTGGCCAGCACTATCCCCGCCTCCCAACCACCAGCCCCGCCTCCCACCACCGGTTCTGGCACAGACCATATAAGTCTGCCCAGCACTATCCCCGCCTCCAAACCACCAGTCCCGCCTCCCACCACCGGCTCTGGCACAGACCGTATAAATCTGGCCAGCACTATCCCCGCCTCCCAACCACCAGCCCCGCCTCCCACCACCGGTTCTGGCACAGACCGTATAAGTCTGCCCAGCACTATCCCCGCCTCCAAACCACCAGTCCCGCCTCCCACCACCGGCTCTGGCACAGACCGTATAAGTCTGCCCAGCACCATCTCCGTCTCCCGCCACCGGCTTTGCCACCCAATCTCGTCTAAGCTCTTTAGGATCCATTCCTTCTGAGCAGGATTCCTTTATGTTTATCCCACGCATGTTTGAATTCCGTTACCGTTTTCATTTCTACCACCTCCCGCGGGAGGGCATTCCAAGCATCCACTACAAATTCCCCTACTAGTTACTGCTGCTGAGGATTCATTCAGTGGTGAGCATGTGTGCTGTGGGACAGTCCCTAAGGGGGCATAGCTACTGATTTGAATTAGTTTGTCATTGTTCAGCTGCCCCTCTGTTTCTTTCAGTGGATCTGTTACAGATGCTGGAACTGAATATGACCATCGCCTTTCCTGCTGCTCCATTGCTCACCGTCATCCTAGCTCTTGTTGGTAAGTTTCCCTCTGTCTGTGTATCCTGTAGGAGATTTCAAAGATGTGCCAGGATTCTTCAGCCTGACATTCTTTGGCAATCTCTAGCCACTTCTGCAACTGCCAGCATTGTGGGAAGACCACCCTGAAATGCTTTCTTAATGGGGGACACGGCTCAAATCATGATACACTGAGTTTTATCTGCTTGGCCTAGAGATCTTCTCTTCCCATGGGATGTGGAGGCCATTCATGTCTGTAAAATGCACTGTTAGCAGTAGGGGTGTAAAGCTTTCCAAATAATTTGAAGAATAACCAAAGATAAGACAAGGAAAGTTGAACTGTAATAAATACCTAGCTAAATTAAAGTGTAAATAAATACCTAGCTGACGTGCTGAAAAGTATGTGCAAGATGACAGCCTCCTCTTTCCTTGGCCTCAGCACTTTCACCATCCGTCCTCCCTCCCCCGCTTCAACTGATGAAGGCTCGAGCCCAGCCCAGGTTCCTTGGTCCCTTCAGCTCACCCCAGTTTTCCTTAGCCTCTATCTGGATTTGGGAGCTGCTAGGCCTGCTTCTGATCCAGCAACTCCCCACTTGTCACCGACATAGGTTTGCAAATAGAATGCACGTGACAGTGCACAGTGTCCCCCTTGTTAGAGCCTGACCAAACTCAGGATCTTTGGTTTCTGCTGAAACCAAATCTTTGACCAAAATTGGCTGCTCGGTTTCAGCAGAAACCAAAACAGTAAACAAAACTTTGCCCCCTCCCCAATTCCATCCCCCTAACCATAAAAGCCCCCCCCCCCTCCTAACAGTGGCCCTCCCCTTCCCACCTGACCACCCGGGCCTACCTCAGTGAAGCTTTAGTAGTCTAGTGGCTCTTTGGAGGCAGGAACGGAACCCACTCATTTCTTCCCCGTGCGTTGCTCCAATCCAAATAGCTGCCGAGACTTCCCACAGCAGCCTTTCAAGACTGCCGTAGGTGGTCCTGGCAGCTGTTTGCGATTGGAACCAGCATGGTCAGAGGACTGGCTCCTGCCTGTGTTGGTTCCAATTGGAAAATGGCTGCCGGGACCTCCCACAGCAATCTTGGAAGCCATTTGGATTGGAGCAGTGGCACAGGGCAGGAACGAATGGGGTTCGTTTCTGCCCCTGAAGAGACCGCTAGACCACTCGGGCTTCACTAATGTAGGCCTGGGGAGGGCCTTTGGGTGGGAGGGGAATGCGGGAGAGTGATGGGGTGGCGTGGGGGAGAGGTGTTCAGTTTCAGCTGAAAATTCACAATCATTTTCAGCCGAAACTTGAACCTGGATTTTAGGTCTGTTTTAAGTGCCAAATCCGAAACTGAAATTTGGTCTAGCCACAAGGGGTAATCTCCAACACTACAGACACATACCACTGTAAAGGGTTAAGTCTGGTTTATAAAGTAGCACTGTATGCATGCTTGTTCTTACCTGTTATATTGCATTCCTTTAGTCCTACCAGACCAGTTCAGAACCTATGGGCTGTACCCTATAAGGGCACTGTGCAGTCTGAGGTGTTAAATATTTCAAATGACAAAGCAGTTCTTTTTCTTCCATGCAAGGAGCAACATTCAGTTTCTGTGGCTCCTCTCTCTGCCCGGGAAAAGAGCCTTTGAGTGTTTTCAGTATTTTTCAAATCTTTTTTTTCCTTCCTTGGTTTGTTTTCTTAAAAAAAAATTTTCTCTTTATTTTCTTAGTTATTTCTTCCAAGGTAAAGTTTCTTTTCTTTTTCGGTGTGGCCATTTTAGACTGCTCGGCCGGGTCCTTCCCTCTTTTTGTGCCCTTTTTTTTCTTGGCACAATTGGGCCTTTTGATTTAGCTGCTGCTGTTTTTCTTTCCATGTCATCGAAGACTCCCAAGGCTTCAAACGCTGTACTCGGTGCAACTGGACCATCTCAGGCACCGATACCCATTCGTGGTGTATCTAGTGCCTTGGGCCTGTCCATAGCCCAGCTCGTTGTGCCCTCTTGTCTTCACATGAAGAAGAGGACTCAACTGGCTCGAGAAGCCCGGGGGAAAAACTTTATGGGGCTCGGTCCAGTCCTTCAACATCGGCATCAGAACCGAAGTCGGCGGCATCGAAGTTGGGAGTGGAGGCAGGCTTAGCTGCTGAGAGGCCACGGCACGCTGGGAGCAGTCTAGTTTTTTGAGCTTTGAGATTCTGAACTGGCACTGTCCAGATAACATTAACCATACAGTGAAACCTCGGTTTTCGTTGACTTCGGTTATCGTCGGTTTCGGTTTTCATTGATTTTTTTCAGTGAAAAATTTGTCTCGGATTTCGTCGGTTGCCTTGGATTTTGTTGGCATGCCCACGTGACCTCGCTAATTTTGCGAAAACAAAGGGCGACCCACGCGTTCTCCTGCTCATTGTGGTGTTGTTTCTCGTTGTGTGAGCATCACCCCGCGCATCTAATGCAACGCACGCAAGATAAAATCACATGTGCTCAAATCTCATTTTCCCTGTTAAGTGTTTCCCTTGCTAATAAGTTAACCCTTTCCCTTTAGCTCCATCATGGGACTATATTTTTCTCTATAAAATGTGTTTTTGGTATGTATTTTGGAGTGTCTAGAAAGAATTAATTGGATTTACATTGATTCATCTCTCTATATAAAACGCACCTCCAACGTTGTAATGAAGCCGGAACTGGAAATCTCCAAGTTCTAAGTGTGTAGTTGTGTAGATCGCTGTTTGCCCATGAGTGTCTGCCCCGCCCTCGCGTCACAACGTGATGACGTCGAGGGCAGAGCACTGACACTCACCGAATTGCATCACTCACCATACGCACGTCACACGCAACAGCTGACCAACCACAGGTGGGAGGGCGGGTGCACAGCGGCGAATCGATGGGGCAGGGGAGACAGGAGATTCGCCGGGTGCCTGGAAGGGGGGGCATGGCCCAGGGAGAGAAGAGCATCGTTGGGGGCAAGGGAAAATGGAGAATCGCTGGGTGGCTGGAGGGGGATCACAGGAAAAACTAGATCACTGGGTGTCTGGAGGGGGGGCAGGGGAGACAGGACAATCGGTGCGTGGCTGGAGGGGGGGCAGGGGAGAGAGGACAATTGCTGAGTGGCTGGAGTGGGGGCAGGGGATGGAGGACAATCACTGGGTGGCTGGAGGGGGAGCAGGGGACAGCGGAGACTCGCTTGGTGGCGGGAGGGGGGCAGGGGACAGAATAGCATCCCTGGGTGGATACAGGGGGGGGGGCAAGAAAAAAGGATAATCGCTGGGTGGCTGGAGGGGGGGGGCAGGGGACAGAGCAGACACACTCGCACCCAGCAGTCTCACTCTGTCACAAACACATTCTCTCTCTCTCTCTCTCTCTCTCTCTCTCACACACACAGTCACTCTCACACACACTCTCAAACATACACACTCCGACAAAAATCTTGTTAGCGCCCGTTTCATTTGTGTCAGAAACGGGCCTCTTACTAGTATGGAAATAATTGCCTCGGTTTTCGTCTGTTTCGGTTTTCGTTGATTGTTTTCGGACAGATTATCAACGGAAACCAAGGTATCACTGTATGTGTGTCTGATTTATCATGCTGTCTATTTAGGATTGTAACTGCTGCCCTATGCATGTTACTCTCCCCCCCTTAGGATGATAACTGCCATTCTTCATAGACAGCACGATAAATCAGAGCCACGTGGTTGATGTTATCTGGACAGTGCCAGTTCAGAATCTCAAAGCTCAGAAAACTAGAAGCTTTTCCAAGCATTCACTAGTTTCTCCCTACTTCCACTCCCTCACAGGACAGTTTGTACCAAGCTGAAGTACATAAATCCCCAAAGGATGTGAGTGGGATTGTTTGTCCAACTGACATGAGTAAAACAGGTAATGAACTGTGGATGCCCAACCCTTTTATGTGATCCTAAAAATTTCCAAAGGACAAAATGTGAAATTTTCTCCTATACGTCATAGGAGCGCTGGTGTCCTCTCTTCCTGTGAATATGTGGTGTCATGACTAGGTTGGGTGTGGCTCTCCCAATGGGATACATTTAAAGTTGGCAGGGGAGCGGGATGCTTTATTCTTTTTGTTTTCTACCTGAAATCCAAATTCTCTCTGAATAAAGCAGTTGCTGATACCTTTCTGGCAGGTATGGAAGCCATCATGTCTGAATTCTTCAATGATACCACCACAGCCTTTTACATCATCCTCATCGTGTGGCTGGCAGACCAGTACGATGCCATCTGTTGTCATACCAGTACCAGCAAAAGGCACTGGCTGAGGTAAGTGCTTTCTGTGCTTCCAAGAGTAGTGGGTGTGGTGCTGGAGCTCAGAGTGCTAGATGTGGTACAGTTGGATGTTGATTGTAAGGGCGCCCTATGTTTCCAGGTTTAGCGTGGGCACTCGGATAATGGTCAGTAAGGAGCACTGTGTACCCATGTAACAGGTCCCCCCTCATATTGGGCTCGGTAAGGAGCAGTGTGTAATGTGTCCCTTTTTCTTTTTCCAGGTTCTTCTATTTATATCACTTTGCTTTTTATGCCTATCACTATCGGTTCAATGGTCAGTACAGCAGTCTGGCTCTGGTCACTTCCTGGCTCTTTGTGCAGGTATGCAGCTCCCTGCTTCTAACTGGATCCTTTTTATGATTTTCATGTGTGATGGTGGAACAAAGTATAAGAAATTGATGTTATGTAGAGGAAGAGTGCTATACTGGCCCAGGTGTGGAGGATGGGAGGTGGAGTGGTGTGCTGGGGCACACCAGGGGGCTTTGGCATGTCTTAGTTGCAAAATAATGTCTTCCTTTTCTCTCTCTTTCAGCATTCAATGATTTATTTTTTCCATCACTATGAGCTTCCAGCTATTCTGCAGCAGATACGCATTCAAGAAATGCTACTGCAAAACCAGCAAGCAGGGCAAGGGAACCAGAGCACGCTTCAGGATAGTCTGAATAATAACAGCCCCTCAGCTACCACAGTAGCACCACCTGCAAGCCCAGCCACTGACATCAACAGTCCACAGGAGCAGGCTCCTACAACAAGCCTGGCAAATGACCTAAACTGGGTGGCTGAAACTGCAGCTATCATCACAGAGTCGTCTTTCTTGTCTCATCTGAGCACCTCCCTGCGGGGTGCAACTGCTGCTGGTGCCCTGGGAAGCTCTGCAGGAGCAACAGCTGATGGGGCCCCAGGAAGTTCTGCGGCAGCAACGGCAACAGCTGTCGGGGCCCAAGGGGACTGTGCGACAACAACAGCTGACGGGGCCCAAGGGGACTGTGTGGCAGCAACGGCAACAACTGACGGGGCCCAAGGGGACTCTGTGGCAGTAATGGCAACAGCTGACGGGGCCCAAGGGGACTCTGTGGCAGTAATGGCAACAGCTGACGGGGCCCAAGGGGACTCTGCTGCAGCAACGGCAACAGCTGACGGGGCCCAAGGGAACTCTGTGGCTGCAACAGCTGACGGGGCCCAAGGGGACTCTGTGGCTGCAACGGCAACAGGTGATGAGGCCCAAGGGGACTCTGTGGCTGCAACGGCAACAGCTGTCGGGGCCCAAGGGGACTCTGCAGCAGCTGACGGGGCCATGGGAAGCTCTTCAGTGCAAGCAGTAATGACCAGTGGGGCAATAACTGTTGCCAGTGCTGCAGAGGACTCTGGACCCTCGGAGAACCTCCTGGATATAGTCTGTTCAGGGTTAAGCAATGAATGCTCTACTGCTGTTGAGGTCTTGTCTACCACAGCTGTTACGGTTTTGCAAACAAGCAGCCCCCAGACCCACAAAGAGCCACAGGACAACATGAATTGTACCATCACAGATCAGACTGAATCCAGCACTGGCACTGCTGGAAAGGATTGTGCTTCAAGCAGAAAGCTGCCCCAGGAGTTTCAGAGCAGCAGCCATAGTCCTGACACTAAGGAGACATGTCCCCATCCCTGCCAAAGAGCTGGGGATAGTGTGGCCTCCTGTGCAGAACTTGGCAGCCCTTGCTGAGTCTGTGCTTCCAAGGACATGGCCAGTTCTCTAATTTTCACTTATTCTTTTTTAAATTGCTCAGAATGAAAAGCTCATTTAATTCAGATGCTCAAATTGGTAGCTGGCAGGAGAGGCAAGGGGACTCGGTAGTGGTGGGCTTGCTTTTTTTTTGTTTTTGTGATACCTGTTGGCACCAAAATGAATGTTTCTATCCCTCCATCTGAGCAGCTGTCCTCTGCGAGGGTTTAGCGATTGGGGGACCGTCTTGTATCTTGTGGTGTAATCCAGCCTTAGATGTGCTGATTGTGCAAGACCCTGGAGCACTTTCAGGAAAACATGCCAGACTATCACAGTTCCAGCCTTTGCTCGGGCTGCATTTCTGCTGCTGCTCTGTTGGTGGGGGAAATTAGACTCTGGCACCTCTGCTGTAGCCTTAACAAATGGAAGTGTGTACTGGGCTAGAGTCATACACGGGCTTCAGTTTTGGAAGTACCATGTACTTGTGGCAGAAGACTGTTTGACTGGCAACTGTGTGATTGGCTGGTGCCTCTTCTGCATCTAGCCCCCTTTGCTGAGGGTCTCGCCAACTTGTAGACTCTACAGGGCTACTGGTGGCCTTCACAATTATTAGTCTAGTAATTGAATTGGCGAACACCCAGCCTAAAATGAATTCAGGTAGTCCCTCTCAGATGTAACATTTTGGGGAGGGGGGGAGTTCCATTGTTGTTCTCTGCTGGCTTATTCTAATCTTAGCTTATATTTAATGCGTGTATTGCTCAGGTTTTTGGTGCTTCTTCCTAAATGCTGGGACATGTTAGCTGTCTCTATGCCAGCTTTTTCCCTTCTGGGTTTTTGTAAAGAGATTGTTTAACTTAAATAATTAGACCCAGAGAAACTGAGGGAGTAGCAGTTTATGCTCCAGTGAGCTTACTGCAGAAAAAAAGGGGGAACACAAATGTATATAAGCCCTTTGCTCTTGGGTGTGGAGGAGCCAGAGTTCATA